>NC_052612.1:26011639-26335815 GCF_016545825.1 Eucalyptus grandis
AGTCCATTGATCTACACTTTGCTTGCTGTGATTGTGTGTGATGAATGGTGAATTTCGGATGTGGTAGAGGTGAGAATTTTTGGAGCTATAGGACTTGTGTCTTAGCCTAGTATTCTGTTTTCTGGAAAAACAGTCTGACCTTTGGTGATTTCGTGAGCTACATGCAATGTTCTAGTTGGAATCTCACTTCGACTTCTTGATGAAAGTTGTAGAGGACTTCTTGGAGAGTAACATATCAAAATTTGAGAGGATATTAAAAAGTATAGGTTGGTGAAACCCTTTTTCTTTGAAGAAATTAGATCTGGAAACAGTTATGCTGACCTAGTGCGATTCTGTGAATTTTTATAAAATTATCTGGTTGGAAATTGACCTCGTGTCCTTGATAATAGTTGTAGGAGACATCTTGAGGAGCAACATACTAAAATTTGAGAATAAAAAGACAAGTATTGATCGGGGAAAATGACTTTCTTTGAAAAGGATGAGTTTGGACAGTGAACCAAGAGTTATGGAGAGTTATAAAAAAAAACATTATATCTTTTAATCCAGATGGAATTAGACTTCGATTTCTTCATGGAACTTTTACCTCTAGGTCTAATATATAATATATTAAAATCTCAGAATTTTTGGAGTTCATTTAGGGGCTTAATCAAAATTATTTCCGAAACTATGCAAAAGTGGCGTTGAAATTTCTTTTGCTATGATGTATGGACCTATGCGATTTATATGAAACTTTCTTGACATGGTATTCTTCATGAAATCTCTTTCTCTAGGTATTATACATGATGCTAAATTTTCAGAATTTATTGAGATCGTTTACTAATTTTCCAAGAATTTTTATTAAAGAGGTGCATTCTATTTTGCCCGAAAATTATTCTATTTAAAAAAAAATTGTTTTATGAAATGTGACATCATGGGTATTAATTGTACTGCATATATAGTGACATATGGCATATCATATGATATCAAAGAGGCTGGTTTAGACCTCTGACATTGTTGCATCAAATGCCATGTTGAAAATGAGATATATATGTGAATATTTATTGTGATAATAATGATACCGTTAGAGGTGTGAGCCGATGATGCCCCGGGAGTGTCGAGATGCCTGAAGTGTGTGAGCCAGATGCCTCGGGAGTTTCGAGATGCCCGGAGGTGTGCACCAGAAGCCCTGGAGGTGTGTGCCGGGGGATTCCTTGTGATGCCAGTTGGGGTGCGAGATGCCCGGAGGTGTGTGCCGGATGCCCGAAGGTGTGTACCGGAGGTTCCTCGCGATGCTAGGTTGGGTGCGAGCGATAAATGAGGAATGCAAACATTGGTCCCTGGAAGAAAAATGATGAGATCCTTTTGAAAGGTAAAACTGGAAATTGAATCATGCGCATAGGTGTGTGAATATGGCATGATGCATGATCTGCTTATGAAGTAAATTAATGCTATTGGACATTGAGAATGCGATCATGAAGGCTTGAATGGATCTCATGGGGATGTATACATGATTTTATGGATGATATGAGTCATGCGTATGTATGTGCATATGGCATGGGATGAACCTCATGGAAATACAAGCATGACTGCATGGTGGTATATGCATGATAGCATGGTGAGATATGCATGACTGCATGGCGATATATGCACAACCGCATGGTGATGTATGCTCGATAGCATGAATGATATGTGCTTTAGTCGTGATATCTTGATTGTCTTGCTTGTTGCATTGTGTAGTTTGATGGATCTTTACTGTTGAGTGGTTGTACTCACCCATTTGGGGGCTAACATTTCAAATTGAGAGATGCCTCTATCACCTGTTACGCGTGGTACATTTTATGGATTTATCGTCCGATGTTGAGGTCGAGTGCTCGGAGCACCCCTACATTGGTGTTCATGGTCTGGTGTTTATCTGCGTTCGTGTTTTGGTTATGTATGATGTGGGCCTACCTAATGGCCCCATAGTACAGGAGTTTCTATTCGTCCATGTTCGTCGAGATGAGAGGATGATGGGGATGCTGTCGTCGCCACCGGCCGATGCACCGGGATGGGTGTGATAGGAGCGTGTGACTAGTGGAGGTTGACACTTTTTGGATGGTCGACACTGGGATGATGGATTGATGTACATGTCTGATGTAGAGTCGGGTTCTTTTGAGTTTAGCCGAGCTTAGTTAAAGCCTTGGCTTTTTGTTGTACCGACTCATGAAATCCATCAAAGTATGTAAATAAAAGTGGTTCGGCATTAGCTTCTATATATATGAAAAGTGTAGTTGGTGTGCATTGCATTGTATTATTTAGTTTGTGTACAGGTTAGGGAGATGTCGAGTATGCTTCCGTTATATGAACTGGGCTAGAACCAATTGAGATGATACAAACCCCCAGGACTTATGGACCCGCTGCAATTGAAATGGTATCAGAGTGACATGTTATTAGGGCAAGTGAAAGGTAAGTAATTTGTGGCGACCCTAGCAGATCAGGGGCCGTGTTGAGGGGTGTCACATTGGGATTGATCCATTTTTCTACTACATCCCATTCTAGGGGATCTTTCGATCTTAGGAATGCATTCATCTTATTTTTCCACACATTGTATTCATTCTCATCAAAATAAGGAAGTCTGGTCTTACTTTGACCTTCAACTAAACATGGAGCCAAAATACTAGCCACATATCTTTAGCTCATAAGTAAAAACATTTCAATAAAATGAGCACACAAGCTTTGATATCAATTGAAATGGCTAGTAACGACACCTAGAAAGGGGTGAATAGGCGTGAATAAATTTTTTTCACAATGTTAATAAAGATAATTGCCTTTAGAAAAACACAGATGAATTCAGACTTTAATACTTTTAAATTGGCAGAAGAATGCTTCAAGTACCATAACTTGGCACAAAGGGACACTCAAGTGCCATACCTTACGAAAGTAATACTTAAGTGCCACGTTCAAAAAAAAAAAAAAAACAGATCACTTAGGCCTTGTTTGATAACCATCCAAACATGGCCAAATTTTGATTCTTTGTTCCCAAGATCAGTTTGGGAACATAATCGCGTTTGGTAAAATTATTGTTCCTGGGAACAGATTGAGAGTAGAATCAAGAATTTAAAAAAAAAATGATTCTTGTTCCAGAATCAAAAAAAAGAATCAAATGTAACTATTCTTCTCTTTTCTTCTTCTTCTTTAATCGCGCGCCACCATCCGCCACCATTCGCCGCCGTCGCCGTCATTGGCAACCGGTCCAGCGAGCTCGCCGAAGGCGAGCTAGGCCAGGGCAAGGTCCAGCGAGCTCACCGGAGCCAAGCCCAACCACCAGTGAGGCTCGCCTGGCCACCGACGACGCTCGCCAATCCCCGCCGGTGGCCAAGCAGGCCTCGCCCAGCCCCGGCGAGGCCGACTTGACCACTGCGAGGCTCAGCTGACGAGGGCCGGCAATGCTCCGGTGAGGTCGCCAGCCCTCATATGGCCGGTCGCCGGTCTGGTGACTGGCCACAAGAAAAAGGAGAAGAATAGGAGAAAAAGGAAAAAAAATAAAAAAAATAAAAAAAAAAAAAAATAAAAAAAAAATTATTTTAAAATTAAAAGAAATTGATTTGGAATAGAATCAATGAACACGGTGCCAAACAAAATTCTATTCCAGAATCATAAATTTTGAATAGTTACCAAACCCGTTCTTTTACTCGAGAATCGGTTCTCGGAAACAGAATAAAAATAATCATTTCTAGTCGAATCATTTCAGGGAACATAATCATTATGAAACACGCCCTTAAGTGCCACTCCGGCCAAAGTCCAGTCAAAACGTTGACGTGTCAATGTTCCGGCGAAGCGAGTGCAAAACGACGCCATTTTGTATGCTTGATGTGGGCAAATAATGCAAAAACAGCATCATTTTGGGCTGACTTGGTAAAAAAAAAAAAAAGATAATTAAATTAAATTTAAAATTAAATTTAGTTAAAATATTTAAAAATAATAATTTTAATATTAAAAATTTAAAAATTTAAAATAAAAGGGTGGGGGGGGTGGAGGCGGCGAGGGCTTAGCCACCATTGCCGCCTCCCCGCTATCACATAGGGAAGGGCCCGCGATGGAGGGGAGGGTCGGTCGGGGTCGCCGGGCCTTAGCTAGGGGCCAACAACACGGGTTGGCGACGGGAGCCCTCGGGTTGCAACCCTCGACGGGCGGTGGCCCTTGGCCCGGGCAGGCGAGGGCCACCGACCCTCGCCAAATGCGGGCGAGGGCTCGTGGCCCTTGCCACTCGCCACGAGATCCGACCGGTCGGTGGCCCTTGGCCCGCCGGGCGAGGGCCGCCAACCTCGCCGGATCTAGGCGAGGGCTCGCAAGCCCTCGCTGCCGGTCGGCCGGGTCGTCGACCCCTAGCCGGGGCCCGGCGTGTCCGGCCAACCCTCCCCCTCGTCGCTGGCCCTTTCTAGCGATGGCGGGCGACGGCGGCGGAGTGGTAGCTCGGGGCTCGGCCCTCGGCCCGCCTCCCCCTTTTATAATTTTTTTAATATTAAAATTATTATTTTTAAATATTTTAACTAAATTTAATTTTAAATTTAATTATATTATTTTTATATTATTTTTTAATCACGTTAACCCAAAACGACGCCTTTTTTGCATTATTTTGCCACGTTAGCGTATAAAACGGCATCATTTTGCACTCACTTCACTGAAAAATTGAAACGTCAGCATCTTGGCCGGATTTTGGTCGGAGTGGCACTTAAGTGATCCCTTTCTCTCCGATTTTGGCACTCAAGTGTCACTTTTGTAAGTTATGGCACTTAAGTGTCCCCTTGTGCCAAGTTATGGCACTCAAGGGGTTCGCGTGTCGTTTTAAACTTGAACAGATAAATAAAGCTTCTAATAAAAATAAAGGAGTTAAGGGAAGAGAATAGGAACACAAGGTTTACATTGGTTCGGCTTAGATCAAGCCTACGTCCACTTTCTCGAGCTGATAACCTACTGGCTGGATTCCACTAAGAATTCAAAAGAGATTTTACAACTTGATGATCTCGACTTCACAGTGAAGAGTCTCTACTGATCTCTCATGTTCAGTGAATGAAATAGCAAGGAACTAAGAAGTTTCAGACTTTGAAATTTTTCTTTCACAAACACTTTCGAACAACAAGAGAGTCCGTCTTAAATACTCCTTCATGCCATCACGACTGTTGGCACTTTCCAAAGGAATTCCTCCAATCTACCCGTTGAACAGAATCAATCAAGGAGATCTCGAGTTGTTTGAAGATTTGTGATGAAAGCCTGTCAATCATGCTCGCCCATACAATCAGGATCTTGGTTTCCATAAGTAGAACCATCCGAGTTTGCTTGCCTTTCAAAAGATTTGATTATCGGAATTGTTTCCAATAAAGATAGTCAATCATATATGTGCTATATCCAGCCATGAGGTTATCCGTAAGCCATACGAATCAAATCATTGAAGAAATAAAGATAATCTTCCTCTTTTGTCACCTCCATTGTGTTATTTTTTCTATTTCCTTGCTCGACCTCCATTAATTCTTCCACCTGCTCTAACGAAGACATACATTCTCATCCTCACAAAGACGTTCGCGTCGTGGCCAATCCATTTGAAGAAGTAGAGACCAAATGACTACTGAGAACAGAACTTGCGAAACCACATCACAAAATCTAGATCGCTGTTGGTGAAGTTACAAACGTGATATAAACTCACAAGACATTTTATCAGGTCAATACGATACAGGAAAACACTTGTAGACATCACACAACCAACTCCATAGAATCTAAGGGCATGAATCTAACATCTGACCTCGACGAACAAACACTGCTAAAGGCTTGCATGTCTTAGCTCAATCCGAAGGAAAAAGAAATACCATCATTATTACCAACCGCAACTTAAGTCCTTATAACTTTAGACATTACATATTACCTAGGAGGTGCAATTGAAAAAGCTGATCCATGAAAAAATCTATAGCTGCCACCAACCACCTGCATGAGTAGAAGAACGAATGATATTTTGAGGCGCGTCGGGCGCAGAGCTTTCTGGATAGACTTTTGTTACCCATTGTCGTGAACAGCAAGGATAGTGTGAAGCAAAAGTAAGTTAGAACCATTGCAACCAGGGATAGCCTAAGCGGCAGCTTCAGCAACAGGTTGTTGTTGTCGCAGATATCTCTGGTGAGGTAAATGATCATTTGGACCGACACCACGAATCCTATTGTATTTCCACCCAGGAAGAGAGTGTACACCA
Organism: Eucalyptus grandis; assembly: GCF_016545825.1. NCBI lineage: Eukaryota > Viridiplantae > Streptophyta > Magnoliopsida > Myrtales > Myrtaceae > Eucalyptus > Eucalyptus grandis. The sequence goes on from NC_052612.1 coordinate 26,017,836, forward strand.
AGCCCGCACCATAAGTTTTAGTCACGGATCCCCCTGAAATATCATCGTTTGGTTTAGTTTGGTCAACTTCTATCATTTTTAGAGGCTGCGGCAGAGAGTGGTAGGTCATGCTCGCGATGAGCGTGGGGAACCGACAGGACGTGGCGTATGTCAGCTGACGACTATTTTTCTTCATTCAATTTTTTTGATAGGGAAATCGATAACAATTGAGGAGCATCTGTAACCGATTTCCCATTAGATTGTCGACTGTTACCTCCCTTGATATCGTTGTCATCCACCGACATTGGTCTTGATGCAAGCGAGTTTGATCTTCCTCTTCCCCGTTTGGCTCCAGCTCCTGCGAGAATTTCTCTGATTTCTCTATCTCCTGCTCCCCTTCGCAAGAGCGTCGAGACATCTAGGGGCGTCAACCCACTGTCGTTCAAGGCATTCACCTCCACGACCTTGGACTCCATAGCGTACCCACTGAGCAAGAAGTTAACCACCTGCAATTCTTTCTCCATTTTCCAGACATTAAGATAATACGGAAAGACTTAGAAGTTTTGGGTATCAAAAAAAAAAAAGATAATACGGAAAGACTTCAGACATGGACGAGACATCCTTTATGCTAGTGATGATCAAAATGGACCCAATTCGATAAATTCCTTTGCCTAGAAGATCTTCGCATATGGTAGGGACACCAAATCAACATCCTCACTGAAGTGATGCACAAAGAAAAGCGCGATAGAATAAGGGAATCGAGAGACTTCCCTCAAAACTTTTGCCAGCGGCAGGGAGATGCACAGCGGGGTTGCCTTTGTGGTCCTTCCAATCGATCACCTGCACCTTCTTGTGCTGCTTCAGATGCTCCACCAACGCAACCACTGTGTCAAACTGGTTATTCTTTACGGCAAGGTGAAGCGCAGACTCCCTCTCATGCGGTTGTCTCTTCAATATATTCTGGCGAAGCGCAGAGAAACGACTTCATGATATCGAGCTTCCCATTTATTGGGGCATAATGTGAAGGGATTCTTCTCTCCCATCCCTTCACGGAGCACGGGTGTGGACCTACTTTCGAGCTCCCTTGCGATCTCAACTTCGCCTTGAGCTGCCACGATGTGCAGTGGGCTGAAACCACCCGCATTCACTTTTTCCGTGGGCTTCAGCATATGCTTTAGGAGCTCTCAGACGACATCCAAATGGCCGGCCAGACAAGCGACGTGCAGCAGCGTGTGACCAGCTCCTTCGAGAGCCATCCCCTTGAGGATTTGCTCATTGCCGCTGATCAAGTCTTTCAGCTCATCGATATGGCCCCTTTCAGCTGCTTCTGGCAACCTTCGCTCCATTTGATCGGAACAAATAATGATCTCTCTCTATCCCTTCTTGGGACACCCCTTGGACTTGGAAATCTGTCAACTTATCGATCCAACTTATAGAGTTTCCCCTAGATTTCTCTCTAATTTACGGTTATCTAGAAGCTCCCAGGTGAAGTCCAGTGGTAGTTAAGAACAGTGGCAAATAAACTGTCCAGCATGCCAATTGAAGCAAGTATCTCTGACACAAGCAGATAAAAAAAAGTCGTGGGCTGAGGCTGTGTAAATAGGAGTGGATGTTACATACACTAGAGACCAACTAGCAACGCCAAAATTCCATGCACATGATCACTTGTAATCCCCCAACTACTCGATATAAATTCCCATACCTCATCCCATTGTTGCTGCATTTGCCGAGACTCCCCACATGTTCTTACATCCCATCATGCAAATACTAACTTCTAAAAATGATATTATTTTTTTTAAGGGAAACTAATCCAAATGATTTTGATACATGTCCAATTGAGTTCTTGGATTATGTGAAAATATTTAATGGTACCATTAAAATTAAATTAATAGAAAGATGATATTAAATATTTTTTATATAATTCAGGTACTAAATAGAGTATATACCAAAATTGAACAAATTCAAAATTCAAAAGTTCAAAGACTATATTGCACACTAAATTAAAGTTTATGAATCATTTATGTCATTGTTTATTTTTTTAGGTATGTTATTTGTCAATAAAATGGTTTTTTAAAATATTAAAAATCAAAATGCGGGAAATTTTTAGAAAAACCCTTTGAAGTGGGGCATTTTTCTCACGGTACTTTCAGAGTGGTGTCTATGTCAAAGTAGTCCTTGAAGTTGGCGACCTCGTCTCGATTGACCCCTCATCTCGTCAGCAGAAATCCTCGCCGAATGACGACCACGTGCATGTCCTGTGCCTTCATTCGTGCCAAAGATGATTGGGGGGGCTTCAAGCCTCCTCCCGCTCCACGTCGTCAGCCGCAACTACATATTAGAAAATTCAATAAAGGGAATTTCTTATTTCATTTATTAGTAGAATGACTTTTTTTTAATATAAAAAAAGGCATAGATTATAGGGACTTCAGTAGTTCATTATTTCAGTGAAATTTAATTTAATAGTCCTAAAAGTTCTTGAATGAACGGCACCTATGAAAATACCTTTCCATATTGTTGACGAAGTTCAAAACAAAGCACCATCTTTTGTGGGCAAAACGATTAATTCACGAGCTAGGTTTCACCGACTTCCGTAACGTGAAACTCATGCGTTTTGTTTCTTAAGGATACATCGGTCCCCTCCGAGGTCTGACAAGCGCGGGGAGATATCGACTGGTCTGGCAATAATATCTCTTCCATCGATGGAAGTCTTGGTCTTTGAAGCCCGTGATTCTTACGTCACAGTCATGAGCCTAGCATGTTGTCACATGCCACTGTATGAATCCTACCGCGACTTCTTCAAACCGGGACTTGATTTAGTAAATTCCATTTTAGTTCGAAGCACCAAATTAAGGAGCCACTTCATATAAATTGATAAACTGCTCTGGGACCCCATATCTTAATTCTTAGACATGTAAGGAGCGATATGGCATGTGTGTGTTTGCATTTGATTTGATGTCTATATTGGTGTCAAGGTCATAATAGTCCTAGGCTTGGCATTGGAGACCCGAGCATGGGTGCTGGGAACTTGATCCTTGGCACGGAGACCCAAGCATGGGCATAGGAGTTGCAGACACAAGCTTGGGCACCCAATCTTGGAAGCTAGAGCCTTGGGACTGAGTTTTATGTTCCTGTACCCTAGCATAAAGTTTTAAATACAAGCATTGATATATAATCATATTTTAAAAAGTTATTTTCGATTTTTTTAAAGAAGTAATCAATTTTCCGAATTTAAGTATAGATTTTCCATTCATCAATTAACAAATTTCCGTTAACTAATTATTCTAAGCAATTCAAACGCTGAAAAATAAAGAAAATGTTTGGCCCGAATATCTTTCATAAAACAAATGAAGTCTATCCAATCTTGGTCATACTTTATTATGGGTTGACCAAACGGTCAACTTCTTATCAATGTTTATTTTTGGATTAGATTTCTATCTTGTTTTTGCTTAACGAAAATTTTGGGCAAATTTCTTGCATTGTGTTATGCCACGCTTATACAATTTAAGGATTCTTAAAATCAAATCTCGTTAGAACCAATAGCTGGAGAAATAATTATCAAAAGATGAGGGACATTATGCTTGTGCCACCAGTCCATTTTACCCTTCGTCAATGTAATCCTCACTGTTGGCCATTCAATGGCAAAGTTGGGGTAATACGCCAAAACAGGTAATCGTTTTGCACGAACTACAATGAAAATCAAAACATTTCAAAAAGCTTCAATATCATTACAGTTGAGCAAATCAATATTATCTATAAAGTAATATGAGGTGGCTATGGACAATGAACTTCACACATGAAATGACAAAGATTGCTAACTTCTTTTTAGGTTCGTATAAAGACGTTCTGGTAGTTCAATCACTTGATTGTCATTTGACCCATCGAATGAAGATCAAGCCATTTGGGCCGTTGATCAGCTGGGATGTACAGTGGCATCCACACAATTAATAGTTTGGATGAGATATTAGCCTACATGATTTGTAGTGGGGTGTGCACGCGCCAGGATTTTGTCAAGTTTGCCTGGCCCGAACATATCGGGCATGTCCACTCTAAATCTGAAACTCCGGCCCAGACCGCAACAAAACATCTACTAATCCTAATACCGCAATGGATTTTTTATGACAAAGTAAACTACAAACATATATTGAGTGTCAAAGTACCTAATGTGCATGTTAACTAATCCCAATACCGCAGTGGATTATAATTATTTATAGAAAAGGGAGGGAAAGCCTTTCTAGCATTGATTCTAATTATTTACACATCAATTGCTTGAGAAATGAGTTGACTGAGTTCAACTTATACGTGCATGTGTTGTTGGTCAAGTAACCATATGAAATCATTTCGGAGCAACTTATGACATACTACATTCGTCTTATCCCTATTCACATAACTTTTCCCCTAAAATCTTAATTTTCCTGTACTCGAAATTGTTCAGACGGGTCGAGAATAGGTTTGCTGAGTGTGGATACTACGTATGGTCCATAGCTATCATTAATTGCTAATAGCTGAGGAATCGTCAATGATTCTTTTTGTAAACCGTATTATTATAAATTTATTTCCCTTTTGCTTCGTAGCATGCTTATTGTACAGATACTTGACACGACATACGCCACAGATTGCTAGGTCATTTAGTAACATTTCTTAGTACGCGTAGCATTGCCCTTGGTCCACAATAATTTTTTCCTTATTTGTTTCTTTCTCCTTCTTCATCTTTTGCGAACTCCATTAATAAACAGAAAATGTCACAAATGGTCCCTATACTATTACTTAATGTGCAATTTGATCCCTGAACTTTCGATCGGCTCAATTTGATCCTTGAACTATTGATAAATATCCGATTTGATCTTTTAACTTTCGATCGGCTCAATTTGGTCCCTGAACTATTGATAAATGTTCGATTTAGTCATTCGTTACTGTTTTTCCTTTTTTTATTTTTTTTTGCTTCTGCTCTCTTCCCTCCCCCGGCTCCGGCGGAGGGAAGCCGGCGTTTGGCCAGGGTCACCCTCACCGGCTGGTCCTTGCCGAATGTAGGCAAGGGCGGCCCTCGCACGACGCCGGCAAGGGGTACCCTCGCAGATTTGGCGAGGGAGCCCCTCCCTAGCGTCGGGCAACAAGCACCCTAGTGTCAGGTGAGGGAGCCCCTCGCCGGCATCAAGCTCCCTCGTAGCCCGGTGTATCGTAGCCCCTCATCAGATCTGGCGAGGGGCTCCCTTGCCTGATGCCAAGATGCTCCTCGCCTGACGCCGGCGAGGGCGACCCTCGCCAGATGCCGGCTTCCCTCCCTGGAGCCGGCGGAGGGAATAGAGAAGAAGCAAAAAAATTAAAAAAAAAAAAAAAAAAGGAAAAACTGTAACAAAGAACTAAATTGAACATTTATCAATAGTTCATGGACCAAATTGAGCCGATCGAAAGTTTATGGACCAAATCAGACATTTATCAAATAGTTCATGGATCAAATTGAGCCGATCGAAAGTTCAAGGACCAAATCAGACATTTATCAATAGTTCAAAGACCAAATTGAGCCGATCGAAAGTTCAACGACCAAATTGCACATTAAGTAATAGTATTGGGACCATTTGTGACGTTTTCCCATTAATAAAAGCTGCTCAAGCTCAAGTCAGAGTTGCACAACCTCGGAGTGGAGTCGCATGACCTCCGATTCAAGTTGCATGACCCCAAATTTGAGGTCGCGTGCCTCAATCGCGGGTGGCAACCTCCATTGATAGAGGTGGACCGTAGGGCACGGAATGGAAGAAACGATCTGAACCTTTCCAGCGGCGGCGGTTCTATGGAAAGCTTGGGCTCGTTTTGTCATAGCTCGGGAGTGTTTGGGTCTATAAAGCTTCGAGGATAGCTGAATGAAGATAGTGGCCAATAAAAATGCCTTCTTGAAGCTCGAAAAATTGGAACAAGAAATAAGGGCCTCGGCATAGCTCATAGGAAATTTATTTTGACAACTGCCAACCATCGTGGAGGGGTTATTGGTGGTCGTGGCATGGCCTTGGAAGTCTTGGTGGCGATGGGTGAGGCCCAGTGAAGCTGTGGCCAAGAGAGACCTTGTAAAGAAGATGATGAACATTGACAAGGAGTATGAGCTTGATGATCAATCTGGGTTTCGTAGATGAGCAATCTTTTCTTACAATGATCCATCTGCTTTAATACCTCGTAAGAAAGTTTCTTACCCAAAAGCCAATATCAACACGTGGCGGGAGATAATATTTAAATAAAGAGAGTATAAAACTCATTGATAAATATTGTGAAATATGTTAATATCGTCTCTCATGCGCAAGTGAGATTAAAAATGGCACGTGAAAATATGCGAAATAAATTAAGGCAATGCTTGGCTCTATACCATATTAAGAATATTTTAAAGAAAGAATTGTGTTATTTTTGTATATTCCATAATGAAGACTATATTAGTCTATTCTTAGGCTGTAGAAGATGACTAAATTAACAAGATATAATAATATTGATTTACAATCAATTAGAATCAATAAAGGGTGTGAGTAATCAAACGAGATATATACACAATCCTGAGATATATGGAGAATCTAGAGTGATTTGCAGGATCAAGATAGATATACAAAATCTCCTAGATACATATCTAACTGAGTCAAGCGGAACGAGAGATAAGGGGTCAACGTGATACACAAGGTCATCCATGCTCAGAGTCTGAAGTTCAGTGCTAGTTAGCTAAACATTTGATCTTTTCCTTTCATCATTAAGAGCCTGCACTTATGCATCCACATTATGTTTATAGGGACCGAAGGTGTGAAAGCTAGTACGAGCACCTAGAGGGGGTAAATAAATGCAAAAACAAAATTTTGTAGAGTAAAGTATATAATTTTGCTTTTAAATCAACGCTGCTTAACAATGGATTATGAAAAGAAAATTAGACTCTAATAATCAAATAGAGTTACAATCAAAGTAGAAGAGATTAGGGAAGAGAATAAGAACACAAGGTTTATAGTGGTTCGGCTTAGTCCAAGCCTACGTCCACTCTTCCGCACTAACAGCCCACCGACTGGATTTCACTAAGAATCAAAAGAGTTGTTACAGTATAGCTCTTCCTCGATTCACAGTGTAGAGACTCTACTACACTTCCTCAAGGTCTCACAGAAGTATAAACTCTCTTTTGAGTATAAGTTCACACTCAACAATCAAATTGACAAAGAACAAAGAGCTTCAGACTTTGAAATTTCTCTATCATGCACACACTTGAATAATTAGAACGTCTTTCTTATATACTCCTTTATGCCATCACATCCGTTGGCACTTTCCAAATGAGTTCTTCCAATCTACCCGTTGGACAGAATCAATTAGGGAGATTTTGAGTTATTTAAGGAATATGACGATAGCCTACCAATCCTGCTTGCCAGTACAATCAGGATCTAGGTTTCCATAAGTAGAACCTTCCAAGTATACTTTGCCAATCAACGGATCCAAAATCCCTGAATCAATCTCAACTTGAATAATGGATTCCGAGATGCTATATCTAGCCAAGAGATCTTTTCCAGTCGATAGAATCAAATCCTTAACGAAGTACTCAGTTCTAGATAAGTCTTCTTCAACGGTCTAGAAACTATCAATGAGGATCGACTTTAAATCTTGAGTCTAGCAGTCCGGTGGTCTTTAGACTTTGATGAAAGAGTCTGCAAGTCTTCATACTAGATTGATAGAAACGTTTTGTCAGCTTTAAAACTCTCAAAGAAGTTTTCTCCAACAATCTCCCCCTTTTTGATGGTGACAAAATTTTCCTGCAGATTTGGATATCTTTGACCTGCAAAAAAATACTCAAGCAAACATGGATATCTCACAAAACATAATTGGTTTAGTAATGACAACATTTAAATCTGCATCCACAGGAAATAAGTTAGCCTTGTAAATGAACAACTATCTTTGCCATGAAATACCAATAGTGCTTAAAATAAACAAACGAACAAACAATCCAAATCCAAATCAGTCACAACCAAACAACCAAATAAAAGTAAAGTCAATCAAAAAAGTCAAGAGTTAAATCTCAAATCTCAAATCTACACAACATCTCTCCCCCTTTTTGTCAGCACTAAAAAGGTAGAGACGAAAAGAGAATGGAATTAGGACTGCTTTGGAACACGAACAAGCTGGAAATCTCCCATTGACTAGACAATCCGTTTCAGCTTTTTCAAATCCTCCTTCAATTGAGCCACATCTTCACCCTTGGCATTTGTTTGAACTTGAAGAGCAAGGGCATGAACTTGATCATGCAAGGAAACTGAAGAGGCTTGACCTGCATTCTGCAAGTTTTGAACTTCGCATCCCTGAGCATAAATTTGGCCTCGCATCTCCATAAGAACATCAATCACTTTGCGAAAGTCTGCTGAATTATCAGTCTGAGTACTGACTTCTGCACGATCAGTAGGTGTGTTGGCAAATGATGGCAAGTCAGCACGATCACTCAGATTTGGCGATGAAACCTCATGGCCTTCCTCAAGGAATTGAGAGGCATAGATGTCTTCTGGATCTACAGGTGAACGATTAACTCCTTCACTAGTAGCAGCAATTGAAGATGTACTTCTTTTCTCAGCATCTCCCCTTGTTTCATTGCTTTCAAGCAGCAAGAAGTACTCTTCATGCTCTGTTTCCTCTTGTTCACCTCTGCCCTCTTCTTCTTATGCAATCCTTTGTTCCTCTGCTTCTTTCTCCATTGATTCTCTCTCTTCACTCCTTTGTTCGATCTCTTCTCTGTCTTGATCCTATCTCTCATCTGTCTCTGGAACAATACACCGTAAGTTTTTCAGTGCAAGAGCAAAAATTGTGATATCATCCTCTTCCTCTTCATCCTCTAAGATGAGTGCTCTTCTTTTCTTGAATGGAGCAACCATGGGTTCCTTCCCTTTCCGTTTTGCAGCTGAAGAGACTGGGCGAGTTTTGACAGGAGTTTTCTCCTTGAATCGCTCCAAAGCCTTGTTAAGTTTCTTCAAACGCATTTTGGAAACCATTTTCAGTCCCACCACCATTTGATTGCATGTTCGAATACATAGAATCCTTGGAGGCTGAATGTTCAAATGTCTGAATAACTTAGTGACAAGTGCTGAGTAAGAAAGTTGGCCCTTATCTTTCACCATCGTTTTGTACATGTGGAACATGATAGTGTGTGGAAGAGAGAACTTTTTGCTAGCGTTAATGGCATACATCAGCTTTGCCTCCGAGTTTGAAACATCGGTCTTCGAAGTTGATTTGGGTCTGAGGCAATTGATCACTATCTTGTGAAGCAAAATATTTTAGGCATTCATCCTTAAATATGAAATCTTTCCTTCTGCCATTCTATCCTGAACAAGCTCTACCGTCACACATCCAATAGACACATCGATTGGTTGGAATTTCCCTCTTTCAATCCCAATCACATCAGCCAATGTATCCATGTCAACTACATAGTCCTAATCTCGAACACTGAACGAGAATCTATTCGCATCCAAGAAACTTAGATTAAAATAGAAGTAAGCAGTGAGTTCAACATGAGTCTCTGTCATTTCAGAACAAAATCGTTCTAGTTGAAGAAGATTGAATTTCTCTCGCAGCTTAACACTAAGAGAATCAAGAAAATCAAAGTCCACACTTCTAGGGTTAATCACACCACGCTTTAGCCACTTAGAGTACAGTCACTTGTGTTCCTCTAAGCGAAACAAATCTATCTTTGCTTTGGATTTTCGCCGCAACACCCATTCTAGGCTTAAAATGAGTGTACATCTTATCATCATCATTCTCATCAGGTTGACTTAGCCCTCCAACACGAGGATCGCTTGGGATATTTGCAAATGCTTCTTTTACTGACCCCGCAAGAGCAATTCCCAATCGTTCCATTGTGCATAAAAAAGTGGGTTTCGTTTTGATACCCTTTCTCTTTCAATAATTCATCAATATAGTTCAAGGGAGTACCACCCTTCTTCAAAGCACAGTAAAGCTTAAAAATAAAAGCGGGCTTTTGAGTTCTTACGGGTTCTGCATTTTCGATGATTTCTTCCTCTTCTCGATGTTCAATATCTTGAGGTCTAGATGGAGAAGATGGACGTTGTTGAGAATGTTGTGGGCTCTGCTACTGTCTAGGAGATTCTTCTTCCTTCGTGAGGTCAAAATGCGTAGGACCCTCACGCATTTGTTGTGGTCCCTTGTTCGCGATCCTTGAAGACTTTCTTTGAGACGACATTCTTCACAGTTTTTGAGAGATTCCAAGCTTGTTTCGCAAGAAAGGTAAAAACTTTTCGAAGATTAAACAAGAGAAGAAAAGAAAAGTTGAAGATTTGTGCTTTTTTAGGGTTTTGTGAGTAGAATCGAGAAAAATCAACAATATATAAAGCAGTCGAAACGAGGCATATGAAACGACGTAAAATGAAAAATAAAAATGCCTTTTAAAAAATAATTGCCTTTTTGAAAAAATAGATAACCGTCATTTCAAAAATAACTTCTTTTTCGAAAATGAATAATTGCAATAATCACGAAAACTGGGGAATATAACATCAATCAATTACGGATTAATAGATTATCGTACCTTTTTAAGATTTTATCTGAGAGATAAAATTTCTAAAATAGAAATAACTTACAGTCATGAATCTTGATCGTCAGAGTCAGAGAGTCTTTAGACTTTTAGTCCTGAGTCTTAACTTCCTCATACTTTAAGATAGTGAGTCTAGAACGAATAACTTCAAATTGATTTTTCTCCAAAGGCTTTGTAAAAATGTCCACCAGTTGATTATTCGAATCAATAAACTGAATCGAGACTTCTCCATTTTGCACATGATCTCTAATGAAATGATGTCGAATCTCTATATGCTCTGCTCTTGAGTGAAGAATTGGATTCTTGGTGAGATTGATTGCGCTGGTGTTGTCACTTTTGATTTCAGTGCACGAATCATCAATTCCAAAGTCTTTTTGCTGTTGCTTTATCCACAGAATTTGTGAACAACAACTTCCAAGAGTTACATACTCTACTTTTGCTGTAGAAAAGGCTACGGTGCCTTGTTTTCTTGAAAACCAAGATATTGTCCTATTACCAAGCAATTGACAGGTGCCCGAGGTGCTCTTTCTATCAACTCTGCATCCTGCAAGGTCTGCATTCGAATATCCAAGAAGAGTAAAGTCTCATTCTTTAGGATACTAAAGACTTAAATTTAAGGTTGAGGCAATGTATTTGATAATGCGTTTTGCAGCACTTAAATGAGATTCTTTGGAGTCTGATTGAAATCTGGCACAAATATAAACACTAAACAGACTGTCAGGTCTAGAAACAGTAAGATAAAGAAATGAACCAATGATACTCCTGTATAGCTTCTGGTCAACTTTCTTTTCTCCTTCATCTTTGTCCAGCTTCAAGGAACTTGACATTGGTATATCAGTCTTTTTGCAATTCTCCAGTCCAAACTTTTTGACAAGTTCTTTAGCATATTTTTCTTGATGAATAAAAGTTCCCTCCTTCAATTGTTTCACTTGAAGCCCGAGAAAGAAGGTTAGTTCACCCATCATACTCATTTCTTGCACATATTTTCATTAGAAGATCCAAAAATAATATCATCAACATAAATTTGAACAAGTAAAAAGTTTTTGCTTTCTCTTTTAATAAACATTGTAGTATCTACTTTACCTTTAACAAAGCCATTTTGGATTAAAAACTTAGTTAGTCTTTCGTACTAAGCTCGAGGTGCTTGCTTTAAACCATATAGACCTTTTTTTTAGTTTGAATACAGAGTCTGGTTTCTTTGGGTCTTCAAAATTGGGAGGTTGTTCCACATAGACTTCTTCTTGGATAAATTCATTTAGGAAAGCGCTTTTGACGTTTATTTGGAATAACATGAAATTCTTATAACAAGCAAAAGCAAGTAATAATCTAATTGCTTCTAACTTTGCTACTGATGCGTAAGTCTCATCATAGTATATTCCTTCTTCTTGCGTATATCCTTTGGTCACGAGTCTTGCTTTGTTCCTCACGACTTTTCCTTTCTCATTCATCTTGTTCCTGAAAACCCATTTAGCTCCAATGATAGATTTGCCTTTTGGTTTAGGAGTCAATTCCCAAACATCATTGATGCTGAATTGCCTGAGTTCTTCTTGCATAGTTTCAATCCATCTTTCATCAGTTAAAACTTCTTCTATCCTCTTGGGTTCTATTTCAGAAATGAGAGCCGCAGCACTAGACTCTTCATGTCTTTTGGATCTTGTGCAAATTCCTTCATTAATATCACCAATAATGAGATCTTTGGGATGACTAGACTTGTGCTTCCAGTTGCTGGTCGATTTGTTAGACTATTGACCTTTTTTCTTCATTTGGTTCTTCAATGATCATTTGTTGCTGGTCTTCTGAAGTCTGAGTTGCTTTTGGAGATTTAGACTTTGTATAGTCTAAAGCAAGTTTAGATTCTTCAGGTTGAATCTAAATTGATTGACTTTGCATAAAGTCTTGAAATTTCACATTCATCGATTCCTCCACAGATTGAGTATTTTTGTTGAATACTTTGTAAGCTTTGTTGGTGGTTGAAAATCCAAGGAAGATGCCTTCGTCTGATTTTTCTTCAAACTTACCAACTCGATCATTTGCATTTTTCAATATAAAACATTTACATCCGAACATATGAAAATACGAAACAATTGGCTTCTTTCCTTTGAATAACTCATAGGGAGTTTTCTCCGAAATAGGCCTTAGGAAGACTCTATTAATAATATAGTATGCTGTAGAAACAGCTTCAGCCCAAAAACGAGAGGAAATGTTACTTTCAATTAAAAGAGTTCTAGCCATTTCCTACAGCGATCTATTCTTCCTTTCCACAACTCCATTCTACTCTGGAGTATATGGTGAAGAGAACACATGCTGAAAGCTAGATTCATCACAGAATTTAGCAAAGTTTTGATTTTCAAATTCACCTCCATGGTCTATCCGTATACTTGAAATAACATATCCTTTCTCATTTTGTACTTTCTTAACAAATTTTATAAAATAAGAAAATGTTTCAGACTTACTTACTAAGAAATATATCCAAGTAAATCATGAATAATCATCCACAATTACTAGGCAATATTTCTTACCTCCAATGCTCTGAGTTCTGGTTGGTCTAAAGAAATCCATATGCAAGAGCTGCAGTACACGATTAGTTGACATTTGATTTATTGGTTTGAATGAATTTCTGACCTATTTTCCTAACACATATGGTGTGCATAGATCAGACTTTTGATATGTCAATTTGGGTAGTCCACGAACAAGCTTCTTTGCTGAGATTTTGGCTATTTACTTCATGTTGATGTACCCAAGTTTTTTGTGCCATAAGTTTGCTTCCTCTTGAATTGGGATTAGACATTGGGCTTTATCTAGTTTGATATTCAAGAGGTAGATATTTCCATGTCTTCGTCCCGTGAAAGTCTGAGAGGAGTCTTTACAAGTTCCTGAGCATATTCATTCTTGAAAGTTGATTTTGAAACCTGTGTCGCACAGCTAGCTGATACTCAGCAAGTTGTAGTTGAGTCATTCCACTAAGGAAACATTACTGATCGTGAGACTTCCAATCTTTATGGTTCCATATCCCACAATTCTGCCTTTGTTATTTCCTCTAAAAAAAGACTTTTCCACCATTAATTTGCACAAGTTTTATGAAACAATTTGAGTCTCCTGTCATATGTCTTGAGCATCTGCTATCTAAGTACCATTTAACATTATTTTTTTTTTATAGTGACCTGCATTTAGAAAAGAAACTCAAGCTTTCTTTGGTACCCATATTTTCTTGGGTCCAATGGTGTTAATACAATATACGGTCTTTGCCCAAGCCCTCTTAATAGGTTTCCAAACCATATGACATTCTTTTCAAAATGATATGAGCTATTACATTTAGAACATTTAAGAGCATTGCAGCCTTCAGGTTTTACAAAAACTTTTTGAAAATGATTTTTGTAAGAATCTTTTGTAGGTCTTTGTTTAATTCTTTCCTTTACCTTAGGAAAATCAATTAAAGGAATGATTTCAGTAGTCATTCTCAAACCTGATTTGTTGAAGTAAGGTCTTTATACTGAAAGAATCTTTTCTAATTTCTTAGATCCTATAAAGAACCTTTTAGAAATACTTGAGATATCATTTTTCAAAAATGCATTTTCTTTTGAAAGATTGTTTTGAAAGATTGTCTGCACTTTCTTTCAAAGTAATAACACTTTTATCTAAACTTTCGACCTTTTCTTTCCAAACAACCTCCTGTTGCTTTAGTGCAGAATTTTCTTTTTTAAGTTCGGAAATTCTTTTGAGAGAGGTTTTGAGATTAAGACACAATTCATCAATGCATTTAGAAACTTTAGTGGGAATTTTTAAATTACTTACCTCGATTTTCCTGTCTGAGTTTGAGTTCGTCTCAGAGTCTGAATTTGAGTCCGATTGTGCCATGAGACAAATATTGGCATAATCATCATCACTTTCCTCACATTCGGTATCACTTCAAGTTTCTACTTTAAGTGACTTTCGATATTTCTCAGCTTTTCCTTTCTTTTTCTTCAGCAGGGGACAATTGGGTCTGATGTGTCCCTCTTTCTTGCATTCAAAGCAGACTACATCCTTGTTGGATTCATCATCCTCAGCTGATTTATTTTGTAGCTTTTGAGAACTTTGTTTCTTTGAATTGAATCTTCTTCCCTTTCTGTTCAATTTTCTGAACCTTCTTATCATGAGAGCAAGCTCTTCATCGTCCATATCGTCTTCAGAATCTGTGACATTAGAATCATCATTAGATTCTAATGCAATGGATTTCTTACATTTGTGATCTTCATCTTCGTTGATTTGCTCAACTTTATAAGATTGAAAAGTGCCAACCAATTCGTCAACAGAAAGTGGCATGATTCTCTGTGTCTCCCTTATTGAGGTTTTTATGTGATTCCAATCTTTGGACAGTTCCCGCAGTAACTTGTTAACCTTCATAGGTCCAGAGATTAGTTGACCTTGATACTCAAGACCATTCACGATTTCTGTAAAACAACTAAACATGTCAGTGATAGATTCTCCTGGTTTCATCTCGAATGCTTCATATTGACCAAGCAGAATATTGATTCTGGTTTCTTTCACTCAATCGGTTCCTTCATAGGTGATGTGTAATCTATCCTAGAATTCTTTAGCTATTTCATAAGAAGATATTCCGTTATATTCAGTAGGAGATAATGCACAATATAAGGAATAAATTGCTTTTGCATCAAAAGCTTGTTTCTTAGTTATCTCTTCTTGAGTCATTTCACTGGACTCAACAGCTTCTTTTCCTCTTTCTTAGACTGTTGCAGCTTTAGGAATGATTCATTTTTCTACCACATCCAATTCCAGAGGATCATTTGATTTTAGGAATGCCTTCATCTTGTTTTTTCATATGTTGTATTCATTTCCATCAAAATAAAACGGTATGGCATTGCTTTGCCCTTCAACCAGACTTGGAGCCAACATACTAGCTATCTTTAACTCTGAAGTAAAAACACTTCAACTTAAATGAGTACATAGGCTCTGATACCAATTGTGAAAATTAGTACGAGCACTTAGCGGGGGTGAATAGGTGTGAAAACAAAATTTTGCAAAGTAAAACATATCATTTTGCTTTTAAATCAACGCTGCTTAACAATAGATTATGAAAAGAGAATTATACTCTAATAATCAAATAGAGTTACAATCAAAGTAGCAGAGATTAGGGAAGAGAATAAGAAGACAAGGTTTATAGTGTTCGGCTTAGTTCAAGCCTACGTCCACTCGTCCGCACTGACAGCCCATCGGCTGGATTTCACTAAGAATCAAAAGAGTTGTTACAATATGACTCTTCCTTGATTCATAGTGTAGAGACTCTGCTACACTTCCTAAAGGTCTCACAAAAGTATAAACTCTCTTTTGAGTATAAGTTCACGCTCAACAATCAAATTGACAAAGAACAGAGAGCTTTAGACTTTGGAATTTCTCTATCGCGCACACACTCGAATAACTGGAACATCTTCCTTATAAACTCCTTCATGCCATCACACCCGTTGGCACTTTCCAAAGGAGTTCTTTCAATCTACCCGTTGGACAGAATCAATTAGAGAGATTTCGAGTTATTTAAGGAATATGACGATAGCCCACCAATCATGCTTGCCCATACAATCAGGATCTAGGTTTCCATAAGTAGAACCTTCCAAGTATACTTCGCCAATCTACAGATCCAAAATCCCTGAATCAATCTCAACTTGAATAATGGATTCCGAGATGTTATATCCAGCCAAGAGATCTTTTCTAATCGATACAATCCAATCCTTAATGAAGTACTCAATTCTGAATAAGTCTTCTTCAACGGTCTAGAAATTGTCAATGAGAATAGACTTTAAATCTTGAGTCTGGCGATTTTCAGACTTTGATGAAAGAATATGCAAGTCTTCAGATTAGACTGATGGAAACGTTTTGTCAGCTTCAAAACTCTTAAGGAAGTTTTCTCCAACATAAGGAACCTGTTGGAGAGATATGGAATAGACGTGGTTAGTGAAGGTAAAATCACTTAGGTTGTCGATATGCATAACAGAAATGTAACTCAACATTGTGGCCATTGAGATGTCTGTTCACAAAGGGCACGTTTATATCTGTTGTGATTGTGACCCTTTGTCCTGTGTCAAGTGAAATTGAGGAGTCAGCCGGTGAGCTTGAAAGCAAAGCAGAGAGTTAAGATGAACATTGTCCGTACAGATTTAAGCCCGAGCAACTTCAGCTCCACCTCCATTAATGGAGATTACAAGAAACGTAGAAGAAAAAAAAAAGTAAGGAAATTTCACAAGGAAATAGAATTTTTTATTATTAAAGAAATATCAAATTGAGCTGAAATTTTACATTGCCAATGACACATGGAGGGAAAGAGATATGTACATTAGCAATTGACACACAGACTTCTAACGGCAATATTGGATGAAAACTTAAGGGAGGCAAGTTTTGGTCGGACAAAGAGTTGATGTGTTTTTTGGAAGACAAAGAATTTGGGCCAAAACGGAGATCCCATCTAAAGTTTTAGGTTTTTTAAAGGATTTGGACAAATTTTTTTGACATATACTTGTGTTTATTCATTGGCTAACCTCATATATTATAGAGGCAATGTCTTTTTTTCTTTAGGTAACTCTTTTGGTGGAAATAAAGTGAATGTCCTAGTCTTTAAAAACTATTAGCTAGTGCCTCATAGCGATGACCCTAGTGTCCCAAACTGGATTCTCCCATACTCTTGTGTCCTTATGAATGGAGCTTTGAAGAGTGAGTACTGTAGAAGTCATGATGCAACTGGTTCGTTGGACTAGCGTCAGGATATATGTGTTAGGAGTTCTAAAATAGAATGATTATTACTTTGAGAAGCTCTTAAGGGGATTTGGCCTCCCGGGCACAAACTAGGCAAGAGTTAATGCCACTCTTCTGACGAGGGTAATGGCAAGCCAAAATTAGTTGTCATACTAAAATGCTTTGTATGTCTCGCTTGAGGGATTGAATGTCCAAGTTAAGCTAAATATGATATGATCAGGTACAAGGATGTAATTTTCCATACTATTCTTAGAAACAACTACTGAAAGAAAATTGATCTGGAGATCTCGACTCGCCATTCACCACATGGGCTGTTCCACTGCTCCGATTTGTCAGCCTGTGATGCTAGGATGTCATCAATTGCCTCTATGTATTTATGATATGTCTTCTTCAAATTGTGACCATCACTAGTCTCACACTTTTTATCTAATGTTTGCAAGTGATAATTATTTTACCATGTTCGTGACTTCAACCTCACTGAGATACTAATAATTAAAAAGTCTTCGCCCACAAGGTATGTTATAATTAGGTACCACAAGTTGTTCAAAGATTTATTAACGATTTGAGTCGAACTCATGATTTAGGGAAAGACAGCTGACCTCTTCATCACTAGGTCAAACACCTTGGTGGTAGATCATGTAAGGTAACTTCGGAACTTCTCGCGTATGCAAATCGGATGGAGAAGTGATGCCAAAGAGTTAGAAAATGGCAAAACACAGAAAGTGAAATGTACACGGAGCACAAGAAGGAAACGACATTTGGCTTTTTACGATAATTCTAAACTCCGAGCTTTTAAGTATTAGATAGGTAGAAATAATTGTCCTTTATAAAAACTTTCCTCTCATCACATCAAATAGGTGATGGGACACCATATATATATTTTTGTCCTTTCGTTTCAGTGGGACGAGGAGACATTCATTGTAGGTACTTTAGTAGTTCATATTTAGTGAAAATTAATTTTGTACTCCTAAAGTCGTGGTATGAACGGCACTTATGCAAGGACCTTTCTCTTTGGTTGATGGAGTTCAAGCACGTCTTTTTGCAAGGAAGGAAAAACACATAAGATAATTTCATATGTAATCAAGACTCATTTTATTTTATATTATAGAAACAGAGTTTATTTCCTTCGAGATTCGAAAATCTCGTGGAATTATTGAGTGGTTTTCTTTTTCTTATAAGGTTATTAATCTACCTATTTTACAACCTCAATTCACTTAAAAAGTATCAACTTTTAGTTGGATCCAATTCTGTTTGGAACTTTTTTAATCTTATAAAAAATCATCAATTTCCACTTTTTTATTGAAATCTAGCCCTTGTTAACTCTCCGTCCAACTTGCCGTTAAAATTCAATGTGCCAATTCTATAAGCACTTCTTCTAGAACGTGTCATTGATGATGTGCAATTTCAACTCAATTAGATATTTTTTTATAGAAAAACCTCTGCTCTTTCTATTTCCTTATGTTTTGTTTCTTCTTCTTCTTTCTTCTTTGCCACCTCCATTATGTTCTTGTTTTTCTATTTCCTTGCTCGGACCTCCATTGATTCTTCCACCTGCTCTAACAGAGAAATTCATTCTCAGCCTCACAAAGATGTTTTACTTCATGGCCAATCCATCTTAAAAAGCAAAGACCAAATGAGTACTTAGAACAGAACTCGCAAAACCACATCTCAAAATCTTGACCGCTATCCAAGAAGTTACAAATGTCATATAAACTGACAACACAATTTATTAGGGAGATACAATACAGCGGATCACTTGCAGACATCACACTCGACTACAGAGAATCAGGGACATAAATCTAATAGCTGACCTCATCAAACAACTCCAATACTCTACTACTAAATGCTTGAGATGCCATCATCATTTACAACCATGACTCGTTTACAACTACGACTCTAGTCCACCACCTCAAAATTTGTACAGATCGCCAAAGATCTTCATTCGAAAAAGCTGATGCAAGAAAAAATCCAAGACTATCGCCAGCCAATTCTGTATCAGTAGGAGAAAAACTGCTATCATAAGAGGCAGCACGTTCAGCACAGTCGCGGTTGCCTTACCATCCGTTGATGTGATCAGCAGGGATAACGTGAAGCAAAAGTAAGTTAGAACCATTGCGATGATGGATAGCCTAAGCGGCCACTTGAGGGGGAACTTTTTAGTGAGGTAAATGATCATTTGGACTGACACCAAGAATCCGAATGAGTTGCCGCCCAGGAAAAGGATGTACACTAGGCCCGCGCTATAACTTATATCCTCCGTGGAAGTACTATTCTGGGATCCCCCGATGAGTTGCCTCCCAATAATTTCGACCTTGTCCTTTTCTACAATGCTTGGAGGCTGAAGCACGGATTGGTAGGTCGCATTGGCGATGAGCGTGGCGACGACTAGTAGGGCGTTGAGTATATCGCCTTTTGAACGTGATGATGACTGAGCATTTGGGCCTGGGTCCCCATCTGATTGATGACCGTTACCTCCCTCGATATCGTCATCGTCCACCAAGACTGGTCTTGAAGCGCGCGAGTTTGATCTTCCACTTCCACGTAGAGCTCCAGCTCGCACAAGGATTTCTCTGATTTCTCTATCTCCTGCTCCCCTTCGCGAGAGAGTCAAGACATCTAGGGGCGTTGAACCACTGTCGTTCAAGGGGTTCACCTCCACAACGTCGGACTTCACAGCATGCCCACAAAGCAGCAAGCTAATCACCTGCAATTCTCTTCCATTTTCCAAACATTAAGATTAATACAAAAAGACTTCAAACATAGATGAGACATCCTTTTATTCCAGTGATGATCAAAACAGACCTGATCAAATAAATTCCTTTTGCCCAGAAGATCTTTACATATGGTAGGGACACCAAATTAAAACCCTCACTGAAATAATGGACAAAGAAAAGTGCCATAAAATAAGGGAATGGTGAGACTTGCCTCGAAATTTTTGCCGGCAGCAGCGAGATGCAAGGCAGTGTCACCTTTGTGGTCCTTCCAATTGATCACCTTCTCCTTCTTGTGCAGCTTCAGATGCTCCACCAACCTAACCACTGCTTCGAACCGGTTGTTTTTCACGGCGAGGTGAAGCACAGTCTCCTGTCGAGCAGTTGTCTCTTCGATGGATTCATGCGAAGCGGAGAGTAATAAATTCATGACATCGAGCTCCCCTTTTATGGCGGCATAATGCAAAGGGATTCTACTCTCCCGTCCCTTCACAAAGCACAGGTGTGGACCCACTGTCAAGAGCTCCCTCGCGACCTCAACATTACCTCGAGCTGCTGCAATGTGCAGCGGGCTAAAACCACCCGCGTTCACTTTTTCGGCGAGCTTCGGCATACGGTTGAGGAGCTCTCGGACGAAATCCGGATGGCCGGCAGCGGCGTGTGACCGGCTTCTTCGAGATCCATCTCCTCGAGGATGAGCCCATTGCTGCTGATCAAGTCTTTCAGCTCATCGATATTGCCCCTTTCAGCTGCTTCTAACAACCTTCGCTCCATTTGATCGGAATTAATAATGGCCTCTCTCTCTTCTTGGGACACCTTTGGACTTGGACACGTATTAAATTATCGATCCATTTTATAGAGTTCCTGAATATCGAGAAGTTCATTACAGAATGATGAAGTAAGACTAGCAACAGTAAAGTTCCATGCACAGAACCACTTATGATAACCCAACTATCCAATAAAATATTGCAATATCAAAGCACAGATCCAACCAAGTAGGACCACGCGTTAAAGGGAAACAAGCATTGGAATCGTGCGACCTTCGTTTGTGGCCAAAGGTCAATTTTTTGGTCATAAAAAGGCTTTTTAATCACGTGGAAAATTAAAAAGCGGGAAAGTCTCGAAAACCCTCCTCGAGAAAAGGGAGGGGGAGAGAGGGAGGAGGGGGCCGGGAATTTCTCCCAAAGCACCTCCGAGATCAGTGTTCGCCTCGAATTAAGCTCCATAATTTGGTGAATTCGTCTCAATTGAAGCACCCTCAATCTCACCGGCGACACAGATGTTCACCGGACGATGACTGTGCGCGTGTCACATGCCATTATTCGAGCCATGGACATGGGCATTTTTTGTCTGAAAGAAAACGCCTCCAGGCCCGTCCGCGCCACTGCGGCTACATGACGGAAAATTCTGCAGAAGAAATTTATCATTTTCTCCTTTTTTTATTTATTTATTAGTAGAACGAGGAAATATGCAGTAAAGGGACTTTATTAATGAAGTCCCTTTCCTTGTCGTTTTGTTATCTTTTTTCTTTTTATTGGGGTCATGTGTTTTGTTTTATCTTAAGGGGGCGGGAGTGAAGTCAATCCCATGGACTTCGTAGGCCAAACTATAACATCCTAGAATGACGTCACTTGTCTCCACGACATTATCACGTGAATCGATCCATCATCAGATTGAGGAGTCACTGCAGACGACTTATTGAACGGTTCGGGACCCCCCATGCCAAATTTTATTTGCTTTACATTATTTAGGGCAGCAGTGGGACCTATTGTATTTGTATTCGAGTCGATGTCTATTTGTTTGGTTCAGAATACAGTGTCGTTATCATAAAAGGATCTAGTTTCGTATCCAGAATCGATTTTTTTTTGTCGCCAGCCAAATTGAAATATTATCACATCTTTTTAGAGTCTTGTGCCTCTTATTAGTATTATTTTTAGTTGTCATTTTAATTGTTTTTTCCCTAGATTTTTCAATAGGGGTGTCAAAAGTTCTGTTTAGTCTCGATGTGCATTAGTTTTGAACCAAATAGCAACTAGAACTCCACTAATGAAAAGGCATGTATTGCCCTTGAGTTGAAATGTTTTGTAGTTTGAACAGGGTAGTTCTAGTAGGTTATATGCTTGATTGTCTTTTGACCCATTGAAAGAACATCATCTATATACCCCATGCGAATAGAGTTCATGGTGGCCACTCACACAATCAATGATTTAGATGATATTAATCTACATTATGTGTGGTAGGAATGTGCATAGCCCGTGCTTTTGTTTAAATTGAAGCTTGGCTCACTAGCCTTGACTATCACAAATTTAGGCTTTGCATACCTCGCCTAGAAGCAAGGGTCAACAAACAACCCTCACCAACCTAGAGTTGAAAGGAAAACGGAAAACAATAAAATAATAAAGAAGATGTCAAAAAATTATTCACGTCAGCACCAATCTAGCCACGTAGAACGATTAGCATCCACATTATCGATTTCTTACCAAAATTGATCGGAATGACTATATTGGCAAATTGTGAAAATATTTAGGATTAAATTAGCCAAATGAAAAAGTTTAGAACTAGATTGACCACTATACAATAGACTTAGGATTTTTTTTTTTTGACAAATTTCCCATTTTTTTCTTGAGGATGAACTTAGGGGCAGCTAGCATAGCTTTCGCAGCGTTCTTCACCCCGAACTCTCTACTGAACCAGGCATACGGAGTTCTAGAGGTGTTGTTAAAGACCTTGCAATTAAATTCTTGGATTGCTTGTGTTGGTTTCAAAGCAACCACAAAGAGGACAATGAAGAGAAAGAACCGAGTAGGCCTAATTATTGCAAAGGATGAATTAACTAGCCCTTATCTATGTAATCTCTTGAATCCATTTGTTGATTATATACAATTTTTGACACAGGTGAAAACCATGGAAGATATATAGTTGACAACTATGCTTTCAAAAATTTATTATATTTGACAATAGTAGATTATCTCTTGCTCAATTAAATTGCCTTAAGTTTAATTCCTTTAAATTTTATCGTCAAATTGCTGAATTGGATGACACTTAGCCATTGACAAGTGTATTAGTTTGGAGTTTTATCCTCTATTTGTTTCAGGTTTGTTACTCTTAGGTTCTTTGTGATATTAATCGAATTTAAAGGAAACTAATGAAGGATAGATTTATTATAAATGTACTAGTTTGAGATTTTTAATTGCCAAAAAATTAATTTTCAGTAAATTTTTCATAAGTGCATCAATTTAGGGTCTTTGGTGGTAAAAAATTAGTTTTTGGAAAATTTGTTACAGGTGTACTAGTTTAGGATTTTTCATGATATTAACCACTTTTCTCAAAGCACCTCCAAGATCATTGTTTGACTCAAAGTAAGCTCTATAATTGGTCATTTCGTCCCAATTGAACCCCCACCCCAATCTCATCGGCAACACGGATGTTCGCTGGACGACAACCACATGCATGTCGCATGCTGTTATTTACGCTGTGAATCGAGGCATTTTTGTCCTAAAAGAAAATGCCTCCGGGCCTCAATGCCACTTCTTGCGTAACAGAAAATTCAGCAGAAAAAATTTCTCATTCTTTCTAGTTAGTAGAATGAGGGAATCCACATCAAAGGGACTTTAGTAGTTCATTTTAAATGAAGGGAATGGAAGTGCCTTTCCATATCGTTTTGCTTTTTGTCATATGAGGCAAGATTATCTATGTCTTCCGTAGGTGGAAGTGAAGTCAATGCCAAGGTCTTCATAGACTAATACTATTACGCCATAGTCATGACTCATGACCCTAGGATGACGTCATTTTCATATGACTTTATTATGGAGTCCCACCTTGTCGGAAGCATAAGACATTATTGAACGGGTGAATTACCAAAAAAATTTTAAACTTATTATAATTGTGCCAATTCAGTCCTAAACTCTTTTTTGGGCCAATTTAGTCCTAAACCTTTTATAATTGTGCCAATTTAGTCCATCTGACCAAAATTGGCCGGTTGACGCTGATATGGACGCCAGTCGGGGACAGTTGGCTAGCGAACGCTGATATAGCAATTTTTTATATTTTTAAATTATTTTTTTGAATTTTTTATTTTTTTACCATCTTATCCTTCCTCTAGCGCCGGCCAAAGGTGAGGGCCGACAAGGTTGACCTCATCGGCCATTGGTGAGGCTCGCCCCTGCCAACCACTGGCAAAGGCGAGCCTTGCTTAGCGACGGCAACCTCACTGATGGCCAACGAGGCTTGGCTTCCCCCTAATTCCATGGTCTCCAAAATAGCGTGCTCTTCGTTGACACATTTTTGAATCAAGAAACACATCAAGATCAAATCTTTAGGCCCTTCTCTGTCTCGCAGTCGAGACCCAGAATGAAGCAAAGCCCAAATCGACCTCAGAAACTGCATTTCGCTCGTCTTCATGCGCCACATTTCACAAACCAATCGGCAAGGTGAGGGTCGACCTCGCCGGTGGCCGACAAGGCTCCTCACCCAGGTACAGTGAGGCTTGACCTTGCCATGGCTGGGTGAGGCCAAGCCTCGCCAGATATGGCAATAGCGGCCTTGCCGTTGCTAGGTAAGGCTCACCTTTGCTAGTGGCCAACAGGGGCGAGCCTCGCTAGTGGTCGACGAGTCGCTAGTGGTCGACGAGGTCAGCTTGGCCAGCCCTCACCTCTAGCCGGCGCCGGCCGGCCAAAGGAAGGAGAAGATGGAAAAAAAATTCAAAAAAATATAAAAAAAATTAAAATTGCCACATCAGCGTTCATAAGCCAGTTGTCCTCGACCGACGTCCATGTTAGCGCCGACCGGCCAATTTTGGCCAGATGGATTGAATTTGCACAATTGTAAAAGGTTTAAGACGAAATTGGCCCAAAAAAAAAAAAAGGACTGAATTGGCACAATTGCAAGAAGTTTAGGACTTTTTTGGTAATTCTCCCATTATTGAACTACTTTGTGACTCCCAAATCATAATTTCTTTGCTTTACATATATTTAAGGTAACAAGGGGAAATTTGCGCAAGCTTGTTGTTAATGCAAATAGCACAAATTTCCAATGATGCAATCTGCCCCATAAAAAAAAAAAAAAAATCTCTAAAAATCTCTCTTGTTATGCAGACCTGTCTCTACCGCCATGGTAGTTAATCCCCGAACCCTAATCTCCAACGTTCATCTTTGTTCTTACTCTCACAATCTCCCTTTGCCTATTACTCGGCTTGCAAGTGCTCAATGCATTATCCCATCTTCAATGCCATAGCTCCTGAATTCTTCAACCCTAATCGCATCAGTCAACCCACCATGCCTCCCATTCCTAGCTGAATTTTGCCTCTGAACTTCATCCACAACCTTCTTTCCTTCCCCTCACAAGTGCCCTCCCTCTTTCACAATCGTCTTTCCCAGTGCAACAAATGTGCTTGGCCTCTGGGTATTCCTTTGTCTCCCATTATTATGTTCTGCATGCATCAATTCCTCTGTTCTAGCATCCCCTCGGTCCATCTTGACCAAATTGATGCCTCGCTTGATGGTCTGACTATCAAGTAAAGGAATCCCTTGCTGCCCATTTTATCTCACACCTGTGGCCTTTCTATCCAAACCAATTTATCCCTACTGAAGTTGCCTTGTTCTATCGGATTGCCAATGGAGCACACAAACCGAGATGAAGACACTCGACTAGTAGCTCTATGCCATAGATTGGGTAGCCTTTGGCCCGAACAGGAAGTTGAAGTCTGTGATGAGGCTGCTCTAATAGAAAAGTTGAAGAATGCAAACTAATTTTGGTAGGTAAAATCCTATCTAACCCTCAATTAATTTACAGGCTTTCCAAAATACCATGAAACGAGCTTGGTGCATGAAAAATGTTGACATCTCCCAACCTGAAGTAGGGCTATATGTGGCTAAATTTACTAAAGAAGTCGACAAACAGAGAGTTTTAGATAACAGACCTTGGCTTTTCTCACACCATCTGGTAATCCTCAAGCCTTGGTTACCGAACACACCCCTCCACTACTATGACTTCACAACATGTTCATTCTGAATTCAGATATTTGGGCTCCCTCTAGAAAGGTGCACTGAAAATACAATCAATAGAGCAGTGAGGCATGTGGGAAATGTGCTAGAAGTTAAATTAGAAAACAAAGATGGTACCTACAGAGCTAGGCAAGCCCGAGTGGAAATCAACCTTTAAGACCCTCTAAAACTTGGCCAGCTGATTCGATTAGAATGGAAGAATATATGGCTGGATTTCCGTTATGAAAAACTATCCCATTTTTGCTATTTATGTGGAATACTTGGTCATTATGCTATGCATTGCAAAACATTTCCTTTTAATGAAGAAAAAATGGACATGAAAGATACTCTCTATTTTGGCCAATAGCTTTGTGCTAAAGTTAAGGAACACAACCCTTTTTGGGTAGCCTTTTATGAGATGAACAAAAACCAAGATGACACATAAGATATAATACCAGAAACTCCTCAGCCATCCAACCAACCAACTAATAACAGTGGAACAGCACAGCAAGGGAAAGGATAAAGTACCTATCGAGCCTCCAACAAATCAACCCCTTCTCACCTTAGCTGAACCACTCAAATGGTGACATCAACAGGCCCTTCAGAAGGCATATTACCACTACTTGCAAAAACCCCTACATCAACACACCCTGAAGATCAGCCAATTGCAGCTACTAGCGCTTCCAAATAGAAGAAAATAAAAAGCAACCGTTTAATTCCCAAAGTAAGTCCTACAAAGAAAGTTAAAAGGTACAATCCTTATGAGCTGAAATCCCATGGACTAGAGGAGTTTGATGACTTGCATCTGATGGATACTCCAATCTTCGCGGTTGAAGAACCAAGTAGATGGGCTGTGGTGGCTAGCCCGAATAAGCCACCCCATGACAAATGAAGATTCTCAGCTGGAATTGTCAGGGTTTGGGCAATCCCTTGACAGTTTGAGCTCTAAGGGCCCTAGTGGCCCAAGAAAAGCCCCATATAGTGTTTTTGATGGAGACAAAGAATCAAAATGCAGTGCTGATAAGAATCCAAAAGAGATTAAGTTTCCCTATCTATCTAATTGAAGATCCTATTGGACTAGTAGGAGGACTGGCGGTGTTTTGGAATAAGAGTCTTTATATCCATCGACAATCAAACAGCGAACTATATGGATATGATCTGCACGAATAATGAAAATGGATTACCCATGCGCCTCACTTGTCTTCACGCGCCTTCGGTGTACACTCAAAGACAACGCTTATGGGATGAGCTGCGCTAACTCAGCAACCACAACACTTTACCATGGGTGTGTGTCGGAGACTTCAACGAAATTCTTTACCACTGGGAAAAAACAAGTAAGCGCCTAGCGAATCACTATCATTTGCAAGCTTTTAGTAATTTTATAGATACTTGTTCACTTATGGAAGTTGAAAGCAAGGGTTGTGCATACACTTGGGTTAATAATAGAGAGAGAGAGAGGAGTTAGTTAAAGAAAAACTGGATCGCGCCCTTTGTACAATGGATTGGCGTCTGACATTTCTAGAAGCTGAGGTTTTTGCCTTACCTACCCTGGGTTTAGATCACAGCCCACTATTACTAACAACTGAAGCCAAACCTATCAAAAGGAGAAGAAGATTGACCTTTGAGGCTTTCTAGCTTCAAGATCAAGAGTGCCGCAAGGTTATGGCTTAATCCTGGGATTGCACTCCAAGGTCAGGCCCAACTATTTCAAACAAACTCAAGGCTATTTTAGTTGCTCTTGCTACATGGAGTAAAAGAAAATTTGCTAATGGATATCATCAAATCAACTGTTTGAAACAACAACTCCAAGATATCATCAACCAACCCAATAGCCATCATGATAAAGAGGAGGTAACTCGCCTGCAAATGGAAATTCAGCACCTCTAGCAACAGGAAGAGCAATATTAGGCATTGTGATCACGAATTAACTAGTTGAGATGGGGAGACAAGAACACCAAATTCTTCCACGCCTCCACTATTCAACGTAGACAAAGAAATCAGATAAGTATGCTACAGGATGCAGATCAAACATGGGTTCATGACCGACAAAAACTAAAAGACATGACCATGAATTACTTCACAACATTGTACACCTCCATGGGGCATCATGATTATGGGCTTATATTGATGCAATGCCCACGGATGGTAATGGAGGAAATAAACAATAATCTCACACAAGCTATTACTCAAGAAGAAATATGACAAGTAGCTTTTCAGTTGGGAGCCACAAAATCGCCAAGGCTAGATTGTGGACCGGAACAAATCATTAGGATATTCTACAAGACGATCTATTCCACTTGGTACAAGAATTTTTTCACTCTGGCATTATGCAACCTCGACTCAATCAACAACTATATCCTTAATCCCTAAAGTACCCAACCCGGAACGACTCGACCAATACCGACCAATCAGCCTTTGCAACTATGTGTACAAGATCATCTCAAAGGTATTAGCAAACCATCTTAAACCTTGGTTGCTACAGTTGATTTCCATAGATTAATCTGCTTTTGTTAGTGGTCGTCAGATTCAAGATAACATATTAGTAGTGCAAGAGGTCCTCCATCAAATTAGGATCAGAAACAAAAAGAAACACTTTCAGGTAGTCCTAAAATTAGATATGCAAAAGGCCTATGACCGGGTTGAATGGGATTTTCTACAATATTATATGCTCAAATTGGGTTTCCACACAATATGGGTTCAATGGGTGATGCAATGCATTACAACTGCTTCACTCAGTGTCAAATTCAATGGAGACAACCTACCTTATTTTCACCCATCTAGAGGGCTCAAATAGGGCGACCCTCTCTCTCCATACCTGTTCATCCTAGTGGCGAATGTACTATGCATACTTATCCATCAAGCTATGAGAATGGGAAACCTCAAAGGCATTCAATTAAATAGGTGGTGTCCTACCATTTCTCACTTATTTTTCGCTGATGATGCTATATTCTTCCTAGATGGCAAACTACAGGAATGTCAGAACCTAGCTAATATCCTTAACCAATATTGCTTAGCAACGGGTCAAACTATGAACCGGAACAAATCTGGCATTCTCTTCAACAAGGCGTGTCCTACTCGTCTACAAGAAAATTTGCCCCAAGGACTTCGAGTTCCTGTGATTACCAAGACTGTTAAATACTTAGGCATACCATCAGACTGGGGAAGATCAAAAAAGGAGATGTTCGCTTGGATATTAGGTCGACTGAATTCAAAACTGGAAGGCTAGCAAGAGCAGTTCATTTCAAAAGGTGGTAAGGAAATTTTAATTAAAACTGTTGTCAAAGCAATCCCACAATATGCGATGTCTATTGTTGAGATTCTTGTATCTCTTTGCAAATCTATTGAGCAGAAAATTGCCAAATTCTGATGGCAAAATAATAACAGCAAGGCAGGTATCTATTGGAAGCGATGGGATTCTCTTAAAACTAAAAAGGACATCGGCGGAATGGGTTTTCGTGATCTCATCACCTTCAATAAAGCCTTACTAGGAAAACAGGCATAGCGTCTCATACAAAACCCCACTTCCTTATGGAGTAAACTATTTAAAGGTCTTTACTATCATTTAACGGAATTCCGGCATGCCGAAAAAGGGGCAAGACCATCCTGGGGTTGGCAAAGTATACTAACCGGCAGATACTTGATAATGAATAATATACAATGATTAGTTGGAGATGGGCAACAAATCTCAATCTGAGAAGACAGATGGCTTGCAAGAGGTATCATTGGCGGGCTTGCGCCCCATGGAGAACCAAAGAAGGTCGCGGCCTTCATCTTACCGAGTTATAACAGATGGAATGAATCTCTGTTGCGCAATTCTTTCAACGACCAAACAGTTGAGGAAATCCTAGCTATTCAGCTTCATACCCAATGTATAGTCGATCAAATCATTTGGAAGGGAACTCAAAATGGAGTATATACAGTTAAAAATGGCTACAACTTCCTCAGAGCTACAACAACTACAAATGAACTAAGTTGCGCGTCATCCTCCTATCAAACTCCACAACACCTTTGGCGCAAGACTTGGAATATGAAGACATCCCCGAAGCTTCGCATATTTATGTGGTCTTTATGCCACAATGCTCTTTCTACACGTGAAAACCTCCATCATAGACACATAATTCCAAACCTAGTGTGTCATCTTTGTCAAGCACACAGCCCAGAATCAATAGAGCACATATTCTTACTATGTCCATGGACTTGGAAAGAATGGTCTCACCCACATGTTCAAATCACACCAGAGGCATATAATATACAACGCATTGACGCATGGTTAATAGATCTATTAACATATAGAGCTCTCTTACCTGATCTGGCGACCCTCGTGCATCCTCTGTGGCAGATCTGGAAAGCGAGGAATAATTTTGTTTTTTGCAGGCTTCCCCTCGATCCAGCACAGGTAGTTGAAGTGGCTCTAGTGAATGCCCTAGTAGATCGTCGCTTATATGGAGTTAGCCCAGGATCTTGGCTTCGCTCCTCAAACTCAAATCGGGTATGGCGTCCACCGGGTCCTGGATCTCTAAAGATCAATATTGATGGAGTTTTCACCTCTGCATCAATCGAAGGCTTGGTGGCTTCCATTACCCGAGATCACTCCAGTTGAATCGTCGATGGATTTACTAGCACTGTTAATGCCTCTTTGGCTCTACAGACGGAGACTCAAGCCCTTAATCTCACCCTCTGAAACCTATTGCAGAAATGGCAAGTAAATCAAACACTTATCTTGGAATCAGACTGCAAGATTCCTGTAGACACTGTGAACCATCCTTGCTCAACGCCATGGGAGATCCAAGCGCTAATCATAGAGACTGCGGCGATGCTCCCCCATTTCCCTAACCTGCGTATTGTGCACTTTAGGAGAGAAGCAAATGAGGCCGCCAATAGGGCTACCAAAGCCCATGACTCCCAAAGCCTACCTCTGAACTAGGCCACATCTGTTCCCCCACCTCTTTTGGATATTATGTGTACTGATTTTATGGCAAACGGCGGAACTCTTTGTTAGTTTTATGAATCCGCATTTTTTCTATCAAAAAAAAAAAAAAAAGGTAACAAGGGGAGCATATTTGTATTTGTGTCGGTGTCTATGTGGTTGGATTCAAAGTGCGTGTCATTTTCATATTAGGGTCATGAGTGGTTTTCAGAATTGATTTTATGTTAGTGCTAATCAAAATGGAATATTATGACATCTTTAAAGTCTTGTGCCTCTTTTTGTTATTATTGTCTTTTAGTTGTCACTTTAATTGTTTTTCCCTGGACTTTTCCAGGCCCGTTCATATTTATCACTGGTTGACCAAGCGGATCAACT
Organism: Eucalyptus grandis; assembly: GCF_016545825.1. Taxonomy (NCBI): domain Eukaryota; kingdom Viridiplantae; phylum Streptophyta; class Magnoliopsida; order Myrtales; family Myrtaceae; genus Eucalyptus; species Eucalyptus grandis. The sequence goes on from NC_052612.1 coordinate 26,049,081, forward strand.
TTTGATACCTAGGATTAGATTTTTGTTCCTTTTTTATCATTGCGACTCTAGGCGACTATCTTACTTTGTGTAATGATATACTCATCCAATTTAACCAATTGTGATTTCATATATAACAATTGGACATGTAAAGAGACAGCGTGCCCGTCCGATGAAGCCTCTGGCAATGCTAATCCTCATTTTTAGTTATAAAACGACACGAACTACAATGAAAGCCTAACACATCTCAGAAAGTTTCAATACAGTCCATAGTTGAGCAAATCTCTATTATCTATTTATCGAAGGAATTTGTAGTGGCTATGGACAATGAGAATTTTACCCGTGAAATGGCATAGATTGCTCGAGTTGAATTGTTTTGTAGTCTGTACAAGGACGTTCCAAATAGCTTAATCCCTCGATTGTCTTTTGACCCACCGAAAGAACATTATCTATAGACCTTGTGCAGGAAGCCCATATAGGCCGTTGATCATATGGAGTCCATGGTAGCACTCAAACAATCAATGATTTAAATGTCTACATTATCAGTAAAAGGAACATGCATAGGTCACATTGTTGCTAAGATGGAAGTGTGGCTTGAACATATCAGGCTTGCTCACTCTAGGTGCTCAGATCGTAACAATTTAAGCTTCATGCCTCTTGCCCGATGGCCAATGACCCTCACAAGACTAGAATTGAAAAGAAAAATAGAATAAAATAAAATACTAAAATTTCACTTTCTTTTCAAAATTGGAGAAATTGTCTACGTCAGTATTGGTCTAAGCACAAAAGACGCCTATCTTTCATGTCATCGATTTCCAATTAAAATTGGTTGGAAGGATTATATTAGCAAATTTTCAAAAGGTTTAGGACTAAAAATTAACTCAATTGAAAAGTATAATACTAGATTGACCGTTATACAATAGGTCTATGATTTTCATGGTAATTTTCTCATTTGTCTTTAGGACAAACTCGGTGGTAGCTATCAAAGCTTCCACGACGTACTTCACCCCGACCTCTCTACTAAACCAGGCATTCAAAGTTCTAGAGGTGTTGTTAAAGACCTCGTATTCGAATTCTCGAATTGCTTGTGTTGATTTCAGAGCAACCACAAAGAGGACGGCAAAGAGAAAGAGCCGAATAAGCCTAATATTTGCAAAGGAAGATTTTACTGGCACTTATCTATGCAATATCTTGAGTCTTTTCATTGACTATATATAAGTTTTGACACCAACGGAAACCATGATATATGTCCAATTTTGATATAGTTGACGACTATGCTTTCAAAATTTTATTACATGTCACAATTGTAGATTATCTCTCGCTCAGATAGTCAATTGAATTGCCTTAAGTTTGGTTTTGATACAAATGTTATAATTTCATCTATCTCCTTTTTGCGTTTGGTCAGGGTTTGTCTCTGTTGAAATATTGTCCCATACCTCCTAACAATGGGTCATTTATGTTTTTTATATTCATGTGATCTCCCTATACCTATCATTTTAAACTTTTAGAATGGGCTTTCTAACATTGTATGAGAGATGGGGAAGGCAGATAATAACGACAAGTGTCAAAAATCCGACAGTGTTGTAAAGAATGCGTGTTTGGAAAGTTGGGATATGGTTTATACTCCCCATCATTAGAAGTTCATCCAAGGGGGGAGGAAACAAAATGCGAAGAGTCAAGTAAATATCAAGTTCAACCTCGATCTGGAGCTTTTCCACCCTCTCTTCTACTTGAAAGGAGTAGTAGTCGGTCTTGATACGAGATTTAGTTGGGGGTTACTTTGATCATAACTAAGAGCGCCTCAATTTACTTGAGCTAAGAGCGGGAATAGTTACGAATTTCATTAGGTCGCGTGAGAGAAGGAGGTCATTGCAAGAAGCACGATCCCTCTGAGAGTTACTGAAATCGTGGAATTGAGAAGATGAACATGCAAACATGGGTAAAAACATCGGATTTCTTGCTTGGGCAAAGCAATTCCAGCGGGGTAGGCTGCATCCAATGCAAAGCAATATTCAACAGGGTGATGGGGTATGCAAGCCGTGAATCCTGACCTTATTAAGTGCATCTAATGCAAGAGTAATTAGGTATACAAGTGCTCACACATTAGTTTCAACTCACACTTCCCTCGACTTGTTGGCAAAAGCCCATGGATGATCGGTATCTGTCTCTTAATTGGAACCTCAGCAGTGGTCCCCAGATCCGAAAATCAGATTGGGTATTGATTAGATGCTGGCCCATGAAACAATCCTCTCTAAACCGACCAGTCCGATTCACAGATATCATGTAAAACTATGTCTCTCAAATAAAATAATTCGCTTAGGTGGTCATGCATGTGCCTTCATATTGTAGCATGGAGTCCATGACTCAAATCATGGCAAGAAGCAACATTTCGTCAATAGAGAGAGGTAGAGAGAGAGAGAGAGAGAGAGAGAGAGAGAGAGAGAGAGAGAGAGAGAGAGGTACTCCCGCAGTTGAAACAGCCGGTCCGCCCAGTTCTTTAGTTGAACAAATCCCAATTGCACGCCGCCGTGCAAAGGTAGTCGAATCCAATATTATAACAGACCATATTTTTGTTGTTTGAACCTCGATTATTTATACGTTGATGCGAATAACATTTTCCATTGATCCAATTTATAATTGATATGTTTTGTGATTACTTTGCATTGCCCGCCCACAGGAAATTGAGGATGATTTTTTAATGAGGTATTCAAGCTACGCAAATCGAATTTAAAGCCCTAAATAAACCACAAGGAATTGGATATGTGCATACTTAGGTGTACTGTTTAGCACTAGCTTGGTGTACAAATTTACGACTTCATTATAGTTGCATAGAGTAGACCGATTCATCTTAACCAGCTCATCTCAATATTATGGTTGATAGTAAGTAATAGTGGAAATAATTGGGATCGAGTTGGTCTTTCAAGATACAAGTCAGATAGAGTAAGATAGAATACGATAACATATGCATTACCAAATGCCAGAAGTCAAGAACTTGCCTACCGATGCTAATTCGTCTGGAACAATGCTTTTCCTTGATCCCAAATCCAATTTAGGTCTGTCCCTTATAGTTCACGAGAGCATATATTAGCACATACTCAAATAATATCCGTTGAATCCGCTGGTCCCACCGTCAAATATCAAAATTTATTGCACTCTTCAAAAAAAAAAAAAAAGAAGATAAATTTGGACTTGGTCTGTCTTCCAACGAGTCGGCAACATCCTTAATGCCTCCGGCGACTTTGGCAACTGGGCCTACGTCGTCTCGCCCATCGACCGCACAGTGCTTCCCGTCTCCGCCACCGTCTTCGTCTCTGCTAGCACCGACGCTGCCGTCTTTGGCACCCCATGGATCTTCTCTATTTCCTCTACCACGTCGTCTCCCGATGCCTCGCCTTCTCATAACTCAAGCGCTTCCGCACAAGCTCTCACCTCCCGACCCTTCTGCCAACAACTCCATCCTCATCGCTGGCAGCTCTCCCTCCAATTTCACCCTCGACAGCTACCCTCTCCTCAATCCCGACCTCTTCTCCTCATACCCCTTGCCGTGCTCGGCATCGCCTAGATCGCTGATGCTGCGTGGGGGCTTTCTCCGCCACAGCTGCAGCCCGTAAGGGATGATAGTCCGATGGTGGCAGCGTTCATTTCGCTTGATAAAATAATTTGCCAGCGTTCCGTTATTGTCATTAATTTTTGCCTTTCTTTTTCCAAGTTCTCGTCGAGCTACTCAAGCTAGGGGAGATACATTGATTTCTCTTTGTTTTAGTAAATTCAGACGCGGGGTGTCAAGTACCCTATATCTTTGCAATAGAGGTATCAAAATGGGTCATGGACCAAATTTTTTAATTATACAAATAGAGCTAAGTTGTAAATGGGTTGCTAGAGATTTAATGGGTCGAGTGAAAATGGGTTTAAGATCTTCGAAAGCTCCATATATGAATCTAGTGTCCTCGTTGGCGATAGACTGGGGACAAAGTTCCGAGTAAGCAAATCTGGCTGAGTCAGCCAACTGAGTCATTCCGGAAATTTTGAATTCTACTTGCTCCGAGCTGTGTCGGTGTACCCATGATCGGTCTTCCTGGTCTTTTGAGCTATTTAAGACATTGATTTTACTCCTTCAAAAGAAATTGAAAGTTGACATCGCATTCACTGAGATCTGCACGCATAATTTCCACCCTCCGTTTAGGAATACAGTGTGGAGATCAAATTGATGGGTGCTTTACTTCTTTCGTATGGATGTGGATAATGGGTGTGCTTTTCCGAGGACGATGATGATCGGTCTTATGGTTCCCAGGAAAAGTGCAACTTCAACCGATGCTATTTAGCTGAAATCTACCTCTTCTACCCAAACATTTTGTTCTCAGTGCAAAGCCTTTTTTATTTTTATTTTTTATTTTAAGTTTTTTTATTCTAGTGACAATTAGCTATGTAACACCAACACGGATACAGGACATATGACAAGACAAGACATGGCACGATATGTCAATGCGTCATTTCTAAAAAAAATAAAGAATTTGAATACATTCCGACACGTTATATATTAAATATGTCTTTATATATAAATGCACAAATAAATAAATAAAAATAAAAATTCCACTGAAAACATTAATCCAATAATTGTTAATATCATTAATTATTTCAATTTGACAAATTCAATGACATTTTATTGCAATAATCCATAAAACTTGAACAAAAAAAAAAAAAGCAATCCACGTTCCACTATTAAATTTAGGGATATGTATACTACAAGTCTCAAAACTTATCGCGAAAATACAATTGAGTCCTAAAATTCATCAAATTGGTGCAATTAAGTCCTTCCATTAACACTGTCAATTTGTTAAACGGAAAATACTGAAGTGGTATTTTAAAATTAATTAATTTATCTTATGTGGCATTTTTATTACTTTTTCTTTAAATCTTATTTAAAGATTAGTAAAAAGCTATTAGAAAAGTTAAAATAATTCTAAAATAAATTGGAAAAATAGAAAAGAAAAGGCAGGGTCATGCGTGGTTTGTTCATTGGAGGGGGGTAGCGACAACGACACCGCGGGGGCACAACCCTTGCCAATCTAGGAGCAAGGCTTGCCCAGATCAAGGCAACACCAACCTTCACCTATGGCCGACGAGCCTCCCTAGTCCTAGTTGAGGCCTCATCAACCCTAGGTGAGGGTCAACGACCCTTACTAGGCCCAAGTGAGGGCTATCACTCATATATGGGCAAGCCTCACCAGCCCTTGCTTAGCCGTTGATGACCTCGCTCGAGCCAGTGAGGCCCACCCCCCTCCGCACCTCACCAGTGCTCTTTGACGGTGGTAGCGGCAGCAGCAGCAAGGCCCATCCACGATCCTTATCCAATTTTTTTTCTTTCTTTCATATATTTACATTTTAACCCTTCAAGTATTGATTATTATTTTTTTTTTCAAAATTGACCATGTACGTGTAAAATTCCGAACTCGCATGTCGGAGCATGTGGGAAAGAGTTGATCACGTGTCGACACTTGTTAACATGTCAATGAGTGTTGAACACGTGTCAGTAGGACAAGACACGAGAACTTCTGGAAAGTGTCGATACTTCTTAGGCAATTAGTCTCTCGTGTGCAGTGATTTGTTGAAAGATTAAGGAGAAAAAAAAATTAAAAATACATTTCAAGACCAGTCGAGTGTGGTCAGGTCGGGTACTGACCGAGAAATTGGTATTGAAAATAAATTGGTCAATTTGGATCCAACTATTTATATCCCAACCCAACTCTCCAATTTGATTGGCTTATTTCAATAGAGGTTTGAAACAAAAACGAGCCATCACATCCGACTAAACTTCTGTATGTAAAAATGAAAACCGGATCGTGATTTATTCTCAAATTACTTAAAGGGTCGATATCGATTATTCACAGACACGACCTCACACGTTGCCTTCAACGGCCTTGAACAAAAAGAGAAATCTAACCAACTTCCCATCCCAAACTACGGCCTCGTAGCTCTTCGGGTTGGCCCCATCCTTGACCTCGACGATAAGCTTGTAGTGTTAGATAATTCATATAATACTTTGATGCGGAAATTCATAACAAATCAATGATCCTTGATCTTCATGATTTTTACAAATAGATTAAGACATACCTTTATCCTTAACGCTTGCTTGATGATGATCGTTGTAGAAAACCCAATGATCTCGAACCAAAAGAAGAAATCTGATTTCTCTCCCTTAACCCACTAAACCTTAATGTATTCAATTGATGGAGGAGAGAATACGTTCTTTTAGTTACAATTGTTCGTATGCGGGTGGAGATAGGACCAGGCTCTATTTATACGTTCATTGAAAAGGTGTCTTCCATCAAAGCAATATACCATTTCGTTTTATTAAAGTCATACCTTCTCGTAACCAATAATTATTTATAGCATTTCAATAATTATTAAACCATATAATAAATCACATAATATGGGCCACAATAATTCTTACATATAGATCGTCCCCAAGAACCCCACCGTCTCACCCTTCACCACCTTATCCAGAGCAAGCTTCGTCTGGGCGTCCTCATTATGCTTATTGACAGCAAACTCAGTGATCTCCCGTACGTGCGGGTTGCTCATATCCTTTATCAGCTCCCAACCGAACGGCCCCTTTGTGCTAGCAGGCCCAGCGGCCGAACCTTGGAGGAGGAGGAGGATGGTGGTAGCTGCAGCGGCGAGGATGAGGAGCCTCATTTTCGGAGGTTTTAGGCGTCGTTCTTTGTGTGGGCTTCGAAATTGAATGCTTGTTCTGAAGGTTTCTATTGTTGGGGGGTGGGGGGGGTACATGTATTTATAGGTCTTAAAATGGTGTGATGGACACGGACACTTGTTGCAAAAATTATCTACATTAGTACCTGTTGGGATTAACGGATCCCCAAAAAACGGATTCGACACTAAATCGAACCCCTAAAGCAATGCAGAAGACGAAGCCCGGGAAAAAACACGTATCACCGATCCTAAAGCACACAACGGATTCAAGCGTACCTTGTTAGCCACAGATTAAACACCAATGCTGAAGTGAGGAAGAGAAATTGGCACTATTCGATCCGATGACGACAATTCGCTTGAAGGGAAGACGGCGTCGCCTCTTTTTGCTTACTGTTCTTTTTGGATTAGAGAGAGAGCACGTTGGAAAGAGAGGGAGACGTACGTACGTTAATGCCAAGAGGTACGTTCTCCCTCTCTCTCCTCCCTTATATATGTCCCTCCAAAAAGCAATTAATCGTGCCCCTTGATCCATGGGCCCTACTCTTGTGGGCTGGGCTTTTAGGCCCAACATGGGCGGATGGGCCTTAAGCCCATCTTATATAAAACCATCATCTCCCACTCGCACATGGTGGGCCGAACATAATTCTCTTTACCTCTCTTTAACATTCATACTGGTGAATAATCCGTGCGACCAGCATACTTTGAGAGCTCGTTGCCATACATCTGTTAGGAATATATAGCAGCTCATAATAGGCATCACACTCTGAGTAGATTTAGTATGCAGTACCCTAGATCGATCGATCACATTTATATCTCTCTTGATCTCTTTCAAACAATGATATATATATATATATATATATTGTATTCACAATTATGATTATCCCAAAGACAGTCATAATTGGTTAACCGGTGAATACAAAACTACAATGTGATTATCCAAAATCGATCTTCCTCTTTCCTTCAAACTCTCAATTTTAATTTAGCTTGCTTTTCTATAAATGTTCCATTAGATCGAATCAAACTCATGACCATTGGCAACATCCTAAGATAGCAAACACTAAATAGAAATCTTGAGAATAAGTAAGAGTCGTGAGGGGACTAAAAATTGAGGAACTCTTTTCCTCAAGAGTCTCACACGACATAAAAAAGTTGAGATCAAACTTTTGCCACTCTTATTGGTCATCTCATGCATAAGTAGTATGAAATACGTATTACGGTAATAACTCATTTCCCATGAAGCGTATGTCTACACCTTCAATACCGTACAGATGATAGTTCAGACATACCAAATGTCTAACTTGAGTTCACGTATCTACTCATTCACAAAATTCATCAGAACTCACATCTGGCATCATAGACAGATGAAGTAAAATATGTGGGTTATTTTACTTTCGAACATAGTAAGTATTATGTCCTCATCTTAACACCCAGTTAAAGCGACATACGTATTTTAAGCTTGAGCTCTCGATTATCACCTAGATAATAAGCTTAAAAACAGTCTTATATCTATTTATCACACAGTAAATAGAGGCGATTACCCGTGTACGTGGGCTAATCTTATATCTGTCCGACATACTTTCTCAACTTAAAGTAATACACTAAGCATTAAGATGCATAAAGATCAAACAAAGATTCATAGGCATTAATGATGAAAAACACAAATTCATCAAATGTGAACACTTCATGGAAATTACAATCCAGTACATCAGACTCTATGCAATCCTAGAGATTTTACATGGCCACAAAACACATCTCTAGGTTTTGGCTTTGTCATAGGATCTGCTACCATTATATGTGTAACATGTACTGTAAGTTCACATCTTTTCGTGCAATCATATTCTTGACAAAATTATATTTGGTATCTATATGTTTGGTCTTGCCATGATATCTTGGATCTTTGGAGTATGCTTTTGCTGCTTGGCTATCACAATTAACCAACAATGAATCTACAGCACTTCAAATAACACCTAAATGATCCAATAATCTCTTAACCTAAACATCTTCTTTTATTGCTGCTGATAATGCCACGAACTCAATTTCCATCGTGGACAAGGCTATACACTTTTGTTTCTTACTGCTCCAACATATGGTGCCATTATTCGGTAAGAAAACAAACCCAGAGGTAGATTTTCTTTCATCTAAATCTCCTCTCCAATCAGTATCAGAATAGCCTTAGAGTCGCAGATCCTTTTCTTAATAACTCAGCGTATAATCAGCAGTTCCCTTTAAATACCTTAGTATTCTTTTAACGGCTTTCTAATGTGCTTGACCTAGATTGGATTGGTATCTACTCACCATTCCAATTGCAAAACATATGTCAAGTCTTATACACATCACAACGTACATAAAGCTCCCAACAGCACTAGCATAAGGAACATATTTTGTTTGTTCCTTCTCTTGTGGAGTTCTTGGATACAGTTTATGGCTCAATCCTTCACCTTTTGCAATAGGAGTGTCTATGGGTTTACAATCCCATATCCTTCAATTCAAAGTTGGAAGACAACCAACTCTTGACAGTATTGACAAGTTCCATATTGCTTCCGGCAATTAGTATATCATCAACATATAATGATATGATCACAAATTGATCTTTGGACCTTTTGATATATATACAATGATCCTCATCTATCATTGTAAAATCATATGCCATTATGGCATTATGAAATCGTATATACCATTGTCTTAACGATTGCTTAAGGCCATATATCGAACTCAAAAGTCGACATACCTTTTCTTCTTGGCCTTTCACTATGAAACTAGCAGGTTATTCCATATATTTCTTCCTCTAATTCTCCATTGAGGAAAGCAGTTTTTACATCCATTTGATGTAACTCAAGATCCATACTAACCACTATTGCTAGAATTATGCGAATTGAGGTAAATCTCATTACAGGAGAAAATGTTTCTTCATAATCAATTCCTTTTGATTATACCCATTCGCCATAAGGCGAGCCTTATGCCTTTCTATCGAGCCATCAGCTTTTCACTTTATTTTGAGAACCCACTTGTTCCCAATAGCCTTGCGTCCTATTGGAAGATCAACTGGTTCCCAGACTTGGTTTGACTTCATTGACTCCATCTCCTCTTTCATTGCATAAATCCATTTTTTTCTTACTAGGGCATTTCAGAGCCTCACTAATATTTCTTGGCTCATCCTCATCTTGCGGAGCAATCATAAAAGTTTCCCCTTCAATGTCAAAACGTCGACGGGGAATACTTTAGCGACTTGTTCGCCGTATGGGAGGTTGTACACTTTGCACATCATTCCCCATTATGCTCCCACTTGGATTAGATAATGATACTGTTTTCTCATCGTGTGGTTGTAATTGAGAATGAGTTGAATTCAATTCATCACTTCTCATATTACTCCCACTTAGACGAACTCCACTAATATCATTTTGATTCAAGATTACAAATAGGGACTAATCTTCCCCTATTTCGCCCTTCTTAGGAAATTCATCCTCTAAGAATGTGACATCTCGTGATTCAAATTCAGTTACACTCCCGCTTTCCTGCTCACCTATGAACACATACCCTTTCGAGTGTTCGGAGTATCTCATTAAAATACTCTTTTTTCCTTTGGGACCCAATTTCCCAAACTTGTGAGAGGATTCATGAGTATAGACAACACAACCCCATGACTTAAGAAAACTTAAGTCCGGTTTTCAACCTATCCATAACTCATATGGAGTGGAAGTAACTGATTTGAAAGGCACCCGGTTAAGTATATAGGCAGCAGTTAACAATGCATCACTCCAAAAAGTGATATGTAAGTTAGCATGCGCCATCATGGACCTAACCATTTCCAGTAGGGTTTTGTTTCTTCTCTCTGCAACACCATTTTGTTGAGGAGTATATGGAATAGACAACTGTATTTCTATTCCTTTTCATCACATTATTTTCTAAACTCATCATATAAATATTCTCGACCTCAATCGGATCTCAATGCTTTTATTTTATTGTCTAATTGATTTTCTACCAAGTTCATTAAACCTTTTGAAACAACTTATTACTTTAGATTTATGAGAAATCAAATAGACATATCGGAATCGAGTTTAATCATCTATAAAAGTGATGAAATAAACAGCCACATGTCTTCCTCTCACATTCATTGAACCACAGACGTTAGAATGGATTAAATGCAGAGGAAATTCAGCTCTTTTACATTTTCCAAATTGTTTCATTGTTGTTTTCCCTACTAGGCAATGCTCATATATGGGCAAATCGACTTTTTCAATATTGCCCAACAAGCCCTTTTTGGCTAGTCTATTCATACGTTGTTGGCCAATATGACCAAGTCTAGCATGCCACATAATCACATCATTATGATATGAAGTAGAAGACATGAAACAAGGGAATAACAAATATTGACATCACTACAGTCAACATTTAGTATAATAAAACCATCCAGAAAATGACCATAACCATAGTAGTTTGTATCCAAATACAAATCTACACCGCTATTACGGAAGTTCACACTAAAACCAAGCTTAACCAACACCAAAACAGACACAAAATTTCGACAAATCTTCGGAGTACATAGAACATCATGTAGGAACAAGTTGCGTCCACCACGCATGTTTAATTGGTAGATGCCAATCCCTTTAACTTTATCTCTGGAGTTATTTCCTACATAGATCCACTTAGTTCCAGTTGGTACTCGTCGAAATTCCATAAAGGATCCTCTATCCTTCGCTACATCGTCTGTTGCTCTTGAATCTTCTTTGGCTCACGACAGTCGCGAGCATAGTGACCTTTCTTGTCACAATTGTAACACCTCATCCTTGACATTTTCTTCACTTGAGGACGTTTTCCTCTCTTGTGTTGGTTAACTCTTGATCTCTTGCAATAAGGACTTGATCCTTTGCATTCCCACATATTGAACGAATCAATACACTTGCGCTTAGAGCTCAAAGCCCTTTTTGAGCTAGAACCAGCATTGCAAATATCTATTTTCGGCTCACATGCCGTCAAGCGGTCCTCTACCAGCTCAAGGTGGCGCACAGCATCCTCAAGATCTTTCATAACATGGTTAAGACCTTCTAGTGCTTCTTGCTTTTCCAGCACATATTGAATCTTCATATTCAATATTTCACAATTGTTGCCGTTCATATCAGCAATTACGTTCTTAGTTGCTGAAACCATCAATCTGAACACATCAGACATATATGCACGAATAATTAATGCCTATCATTTATACATCCACTTTGCACAGACCCATCATATCAATGAATAATTTCAAGTAAGGTTTCAGAATCAAAAGGTCACTATATTTCCAATCATCCTCCAAAAATCATAACTTAAAACTATCATTAATATAATTGTCTTATGCAAAATAAATTCTATGAAGTTACAAAAACTTCTATAACTACCCACAGCTAACTACCCACAGCAATCAACAATTAACAGAAAGCAACAGATAATTGATATCCAATAAAATAATAATGCTTTCAACTAATATAACAATCCATTACACCAAGTAAAATATCCAAAAAGAAATATCAACATAGAAAGATATATTCAACACTCAAAAACATCTCAAACTAATCTAAGAAATAAATAGGGAAAGTCCCTTCTAATCTATCAGTCAAAACATCTGAGAAAACTGAAGGCACATTTGCCAACCATGGAAAAACTTTTGGAGAGCTTTCATGTTGCCACCAAGGCCCATTTATTCTACGCCATGTGGCGCTCAATCTAAGGGTTGAAGTTTTGGCCAACTCAATCCTATAGTACTCTCTTACAAAAGCTTCCACTAGCCCCCTAAAACCCGAGACCACGTTGACCTCCCATAGCTGATCTAACACTGCTTGCCATTCAAGTGGAAGAGTGTTCATTAAAGCCGGCACCTTCTCAAAATTTGGCATAAGATAACCATTCCAGATGATTTCCTATATCATCTGATTGACCCTGACCACGTGTGATACTAAATCACCATCATGCCATCGATAATCAGCTAACTCTTTCATTAGCCTTTTAAGTCTTGCTCTTCCTTCGTCCGTTCTCGGGATTGCAGGTATTCGTGCATAACGCATCATAGTTCCTGCAACAAATGCAGAACCAATATATGGATCACTTATAATCCGCAATAAACAAAATGGAAAATACATAATTTTCCATGATTCATGAAACAAATGCAGAATAAAAATGGATTACCTCTAATCCACACAGACATAATTGAAAAAGAAACAAATTCCTTTTTCTTTTTTTCGGGTCAACAGTCAACGGTCGTTGGTCAACGGGTCAATGGTCAACGGCCAGGTCGTCGGTCGTTGGATCGGTCGGGCTGGGTCGGACGAACTGACCGGCACGTGCCACGCGTGTGCTAGGCATCCGCGAGTCTAGTCAGGTTAGGTCGCCGGTCGGGTCGCCGGCCGGTGACCGCCCGGCCAACCGTCGTCGACGCTATGGTTACTGACCGTTGGGTGACGTCAGCACGTGTCGATCCACCGATCGGCGCGTGCCGGTTCACCGCCGGTGTCGCGCACATGCCGGTTTGCCGACCGGCGCGTGTGCCACACGCGCTGGCCGAGCCAGCACTTCGGGCGCGTCACGCCCACGTGCAGTGCCTTCTGGCCGCGCGTGTGGGCACGTGCGGCGTCACCCGGCGGTGCACGACCTGTCGACGGACTCGTCTTGACGAGCCCTTTCACCCTATGTCTTTAGAAATCAATTTTGAATCACAGAAACTTGAAAAAATGGACGAACAACGCTCGGGTGTTGGGATTTCTCGCCCCAATCTGTACAGCCGAAAATTTTCGCGAAAAATCAATCAAAAAACATCAAACAGGTCGGGAAAATGTGAACTAGGGCTCTGATACCAATGTTGGGATTAACGGATCCCCAAAAAACGGATTCGACACTAAATCGAACCCCTAAAGCAATACGGAAGACGAAGCCCTGGAAAAAACACGTATCACCGATCCTAAAGCACACCACGGATTCGAGCGTACCTTGTTAGCTACAGATTAAACACCAATGCTGAAGTAAGGAAGAGAAATTGGCACTGTTCGATCTGATGACGACAATTCGCTCGAAGAGAAGATGGCGTCGCCTCTTTTTGCTTACTGTTCTTTTTGGATGAGAGAGAGAGAGCACGTTGGAAAGAGAGGGAGACGTACGTACATTAATGCCAAGAGGGCGTTCTCCCTCTCTCTCCTCCCTTATATATGTCCCTCCAAAAAGCAATTAATCGTGCCCCTTGATCCATGGGCCCTACTCTTGTGGGCCGGGCTTTCAGGCCCAACATGGGTGGACGGGCCTTAAACCCATCTCATATAAAACCATCAGCACCGACTTTTCCATGTAAAATATTCAGTGTCTCTACGTTATTGATTTCAGACTAAGGCTAGAAGGACTACATTGACAATATCAAAAGGTTTAAAATTACATTAGTCAAATTGTAAGATTTAGGACTAGTTTGGCCACCGTACAATAGGTTTATGACTTTTTTTTGGTAATATTCCCATTTGTCTTGAGGACAGACTCAGTAGCAGCTACCAAAGCTTCTGCAGCATATGACTTGATCTCTCTATAGAATCGAGCATCCAAAGTTCCAAAGGTGTTGATTTTACTAGCTCTTATTTAGGCAATCTCTGGAGTCTTTTAATTGAATATATATAAGTTTTGACACTGTTTAAAAATGTTAAATATGTTCAATTTTGATATAGTTGATGACTATGCTTTCAAAAATTTATTATATGTCTCAATTGTAGATTATCTCTTGCTCAATTGAATTATCTTAGGTTTCGTTCCGATACAAATGTAATCATTTAATTTGTCTCCATTTTCTGTTTTTAGTTGGGGTTTGTTGTCATGAAAATATTGTCCCACATCTCTTGATAACCGATCATATATATTTTTTATATTCATATGATTTCCTTATATCTATCAATTTAAATTTTTAGAATGAGATTTTTAGCATAGCATAGGAAGTGGGAGGGACTGATGACTAGCGACAAGTGTAAAAAAAATCTGACTGCGTTCTCGGTCTTAAAGTATGAATTACAAAGCGTGAAAGTTTCAGCATTTCTAAATGCAATTATGACACAACAAAACTATATCAAATAAATCCTCCCGTCTCTATTTTCAAGCATAGGAGGCTAGAAGAGAAAAACCCTCAGTTCGGGTTGGTTTTAGGTTCAGCTGCTGACTCGTCTCTCAATCATGTGCCGCAGGGAGCTACAGATAATTGGAATTTTCACCTCCAAAAAGCCCTCATCAGATTAACACAAAATGAAAGGGGAAAAAAAAGAAGCCAGAACATAAGCTAGAATGTGTTTAGCGTGGTTGAGCTTCTTAAATGTAATTGGCCAGCACGAACCCTCCAATTTCAATAAAGCATGCATGTCGTGCCATAACAAAATATTTTAGAAAACCTTCCCATGGTTGGTCACAGCCATCACATTTCATAAAGTGACCAAATGACAAAAAAAAGAATAAACTTGAAGTAAATCTCCGAGAGAACATCATCAAAATTCACCTCACAGCCATCACTTTTCATAAAGTGACCAAATGACAAGAAAAGAATAAACTTGAAATAAATCTCCAAGAGAACATCATCAAAATTCACCTCCTGATTTATCGAAGGAGTAATTTAATTCCTCTCTCTCTCTCTCTCTCTCTCTCTCTCTCTCTCTCTCTCTCTCTCTCTCTCTCTCTCTCTCATTGTTGATCAACCTTATCATCTCCATCAATTGCTCAATTGGGGCATGCCGTTCATTCTCAAGCTGGTTCTGGCCACAGTGTCAATGGCCGTCAGCTATTACTCAGCGGTCTTTACTGTTAGTCCTAAGTCGCCCAACCAATTCTATTGGATGCTCTTCACCGGCTTTGCGTTGTTCATGGAGTTATTTGAGTGGTTTTGTTCATTACTCTGTCTATTTTAATACCTAAGCATTAACTTTAAGTCGAATCTCAATTCTACCTCAAACTTTTTAAATCTTACAAAAAATTACAAATTTTCACTTTTTATCGAAATCTTGCCCCGTAAATTCTTCGTCCAATGTTGCCATTAAAGTCAATGTGTCAATTTCATATGCATGTCTTTATCTCTATTCATGTGTCATTGATGACGTGGAATTTCAGCTAAACTAGATATTATTAAAATAAAAACCTTTGTTCTTTCTATTTCCTTATGTTCACTTTCTTCTTCCTCCTTCCTTGCACCCTCCATTATGTTCTTTTTTCTATGTCGTTGCTCAACCTCCATTAATTCTTCCGCTTGCTTTGACAGAGAAATTCATTCTCAACCTCCCAAAGATGTTTTACTTCGCGGCCAATCCATCTAGAGAAGCGAAGAATAAATGAGTGCTAAGAACAAACTCTCCTAACCACATCGTAAATTCTCAACTGCTATCCATGAAGTTAAAAACGTCGTATAAATTCTCAACACAATTTATTAGGGAGATACAATACAACGGATCACTTGCAGACATCACACACTCAACTATAGAGAATTAGGACATCAATCTAATACCTGACTTCGTCAAAAAAACTCCAATACTATACTGCTAGAGGCTTGTGACACGACCCACGGACGAAGCATGATCCAAGACCATATGTGAGGAGGCCGTGTCACGAGGGCTTGTCCAAGAACAGCTTGCAATTAATCCATGAATGATTCGTGATCCATGCACGGCCAGCCCATGCGCGATTCAGACAAAGGCCCATGGACAACCCGTGAGCAATGTTTGGCCAGCCCACGTGTAGCCTATGACCGTTTAGCTTCTCTCTTATTAGGTAGCCCTGCTACCCTGATCTTACTTCGACACACACCCACGGGCTTCCCAAGAGCTACAGCCATTGAGTGCCCTGCAATGTAGCTTTGTAATAATAATACGGATTCAAACTCCACTGTTGGATCAGAGGGACAATCAACGGCTGAGATTCGACCTGAATTTGTATAAATAGGGGTCCCTCCCTTTCATTGTAACTAGCTCTTTCACAAGCAAATACATTCCTTCCTTTGTGCATCCAACTCTTGTGCTTGTGCGTGTGCGTGTGCGTGTGCGTGAAAGGCTGACATGGGATCGAAAATCTTAAGGCCGCACGGTGTTTGGTCGATCATAAATGACCGACCCATGACACTTGCATGTCTTAGCTCAACCTTAGGGAAAGGGAAATACCACCATCATTGACAACCACGACTTTGGTCCTCGTTACTATCATACAAATCACTCAAGAATAGAAAAGGCCGTCTCAAGAAAAAATCTAAAACTATCACCAGCCAACTTTGTATCAGTAGAAGAAAAACTGCTATCATAAGAGGCGACATGTGCGGCACAATCGCCGTTGCCGCACCACATGTTGATGTGATTAGCAGGGATAACGTGCAGCAAAAGTAAGTTAGAACCATTGCAATCAGGGATAGCATAATCGGGCCCCTTAAGAGGGGGAGCTTTTTGGCGAGGCAAAATATCATTTGAACCAACACCAAGAATTCGACTATGTTGCCGCCCATGAAAAGGATGTACACAGGTCCGCGCCATAAGTTATATTCTTCCCGTTCCTGGATCCAGTGGAAGTACTGTTATTGGATGCCTCGGAAGCATTGTCGACCTCATCATGTCCTATATTGCTTGGAGGTTGTAGCACTGATTGATAGGTCGCGTTGGCGATGAGCGCAGCAACAATCAGCAAGGCCTCAATCTTGCCCCGCAACTCTCCACCATCTTTGTTTGAATTTTTTGGCGTCGAACGTGATAATGATTGAGGAGCATTTAGGACTGGTTCCCCATGTGATAGATGACTGTTACCTCCCTCGACATCATTGTCGTCCATTGAGACTAGTCTTGAAGCGGGTGAGTTTGACCTTCCTCCAGCTCGTGCAAGAATTTCTCTAATCTCCCTATCTCCTACTCCCCTTTGCAAGAGAGCAACTAGAGGTGTCAAGCCACTACTATTTGAGGCATTCACATCCACGACCTCGGGCTCCACAACATGCCCACAAAGCAGGAAGTCGACCACTTGCAACTCTTTCCTATTTTTGTTTTATTCTCATTGATTTCGGACATTTAAATACCAAAGAAATTTTTTTGGCACAGATAAGACATCCTACATTCCCGTGATAATCAAATAAATTCATTTTCTTAGAAGATTTTCGCATATGGTAGGTGTTGGAAGATATGTGGCTTTTGACTTGGAAGTTTTTGATCTGATTTGATTTAGATCTAGATTGATATAGATTGATACATATAATTTTTTATTTCCGATAATTGTACAAACCTAGTCTTATATCTTAGGAGTCTGTACATTCTCAATATACGTGTGAATACAGAAATTCTTCACACCTCCAGCTTCGATCTCCTTTCCTTCCTTTTATTTTGCTTTCTTTCATGGTATTAGAGCCACCAAGCTTCTGAATTGCTTCCGCCTTGACCTTCTGCCGGAAGAATCTTCAACCTGCAAAAGGAGATTACATTTGGCATTAGGATCAATCTCAAAGGAAGGGTTTTTTCTTTACTTACCATGGCCTCCCCGCAAGATAGTGCCTCTACCATCGGTAATCAATCGATTGGAGAAGCAACACTTAAACACTCGCAGGCTCAAAATCGATCCATGACACTTCCAATTGTGGAGCAGCAGTCGACTCAAGCCTAACCTATATAGTGGCGGCCCACGTAGACTTAGTTCAACTTGGGGCAACCCATGACAGGCTAGCCTTACTAATGGATTCCCTATCCACTCTATTATGGGCCAAGCCCAAACTCATCATCACCTACATATGTGGGCCCCGAGAGCTACATCCAACCTGATGGGAGCTCACTAGCCACAAATGAGGTAAGCCCAGCCACCGAATTGGAGCAGACAAGCGAGTTGGGTGAACCAGGTATAGGAACAAATCCCTACCTGGGATTTTACAATGCAGGTTATCCGATCGAATCGGGTCTAGGAACGAATACCTACCCGAACCTCACACCCAGTTTTCTACTGTTTCCAGTAGCGGCCCTCACCGAACGACCAGAACCTGGCGACCCATTGTTCGTTTCCATTGCCGACAAACCAGAACTACGGCTAATTAGCCAGTAATTGACCGGGCCAGAGAATTATATGAGGTGATCGCAGGAATTCCGACGTGCTTTAGCAACAAAAAACAAATATGGTTTCCTCGATGGAACCATTCCAGTACCCATCGATGAGCGTTTAGCCCGACTTTGGAGGAAGAGCAACCGCCTGGTTCGAACCTGGATCGGCAATTGCATCTCCCCAGAGGTCGCGCCTGGACTCCTACCAACAGAAGATGCAAAAAACATGTGGGAAAACATCAAAGAGATGTACGAGAAATTAGATCAGGCTAAAATCTTTACCTTAATGCAGGAACTCAGTGAATTGAAGCAAGGGAACAACCTCGAAGTGGCCAAGGAAGAGCTCGAGGGCCTAGTATCCACAATCAAGCAATATAGATCCATCCAAGGTAGGGAGAAAGCTACACCATTTCTCCTTATTTTGAATGAAACATACCTCAGTTTTCGTTCACAGATCCTTTGTGACACCCCGAACCACCTAGGGTCGCAACAAGCACCTGACATTACACCTTATAGAACACTAGCCACATCTCTTAGAAGAAGTGTCGTAAATCATAGACACATTTGTTTTTGTTTTTTGTTTTTTTGAAAACGGTCCCAACGCGACTCATTAGTGGAAGCAAAATATAACATCGCCATCTATCCCTCCTAACAACCATGATACAATTTCACACCACTAAATACCATAGGAAAAGATAAAGCCATGCCACTTTTATTTACATATATTTTCGTGATGGATTTTCACAGGTCAATACAACAAAAGAAAACCACGATTTCCAGCTATACTTGGCCACATCCCAAAAAGATACTATGACTCCTAAAGTAATCACACGACGTCCTCCATCTAACATCGGCGGCTATTCCCAAAAAGAACCTCCAGCTCTCTACCTCTCACGCAACCATCACACCCATCCTAGCATGTCGGGTGGTGGTGGCGCCAACATCCCCCTAAACACCTCGTCTCGGTGAACATGAACGGACAGGAACTCCTGGATGATTGGGCCCCCAGCCAGGCCCACATCATCGTACATAACTAGCACTCGCCCTCGCACAAAAGTCAATCTGGGGACGGTGACGCAATCGATCTCCGTACATTCTACTTCTACATCCGATGGGAGGCCATAGAAGGTACCTCGCGTGACGGTAGGAAGCGGCATCTTTCTAATCTGAAATGTTAGTCCCCGAAGGGGTGAGTACAACCACTCAGCAGGTAAAGGAATCCAATAACCACTCAATACATCATACAATACAATCACAACATCACACATGTCACTCATGCATCCAAGCATACTTACCTCGAAGCCATGTATATACCATCATACATCTCCATCACAATCATAACACATACATATCATCAGGCCATGACTGATCATCATCATATCATATCATATCATATCATTTATGCATATCATCATCATATCTTATATACATGTCCTTATGCGATAGGTGATCATCATCATATCATATCATATCATATATGCATATCATCATGCCATAGGTGATCATCATCATATCATGTCATTTATGCATATCATCATGCCATAGGTGATCAACATCATATCATATCATATATGCTTATCATCATGCTATAGGTGATCATCATCATCATATCATATCATATCATTTATGCATGATTCAATTTCCACTTTTAACTTTCAATTCGATCACCACATCACTCTTTCTCGGGTTCATCAATTTCATCCCACACTTTACACTCGCACCCCATCCTGGCATCGCGAGAAAAATCTCCGGCATTTAGCCATTAAAGGCCACTGGGCATCCGGCACCCCCACACTCCGGGCATCTCGCATCCCAACTGGCATCACGAGGCATCCCCTCGGGCAAAGAGCTCCGAGGCTTCCGGCACCCAACCATTCCGGGCATCCTGATACTCCCAGGGCCATCCGGCCATGTATCTCTATACATTCCGGGCATCTGGCACCCCACATCCCGGGCATCCTGATACTCCTAGGGCATTATCATCCGCCACAAACAATTCCTCATTTATCATTGTTCATGTTTACTAATTTAGGTCTCAACTTAGCATGGCGTGTGATGTAATGGCAAATAAAATCACTTTCATCCTTTGATTTATACATGTGTCTTCAGTCATCATCATACATGTAGCAAGATGCAATCATTCATAAAAATAGCATTTATGGAATTCATACAATTTGAAATGGTCCATTTATCATGCCTTTTTGAAATTTATTTAAATTCCATCTTGTATCATTTTAGAAAATATTTAAATTAAATATCCATATGATTCCCAAAAATCATGAAATTAAGGCATGTAATAAATAAGACAATAAGATAATTATTTCATGAAAAACACATGGCCAATAAAGTTCCACACAAAAGATATCATTCACACAATCACAGCATGAAATTTCGGATAAAAACAGAATGTGAAATTTTTGAAATAATTTGATTAAAATACCCAAACGACCTCCGAAAATCATGAATTTTACCAGGTTATATTTAAGACACTAAAGTAGATTTTTCATGAAGACTTCTAGGCCAGATTCATTTTAGATAATTTCCTATAGTCGTTCGAAGCTTCTGGTCCTTATACCGAAACGTCCAGTGTAGTGATCTCCGAATTACCGAGTTTTCACCCACTTATACTTCTTTTTTCCTCTCAAATTTGGATATGTTTTACTTCAAAAGGTTCCCTACAACTTTCATGAAGGGATATAAGTCAAATTTCCAAAGAACGGTCTCCATATGGGTCCATGAAGTCTCGGGTGTCCAGTACAACGTCTCCAGATTTACCATCTTCAAGAGAAGGTCGATTCACTAGGCTATACTTGTTAATTTTACTTCAAATTTGAGTATGTTAGTATTTAAGATGTTATATACAATTTTCATGGAGAAGTATAATAGAGATTCTTGATAAAAATCAACATGCAACTACAAATCTACCACAAGGTCAGCAAAACAGTTCCAGATCTAGTGTCTCCGTAGGATGAGAGTTTGACCCCTTAAATATCCATCATTTTGAACCAAATTTTAGTATGTTGTATTTTAAGATGTTTTCTACAACTTTTATGAAAAAATAAAAGTCAAAATCGAACTCAAAACATGCGTTCAAGCTCTCACAATATTTGGCTCAGGCGGTTCATGCGAAAACAGCAACACCACTCAAGAACAAGTCATCCTAGCTTCGGTTTCCCCCTCCTAATCACCCAAAATTCGACATTTCTACAAACATAAATGTAACACACACATGCAAGAGTAGCAAGAGGACCCCAACTTGCCTCTAGACCGAGGAGAACAATGGCACACAGCGGACGAACGGGCGGCGTGCGGCGGCAACGGGCAACTCCTCCCCCTTCTCAGCTTCTCTTCTCTCGGCCTCACTCTCTCTCTCTCACGATTCTCTCTCTCTCTCTCTCTCTCTCTCTCTCTCACTTGGACGGTAACCCAACCGGCCACTCTCTCTCTCTCCTTCCCTTTTATTTCCCCCAAACCTTCATCATTTGCCAATCATCACCATGCCACTCAAATTAGCCAATGCATGAAGGCCTCTTTGCCACTTGGCAAAACCCATGCAATGGGCCGGTCATCCCCTTCTTGGGCCTTCCTTGGGCTGGTGACAACCCCATCCGTGGGCCTCTATTGGGCCGGCCAGCTTGGCCCATCTTAGGCCCATCCCTCTTGGGCCTAAGTCCCAAGCTTAATTAGCCCAAATTCAACCCTTTTAAAATTATTTAAATCCCCATTAAATTAAAGTACTAGATTACAAATTAAGATGACTATACACTTGAAATTTTAATTCCATAAGTTCCAATTTATCACACACACATGGCCAAGAATAAGATTTCCTTTCCCAAAATTCATCCATTTAAAGGCTTGGCCATACATCTCATTGCAACTCATGGACTAGGAGGCTACAAAATACAAGTAGCGGCACTTCTATTGCCTATCTATAGCTCATGGCATATTTAGGGATTTTTATGAAATTTTGGGATGCCACAATTCTCCCCTCCTTAGAGAATTTTGTCCTCGAAATTAGATACCACTCGTGCCTTCTTGAAACAAATAGGGGTACTTTTCCTTCATCCGATCTTCACTTTTCCATGTGGCTTCCTCCATATCATGATGTCGCCATAGTACCTTAACCAGAGGGATCTTTTTAGTCCTGAGAATTTGTTCCTTTCGATCCAATATCTGTACAGGCTTTTCAATGTACCTCACTTTCTCATCCACTTTGATGGCTTCATGATCGAGTACGTGATTAGGATCCGGCTGGTACTTCCTCAACATCGATACATGAAACACATCATGCAAATTTCCCAACTTAGGAGGTAGCGCTAAGCGATAAGCTACATCCCCTATTTTTTCAAGTATTTCAAAAGGTCCAACAAATCTAGGGCTTAACTTACCCTTCATCCCAAATCGAGATGTCCCTTTCATTGGAGATACCTTAAGGAATACATGGTCTCCCACACTAAATTCCAAAGGCCTTCTATGCCTATCTGCATAGTCTTTCTTCCTACTCAGAGCTGTTTTAAATCTTTTCCTAATAGTTTCAACAGCTTCAGTGGTAACTTGTACCAGTTTAGGTCCTGTCAATTTCCTTTCACCTACTTCATTCCAACAGATAGGAGTCCTACATCTCCTTCCATATAATGCTTCATAGGGAGCCATGCCTATACTTTTCTTGAAACTATTATTATAGGCAAACTCTACCAAATGCAATCTTTTATCCCAATTTCCTTTGAAATCAATTACACAAGCCCTCAGCATATCCTCTAATGTTTGGATTACTCTTTCTGATTGTCCTTCTATCTGGGATGAAAAGCAGTACTAAACTAAAGCTTAGTTCCTAATGCAATTTGAAGACTTCGCCAAAAGTTCGAAGTAAATCTCGAATCTCGATATGAGGTAATAGTCACTGGAACACCATGTAGGCGTACTACTTGACCTACATATTTATCCACATACTTATCCATTGGGTAGTCCATGCGAACCGCTAGGAAATGAGCCGATTTAGTCAAACGGTCCACTATTACCTAGATGGAATCATGGCCACTTGATGTCCTTGGCAATCCTTGCACAAAGTCCATCGTTATATGCTCCCACTTCCATTCTGGTATGTCTAACGATCTCAAGAGCCCTGCGGGTTTGCGATGCTCCGCTTTTACTTGTTGGCACGTCAAACATTGAGAAACATGCTTAGCAGTATCTGCCTTCATACCATTCCACCAAAACTGCTGACGCAAATTCCTATACATCTTTGTACTACCCGGATGAATACTATAATTACTTTTATGCGTTTCCGACAGAATTTCCTTCTTTAATTCTTCGTTATCGGGAACACAGAGTCGTCCTTGGCATCTTACCACTCATCTTCAGAGACATGAAATTTTGGTCTCTTTCTTAAAGACACAGCATCTTTCACTTTCAAAATCTTTGGGTCAGATTCTTGCAAGATTTTAACTTTTTGAATAATCTCAGGTTCTATTCTTAATGCACTAAGCGTACCAGTAAGACAATCCATTTCCAATTTAAATTCTAAGTCCGCTACAGACTTTAACAACCCCCATTCTGCCATCCTTAAACTAGTCATTTCCACAGCCGACTTACGACTAAGAGCATCCGCTACCCTATTTGCTTTCCCTGGATGGTATCTTATCTCACAATCATAATCTTTTAACAACTCCATCCACCTCCTTTGTCTCATGTTCAACTTCTTTTGTGAGAACAGATATTTCAAGCTCTTATGATCCGTATAAATCTCAAACTTCTCCCCATACAAATAGTGTCTCCATATCTTCAAGGCAAACACTATAGCTGCTAGTTCTAAATCATGTGTTGGGTAATTCAGTTCATGGGGTTTCAATTGTCTAGATGCATAGGCTATGACCTTGCCATGTTGCATCAAAACACATCCCGGTCCTTTGTGAGATGCATCGCTATATACTGTAAAACCATTAGGTCCAGTCGGTATAGTCAGGATCAGAGCTGAGGTCAATTTCCTTTTAAACTCTTGGAAACTCCTTTCACATTCTCCATTCCATTCAAATCTCACATTCTTTTGGGTCAACTTAGTTAAAGGACCTACCAATCGCGAAAATCCTTCGATAAACCTTCTATAATAACCAACCAGTCTTAAGAAACTTTGTATTTCAGTAGGTGTCGTCGGTCTCGGCCAATTTACTACCATTTCAACTTTAGCCGAGTCTACTGCAATTCCTTCTCTTGATACCACATGCCCTAAAAATATTAGCTGGTCCAGCCAAAACTCACACTTACTAAACTTGGCATACAACTTATGCTCTCTCAGGGTTTGCAAAACTATCTTCAAATGTTGCTCATGCTCTTTAGGCCCTCTTGAATATACCATAATGTCATCAATAAATACAATCACAAACTGGTCTAAGTAGGTCTTAAATATCATATTCATTAAATCCATAAATGCAGCTGTCGCGTTAGTCAATCCAAAGGGCATAACAAGGAACTCGTAGTGTCCATAACGGGTCCTAAATGCAGTCTTAGGAATGTCCTCTTTCTTAATTCTTAACTAATGGTATCCCGACCTCAAGTCAATCTTAGAGAAGACCAAACTTCCCTGGAGTTGGTCAAACAGGTCATCAATTCTAGGCAAAGGATACTTATTTTTAATGGTCACCTGGTTCAGCTACCTATAATCAATGCACAAGCGTATCGATCCATCTTTCTTTTTCACAAACAAGACCGGTGCACCCCAAGGTGAAGCACTTGATCTAATGAATCCTTTGTCAAGCAACTCCTGTAATTGCACTTTCAATTCCTTCCATTCGACTAAGGCCATCATATATGGGGCTTTTGATATAGGTCTTGTTCCAGGCATTAACTCAATTTCAAATTCAACTTCTCGCTCCGGTGGTAATCCAGACAATTCCTCAGGAAATACATCTGGAAACTCATTAACTACTCGAACTTCCTCAAGTTTAGGTTCCTTCTTTGCATAATCTTTAACTATGGCCAGGTATCATTGACATCCTTTGTCAAGTAACGCACAGGCTTCTATTGCCGAAATAAGTGCTACAAGTAGATGGGTCTGACCTCCTAAAAATTCACAACTAGGCTGATCAGGTAAAACGAATTGGATCACTCTCTTGTAACAATCCATTCTAGCCCGATACTTACAAAGCCAGTCCATTCCTATAATAACATCAAAATCGTACATAGCCATTACAACTAAGTCTATTTCCATATCCTTTCCTTCTATTGATATCTTACAATTCCCACACACCAGCATAGACAATACCATATCCTTTAAAGGCGTGGAAACACAAAGAGGCGTCTCAAGAGGCAAAACTTTTATTTTATTCAAACGTCTATATCTTTCAGACACAAATGAATGCGTTGCACCCATATCAAACAATGCATATGCATTTTCACCATTGATAAGGATCGTACCTGAGAAACATTTTTGGAAGCTTCCGCTTCCTCTTGGGTGACCGCATACACCCTTCCTTGTACTGGTGGCCTCTGAGGATTCCATTGTAAATTCAATCTAATAGCACTCTAATATCCTTGTCGCATCGAGCCAACACTCACTTGCGACCTTTCTTGTGGGCAACTTCTCCTAAGATGGCTCACTTGTCCACAACCAAAACATTTTAGTTGTCCATTACAAGGTCCTGGGCCATGTTGCCCATTACACCTTTGACAAACACCAAGCTGATAAGGTGCTTTCCCTATATTCAGACCACTTCTTGCTCCCCCAAAATTTCCAAAATTACTCTTCTTATTCATATTCCAGGTTTGACCTTGACTAGAAAAGGGTCTCTTACCCCTTCTCACATCATAAAGTTCAGCGGTTTCTTAAACTTTAACCGCTCTCTTAACAGTTCCAGCTCCACTAACTGTGCCCTCTCATAAATCTCATTATAATCTCTTATGTTCAAAGGCACTAGTTGCTTTCTAATATCAGTTCTCAACCATTTCAGAAATCTCTTAGCCTTTTCCTCCTAATCCTCAATCAATCTAGGAGCATATCTAAACAGTTCAGAAAATCTAGCCTCATACTGGTCTACTGTCAGCTCCTTTTGTTCTAGTTTGACAAATTCTGTAATCTTCCTATCCTTAGCATAGTCAGAAAAATGCTTTCTATTGAAGGCTCTCACAAACTCCTCCTAGTTAACATCAATACCTGTTGGAAAAATTATGTCCTTCGAAGCTCTCCACCAAAACTTTGCATTTCTCTCCAGATGGTACTCTGCCAAAGTTATTTTCTCAGCATTATTACAGTCCAACAGCTGGAAAATTCATTCCATCCCATCAATCCATTACTCCGCCTCCTCAGGACTTCCCATTCCATTGAACTTAGGTGGCTTCAGCTTCAAGAATTGCTCCACCAGTCCTTGAGTATAGCATTCTGCTCTAGGTTGCTGCTACGCTTGCCTTTCCATCAGATTTCCAATATTGGCCAATGCCTGCAGGATGTCTTCCATTCGAGGTTTAGCCCTTGCAGTAGAGGCTTCGGCTCTCGATGGATGAGCACTTCCAGCTCACACCATGACTTTCCTGCAATTTCCAAGCATTGCCTCAAGAATAATCTAAGACTCACTGCCTCCATTCAAAGCAACTACTACTACCACATAAGTAACATATACATGTTACCGGCACCTAAAGGCAACTCGAAATAAACTGCTAGGGATCTACAAGTGAATACTCATCACCCGTTATTATATTATTCCATTTTATATTCTATGGTGTGCATTGTCATCATGTTCCTCAATTTCCAAATGAGGCTTATTATCACTCCACCTATAATCCCTCGCTCTGATACCAAAAAGGGGCGCTGTGACACCCCAAACCACCTAGGGTCACCACAGGCACCTAACATTACACCTTATGGAACATTAGCCACATATCTTAGAAGAAGCGTCGTAAATCATAGACACATTTGTTTTTTTTTTTTTAAACGGTCCAAGCGCGACTCATTAGCGGAAGCAAAATATAACATCGCCATCTATCCCTCCTAACAACCATGATACAATTGCACACCACTAAATACCATAGGAAAAGATAAAGCCATGCCACTTTTATTTACATATATTTTTGTGATGGATTTTCGCGGGTCAATACAACAAAAGAAAGCCAGGATTTCAAGCTATACTTGGCCACATCCCAAAAAGATACTTTGACCCTTAAAGTAATCACATGACGTCCTCCATCTAACAGAGGCGGCTATTCCCAAAAAGAAGCTCCAGCTCTCTACCCCTCACGCAACCATCACACCCATCCTGGCACGTCGGGTGGTGGCGGCGGCAACATCCCCCTAAACACCCCGTCTCGGCGAACAGGAACGAACATGAACTCCTGGATGATTAGGCCCCCAGCCAGGCCCACATTGTACATAACCAGCACTCGCACTCGCACAAAAGTCAATCCAGGGACGGTGATGTAGTCGATCTCCGTACATTCTACTTCTACATCCAATGGGAGGCCATAGAAGGTACCTCGCATGACGGTAGGAAACGACATCTTTCTAATTTAAAATGTTGGTCCCCGAAGGGATGAGTACAACCACTCAGCAGGTAAAGGAATCCAATAATCACTCAATGCATCATACAATACAATCACAACATCACGCATGTCACTCATGCATCCAAGCATACTTACCTCGAAGCCATGCATATACCATCATACATCTTCATCACAATCATAACACATACATATCATCAGGCCATGAGTGATCATCATCATATCTTATATACATGTCATCATGCCATAGGTGATCATCATCATATCATATCATATATGCATATCATCATGCCATAGGTGATCATCATCATATCATGTCATATATGCTTATCATCATGCCATAGGTGATCATCATCATCATATCATATCATTTATGCATGATTCAATTTCCACTTTTAACTTTCAATTCAATCACCACATCACTCTTTCTCGGGATCATCAATTTCATCCCATACTTTACACTCGCACCCCATCCTGGCATCGCGAGAAAAACCTCCGGTATTCAGCCATTTAAGGCCACTAGGCATCGGGCACCCCTACACTCCGGGCATCTCGCATCCCAACTGGCATCACGAGGCATCCCATCGGGCAAAGACCTCCGAGGCTTCCGGCACCCAACCATTCCAAGCATCCTGATACTCCCAGGGCCATCCGGACATGTATCTCTATATATTCCGAGCATCCGGCACCCCCCATCCCGGGCATCCTGATACTCACAGGGCCATCCGGCCATGTATCTCTATACATTCCGGGCATCGAGCACCCCATATCCCAGGCATCCTAATACTCCTAGGGCATTATCATCCGCCACAAAAAATTCCTTATTTATCATTGTTCATGTATACCAATTTAGGTCTCAACTTAGCATGGCATGTGATGTAATGGCAAATAAAATCACTTTCATCCTTTGATTTATACATGCATCATCAGTCATCATCATACATGCAGCAAAATGCAATCATTCATAAAAATAGCATTTATGGAATTCATACAATTTGAAATAGTCCATTTATCATGCCTTTTTGAAATTTATTTAAAGGATAATACATTAAAAAACCCCAAACTGGTACACTTGTGACAAATTTACCCCAAACTATTTTTTTGACCATGAAAAACCCCAAACTGGTAAACTTGTGACAAATTTACCCCGACTGATTATAAAAAACCCTAAACTGGTACATTTATGACAAATTTACCCCAAACTAATTTATTCGACTGCAAAAAACCCTAAACTGGTAAATTTGTGACAAATATGCCCTATGCTAAATTTGATTAATACCACAAAAAAATCATAAAAATTGTAAACTGTGACAAACGGAACGTAAAATCCTAAATTGATATACTGGTTAACTGTCACGTGTCATTTAACTTAATAATTTGAGAATAAAATTTAACGAAAACTAACATAGGGTAAATTTGTCATAAATGTACCAATTTGGGATAAATTTGTCAAAAGTATACCAGTTTGGGGTTTTTGGTGGTCAAAAAAATAGTTTGGGGTAAATTTGTCACAAGTGTACTATTTTGGGGTTTTTTTAGGGTATTATCCCTTTATTTAAATTCCACCTTGTATCATTTTAGAAAATATTTAAATTAAATATCCATATGATTCCCAAAAATCATGAAATTAAGGCATGTAATAAATAAGACAATAAGATACTGATTTCATGAAAAGCACATGGCCAATAAAGTTCCACACAAAAGATATCATTCACACAATCACAGCATGAAAGTTCGGATAAAAACAGAATGTGAAAATTTTAAAATAATTCGATTAAAATACCCAAACGACCTCCGAAAATTATGAAATTTTACCAAGTTATAGTTAAGACACTAAAGTAGATTTTGCATGCAGACTTCTAGGCCAGATTCATTTTAGATAATTTCCTATAGTTGTTCGAAGCTTCTGGTCCTTATACTGAAACGTCCAGTATAGTCATCTCCGAATTACCGAGTTTTTACCCACTTATACTTCTTCGTTTCCTCTGAAATTTGGATATGTTTTACTTCAAGAGGTCCCCTAAAACTTTCATGAGGGAATCTAAGTCAAATTTCCAACGAACGGTCTCCATATGGGTCCATGAAGTCTCGGGTGTCCAGTACTACGTCTCCAGATTTACCGTCTTCAAGTGAAGGTCGATTCACTAGGCTATACTTGTTCATTTTACTTCAAATTTGAGTATGTTAGTCTTTAAGATGTTGTATACAAGTTTCATGAAGACATTATGTTAGTCTTTAAGATGTTCTATACAAGTTTCATACGGACGTCGAAGAGAGATTCTTGATAAAAATCAACATGCAACCACAAATCTACCACAAGGTCAGCAAAACAGTTCCAGATCTAGTGTCTCCGTAGGATGAGAGTTTGACCCCTTAAATATCCATCATTTTGAACCAAATTTCAGTATGTTGTATTTTAAGATGTTGGCTACAACTTTCATGAAGAAATCAAAGTCAAAATCGAACTCAAAACATGCATTCAAGCTCTCACAATATTCTGGCTCAGGCGGTTCATGCGAAAACAGCAACACCACTCAAGAACAAGTCATCCTAGCTTCGGTTTCCCCCTCCTAATCACCCAAAATTCGACATTTCTACAAACATACATGTAACACACACATGCAAGAGTAGCAAGAGGACCCCAACTTGCCTCTAGACCGAGGAGAACGACGGCACACAGCGGACGAACCAGCGGCGTGCGGCGGCGACGGGCGACTCCTCCCCCTCAGCCCCCTTCTCAGCCTCTCTTCTCTCTCTCTCTCTCTCTCTCTCTCTCTCTCTCTCTCTCTCGCACGATTCTCTCTCTCTCTCTCTCTCACTTGGACGGTAACCCAACCGGCCACTCTCTCTCTCTCATTCCCTTTTATTTCCCCCAAACCTTCATCATTAGCAATCATCACCATGCCACTCAAATTGGTCAATGCATGAAGGCCTCTTTGCCACTTGGCAAGACCCATGCAATGGGCTGGCCATTCTCTTCTTGGGCCTTCCTTGGGCCGGCGACAGCCCCATCCATGGGCCTCTATTGGGCCGGCCAGCTTGGCCCATCTTAGGCCCATCCCTTTTGGGCCTAAGTCCCAAGCTTAATTAGCCCAAATTCAACCCTTTTAAAATTATTTAAATCCCCATTAAATTAAAGTACTAGATTACAAATTAAGATGACTATACACTTGAAATTTTAATTCCATAAGTTCCAATTTATCACACACACATGGCCAAGGATAATACTTCCTTTCCCAAAATTCATCCATTTAAAGACTTGGCCATACATCTCATTGCAACTCATGGACTAGGAGGCTACAAAATACAAGTAGCGGCACTTCTATCGCCTATCTATAGCTCATGGCATATTTAGGGATTTTTATGAAATTCCGGGATGCCACATCCTTGCAATGGATCCCATGCCACCAATCGGACTAATTTTCTAGTTGGTTGTACAGGGGAAGAGTCAACGACTCGCAATGTCAGATCACACTAGGATTGGCAAGTGCGTCACCCTCGCCTCCCGCGGTGAGTGGCGAGACGTGGCCACCAAGACCCTAACCCTAAATCGAGAGAAAGAGGGGTGAGCGAAATTAGGGTTCACAGAAGAGGAATCACGAGGCTTTAAACCGGCTTGGATGGACGGTCCATATGGGATGCGAGGATCGGACGGTTGGCAAGGATTTGATCTTGCGATCGAATCGAACGGCGGACAGGAGCCCGCATTTAAAGGGATGGACGGCCAGATCTTTGCCACTTCATCAAGGAATTTTGCAAAAAAATTCAAAGGAAAGGGTAAATTATTTTGTGAATATTGCAAACGTACTAATCATGTGATTGATAATTGCTGGAAATTACATGGAAAACCCAGTGAAAATGAAAGAAAAATTTTAGCAGCTTACCAAATTACTGGACCAACTAGTAAAAATACTGAACAACCCATTTCATATGGTTAGTATTATCAGCTGATGCAGGCACTGCAAAAGTTGGATACTTCCAACAAAGGAGTGAGTTTCTCAAGTATTACATATTGCTTGATTAATTCTATCTCTAGAAAGGTATGGATAATTGATTCAGGGGCAAGCGATCATATTATATGTGATAAGAGATTTCTTTCGACTATAAATGACAAATAGAATTATCCTATTTCCGTGCAATTAGCCAATGGAAATGTTACTCACATCAATGTGATAGGAACAATTAATCTCAATCCCCAAATTATTATTCAGAATGTTCTCTATGTCCCGGAATTCCAATTTAATCTGAATTCTATGTCAAAAGCCTGCCAGGAAAATTCATGTCGGGTAGTTTTCAATGCTGACACCTGTTTATTTCAAGACTTTCGACTGGAAAACCGATGGCCTTGGGTAGTCTCTCTGAAGGACTTTTTTTCTAGACAAGTAATTTCAATTCTTCCTGCAATTCCTTGAATAAATCATCATTTGACTACAAATGATAAGAATTTCATTATGCATTCGAGATTAGGCCATAGTGCCTCTTTTCCTTGTCCACAATGTCCCGTATGTCCCCTTGCCAAACAATCTCGTACGCCCTTTCCATCTAGTAGCTCCCAAGCTGGTGAGATTTTTTCCTTGATTCATGTGGATATTTGGGGACCTTACCATACGATAAATCATGATGGGTCTCGTTACTTTCTCACTATAGTAGATGATTATTCTCGTGTGACATGGATTTTCTTGATGCAGTCTAAGAATCAGGCTTATTCTCATTTAAAAGGCTTTCTAGCACTATCCAAAAATCAGTTTGGAAAATCCATTCAGTGGATTCATACTGATAATGGAAGAGAATTCTTCAGCCATGATTGCTTCTTACTATTTAATACACATGGCATATAACATGAGAGCTCATGTGTTTATACTCCACAGCAAAATGGAGTGGTCGAAAGACAGCATCGTCACCTATTGGAAGTCGCACGAGCCTTGAAGTTCCAAGCATCAATTCCAGATGATTATTGGGGTGTGTGGTCACTGCGACTTATTTAATCAACCGCATGCCCACTCAATTACTTAAAGGGAAAACTCCTTTTGAATTGCTATTCTAGAAGAAGCCGGAGCTATAGCATCTCAAAGTCTTCGAATGCCTATGCTATGTCGCAACAGTGGGTCCTCAAGACAAGCTGAGTCCACGTGCTTGGTGATGCATTTTCATGGGATATCCCAATTTACAAAAGGGGTATTGAGTTCTTGACATTTCCACAAAGGAATTCCTTGTAAGTCATGATGTCATCTTTCATGAAGATATTTTCCCTTTTTCTAAGAAGGTGCCTCTAGATGAAAATACAGGGATAACATCCTCTTTTCATGGCCTCTTATCTGATGAAGTACTACCTCAAGGTTCCACTTACATACCGCTAGTAGAGTCGAGGACTGTTCATCCTATCCCTTCATTTATCCCAGCAACAACATCAACTTCAATTGAGAATCCCAACTACTCATAAGATGTTTTGGAAACTAGACTCGACGACTCTACTGCTATTGAGGAAGACCAAGACATTACTTTGCCAACCCGTAGTGAGACAATTCCTTACGTGGAAATCCATCATCCACAATGTTCCATTGCGCCACACGACCTCCAACCTGGACTAAAGATTATATCTGTGCTACTCACAATTCTCCAAGTACTCAATATCCGATCTCCTCCTATGTTTCCTTCCATAGATTATCACAGGAACATAGATATTGTATTAGTCGTCTATCAGAAGATAAGGAACCATCTAGTTATGTTGAGGCATCTATTGACCCAAAATGGCAGCAAGCTATGAAGGCAGAACTTCAGGCACTAATTGATAATAAAATGTGGGATCTTGTCCCACTTTCATCTGATTATAAGCCGATTGGAAGATAAAGTATCGTGCTAATGGCTTTATTGAACGATATAAGGCATGTTCGGTAGCTAAGGGATTCACACAAGAGAAGGTTTTGACTATCATGAGACATTCTCTCCGGTTGCAACAGAAGTCACAGTTCGTTCTTTTTTTAACTGTTGTTGCCATTAATGATTGGACTCTACATCAAATGGACGTGCACAATCCTTCTTACACAATGATCTAGACAAAGAAATATATATATGGATATCCCTCAAGGCTTACAGAGATAGGGGATAATAGAGTATGTCATCTCCGTAAATCCCTTTATGGATTGAAGCAAGCATCTAGACAATGGTATGCCAAATTTGCAAATGCTCTTGCAAAAGCAAGCTTCCAACAATCTAAATATGACTATGCTTTATTCACACGGACTAAAGGCATGTCATTTATATATTTGATTATATATGTAGATGACATTCTTGTTATGGGAAATGATAAAATTGAT
Organism: Eucalyptus grandis; assembly: GCF_016545825.1. Taxonomy (NCBI): domain Eukaryota; kingdom Viridiplantae; phylum Streptophyta; class Magnoliopsida; order Myrtales; family Myrtaceae; genus Eucalyptus; species Eucalyptus grandis. The sequence goes on from NC_052612.1 coordinate 26,083,594, forward strand.
ATAGACAATTTCAAGGAATATTTACATGCCACCTTCCACATTAAAGACTTAGGAGCACCTAAATATTTCCTTGGAATTGAAATTGCTCAATCAGATCAAGGAATTTTCCTTAGTCAGCGAAAGTTTGTGTTAGAAATCATATCAGAAGTAGGTTTATCAGGGTGCAGGCCAACCGTCATTCCCATTGAACAAAACACTAAGTTGACTACTGCAGAATATGATAAAGGCATATCTCAAAATGATGATCCCATACTCAGAGATCCATAGGGTATCAAAGACTTGTCGGAAAGCTCATATATCTGACTATGACTAGACCCGATATCTCATATGTAGTATAGACACTTAGCCAGTTCATGCACAGTTCAAAGTAGTCTCATTTGGATGTTACCTTGAAAGTTGTGAAGTATTTAAAGAAGTGTCCAGGACTGGGAATACTTCTTTCTAAACAATGTGACATGAAGATGACGGCATATTGTGATGCTAATTATGCTACATGTCCCATAAGTCGAAGATCGGTCACTGGATATTGCATCAAATTGGGAGAGTCACTCCTCTTATGGAAGACCAAGAAGCAACCTATTGTATCGTTGTCTTCAGCCAAAGCAAAGTATCAAGCTATGGCTAAAGCCACTTGTCAGATAGTGTGGATACGAGGATTGCTTAAGGATCTTGGAGTACAAGTGCAAGGACCAACGAAGTTATATTATGATAATGATGCAGCTCTCAAACTGGCAGCAAATCCTATAGTACATGAGAGGACCAAACATATAGAAGTGGATTGTTACTTTACACGAGAAAAGATCCAAGAGGGGGTGATCAAAACATAAGGAATTGGGACAACAGAGTAGCCAGCAGACATCTTTACCAAACCTTTGTGTCATCGATAGCAAGCATATCTATTGAGCAAATTAGGCGTCTTAGACATCTACAAGCCACCAGCTTAAGGGGGAGTGCTAGAAGATATACGGCTTTTGACTTGGAAGTTTTTAATCTGATTTGATTACGATTATGTGTATATCAATTAAGGATTAGATTTAGATCTAAATTGCTATAAATTGATACATAGGATTTTTATTTCCTATAATTGTACAAACCTAGTCTTATATCTTAGGAGTTTGTACATTCTCAATATACGTGTGAATACAGAAATTCTTCATGCCTCCAGCTTCGATCTCCTTTCCTTCCTTTTATTTTGCTTTCTTTCAGTAGGGACACCAAAATAACACCTTCACTAAAATAATGCACAAAGAAAAGTCTGATAAAATAAAGGAATGGCGAATCTTGCCTCGAAATCTTTGCCAGCGGCAGCAAGATGCAAGGTAGTGTTGCCTTTGTGGTCCTACCGATTTTGACCTGCTCCTTCTCGTGCTACTTCAGATGCTCCACCAACAAAATGACCACATCAAACTAGTTGTTCTTCACAGCGAGGTGAAGCATGGTCTCCTCCCTGGCAGTTATCTCTTTGACAAACTCAGGCGAAGCAGAGAGCCGCACCTTCATGACAACGAGCTCCCCATTTATGACGGCACAATGCAAAGGGTTTCTTCTCTCCCGTCCCTTCACAGAGCACAAGTGTTGACCCACTCTCAGGAGCTCCCTTGCAATCTCAACATCACCTCGAGCTACCGTGATGTGCAGCAAACCTAAACCATATGCGTTCACTTTTTCCACAAACTCTGGCATCAACGTCAGGAGCTCTCGGACAAAATCCAAATGGCCAGCCACACTAGCTACGTGCAGCGAGGTGTGACTGGCTCCTTCAAGAGCCATCTCCTCGAGGACGAGCCCATTGCTTCTAATCAAGTAATTTAGCTCTTTGATATAGCCCTTCTGGGTTGCTTCTAGCAACCTTCGCTCCATTTGATCGGCTCTGTTAATGCTCATTCTTTTCTTGGGACACCTCGGGGATTAGAAATCTATTAAATTATTGATCCATTTTATAGAGTTTCCCCTACATTTCTCTCTAACTTATAGTTATCTAGAAGCTCCTAGGCAATGTCTTGCGATAGTTAAAATAGGGGTTTTACTAGCATAACAATCTTTATTATGAGAAGAACAATTTATTGTGGATCACAAAGTTTTAAACGAATTGACTCCATAATAATTTATAATTATTTTTATTTAGTTTTTTGTGAATTAGAATAGAGTGTTATTTTCATAGTGAATTAAATACTGTTATCTAATAATTTTTCTAAGAATTGTGGCAAATAAATTGTCTAGCATGCAAATTGAAGCAAATATCTCAGAGGCAAGCAGATGAAATAAGTCGTGAGTTGAGACTGAATTAAGGCATGGATGTTACATCATATACAGTAGAGACCAACTAGCAACACCAAAGCTCCATGCACATTGCCACTTTGTAGTACCCAACTATTCAATAAAAATTACTATACCTTGTCTCGTTTATGCTGGATGATGTAGGAAACTTGTAAAACTGATGTTTAATATTAATAAAGAGGTATATGTACATTAATTAAACTCTTGCGATTTTTTTGTAAGAAATGTTGTAAAAATTTTGAATTGCTTCTGCATACGTAAATTATAATTATGACTTATTATCTGTAAATACATGTGTGGTGTGTGACGTTCTCAAGCGTCATGGCCCGAATCCCTTGCACCTGAGCTTGGGACTCTGGCACCATAGACCAAGTCCCTAATATCTAGGCTCGAGTCCCTAGCACTTGGGCCTAGGTTTGTTGAGGCTAGCTTGGGACTCCTACACTTGAGGCCAACGCCTAGGTGCCCATGCCCTTCGAGACCCCGGTGCCAATGCCTAGATCCGCAATACCTAAGCTCATGTCCATTGATGATGGGCCCACAACCCCAATGGGCCTAGGTCCATAGAGGTTAGGCATGAACTTTAGTAGGCTTGCCATTCACCATCATTGATTACGTAATAGAAAATTCAGAGAAGAGATTTTTTATTTTTCTTGTTAATACTATCAGGAGAAAATACACTATAGGGGACTGTAGTAGTTCAGTTTCAGTAAAAAGTAACTTCGTATTCCTAAAGTTCTGGAGATGAATGGCATCTAAGAAAGTACCTTTCTCCGTCGTTGATGAAGTTCATAACAAAGCACCATATTTTCGTGAGCCCAAAAATTAAATTCATGAGTTTGAACCTCTTATCGAGGTAATGACGGGTCTGGCAATGTCGGTTTTTCCTAGTTATCTCTTTTCGGTCAAAATAAAGTTGATATTGATCATTGAAAACTACAGTTGTTATGTCATAGTAGTTGAAAATAATAATGTAGAAAACAAATTTGAGGAATTTCTATATAATTTGATATATTCATAATGAGAATTAGATCAACTTATTTATGGACTTTAAAAGATAACTATTAAAGGTAACAAGATAAACATAATATCAAATACAATCAATCCAGGATGTGCTCTATCAAAGGAGATATATGCCTAATCCTGAGAGATATAAGGCTGGATAAAATTATCCCATGAGAGGGATAGGATAAATGTGGATATGATTTTTAATGTTTATAATAAAAAAAAATTATTTTTCTCAAATCACAACTTCTTAAATTAACCAATTTAAAATTATATTTCGATATAAATAATATTTGAATTGGAATATTATGAATTCAAAATAACAAAAAATAATAAGTTAGTAATTTAATCTTATTTTTATCTATATATTCGAATTTTATTTTATCCTCTAATATATCTATAACATATTTTAGTTGTGTTAGTATTTTAGGTATATTAGTAAAGAATTTTATTTAATAAAATTTTATTAGAGGATGATGGAAGGGGAAGAAAGAAATAAAAAGAAAAATTAATTAAAAAGAAAGGAAAATAAAATAAAAAAGCAAATAAAACTACAATAGATAAGAGTGTCACAAGAGATCTCTACCATCTCTATTTGTAAAAGGGAAAAAGATATCACAAACTCTAGACTTTGCCCGGAGTGACAAATTTATCCTTGCCTAGGCCTAATTTGGTGAGATATGCCCTCTCCTACATCGGGTGAGGGTCACCCTCTCTTGGGTAGGTGTCGAGCAAGGGTCACTCTTGCTTGGGTCGGGCGAGAATAGCCCTCACTAGATTTGGTGAGGGTGGCCCTTGCTCAATGCAAGTGAGGGTGACCCTCCCTTGATGCAAGTGAGGATGGCCATGGCCTGAACCGGATCTAGCAAGGAATGCCCTCGCCTAATGCCGACTTAGGGCAGCCCTTGCCTGTGTTTGGCTTACCTCTAGCAAAGGGAAGAGAGAAAAAGGAAAACGAAAAAGAAAAGTAAAAAGAAAAAAACATAAAAAGAAAATAGAAAAATAAAAGACGAAAATGCCATATAGTTTGAGGTAAATATGTTACGCCGGTACATGTTTGGGGTTTCTTATGTCGCGAAAAAAATATTTGGGGTAAATGTGTCACTGGTAAAGTTTGGGATTTTTTGTGTCATAAAAAACAGTTTGAGGTAAATTTATTATACTGGGCAAAGTTTGAGGTTTTTTGTGGCTTTTTTCCTTTGTAAAATTTGTGGTTTGTTTATATTGATACATTGTTTATACCAAAAAAATATATATTATCCGATTTTATTACTGCAATCACCAAATGGTGGATAACAAAATCCCTTGAATTTCATATCATATTCTATTCAATTCTATTTTAGTAAGAAATTCAAAAAACCCAACATAACCTTAAAGATAACAAGATAAACATAATATCAAATATAATCAATCAAGGATATGCTCTACCAAATGATATATATGCATAATCCTGAGAGATATGCACAATCAACTAAATATCCTAATATTTCTAACAGTAGTCATGACCCTAGGATGATGTCACTTGCCTCCATGTCATTATCATATGACTTCTTCGAACGCAGGATAATTGTCTAGAAATTTCTAAGTCTCTTGTACACCAATCAATTCAATCATAAACATTTTAATTATGCCAATTTAGTTTTAAACCTATTATATTGTAACCAATCTAGTTTTAAACCTTTCAACTTTATCAATATAGTCCTGAACATTTTAATAATTTGTCAATCTAGTCTTAAATCTTTTAACGCTTATCAATTTAGTCATTCCAAGTAATTTTGGCTAGAAATCACTGAAGGACTACATTGGCAAATTATTAAAAGGTTTAGGACTAAATTAGTATGTATGAAGGTTTTAAGACTAGATTGATACACTTGAAGGATTTAGGGCCAAATTGACTGCCGTACAATACGTTTATGATCTTTTGCACAATTTTTTCCTTCAAGCGCACACCAAGATTTTTAAAATTCCAAGTTTGTTGGAAGCATCAAATTAAGTAGTCATTTATTAGGAAACTACTTATTTAAATGCAGAATAGACTTTTCCAAGTCCAATCACTGGTTCGTCTTTATGATGGGGAACCAGACTGGTCAACCTTTTATCCTTGTTTTGCTTTCGAATTAGATTTCTATCTTTCTTTCTTATTGAAAATTTGGGAAAATATATTGCATTGTGCAATGCTGCAAACATCCCATTTAAGAACTCGTCAAATTTAATCTCGTGGGAACCAATTGTGATTTCATAAACATCTATTAAAAGATGTGAAACATTTAGAGGAGCAGCATGCTTATGCCACCAATCCATTAACCCTTGTCAATGCTAATCCTCATTTTTGGTTCATTTAGAGGAGCACCATGCTTATGCCACCAATCCATTAGCCCTTGTCAATGCTAATCCTCATTTTTGGTTTTCGAAGGACACGATTGGGACCAAAAGCTGCAAACATTTATACGAATTCTGATGAAAACCCTAACATTTCAAAAAGAGTTTCAAAGAACATTATAATTAAGCAAAATCTCTACTGTTTATGTGCTTAAAGGAATCCGAAGTCTCTATTGACGATGAAATTTACCCATGAAATGATTGTCTTTGAGTTGCGTTCTTAAGGATGTTTGGGTGGTAGATCAAGTAGACCAAATCCATCTAACCCATTAATAATGTGGAGTTGAGTGTGACATCCATACAATTTACTTTTCAATGGTATTGATCTATATGGTATGTAGTAGAGGTGTTCACGGGCCGGGCTTTTGTTAAAATTAAAGCCTAGCCCAAATATACTGAGCTAGCGTACTCTAGGCTCAAAACACTAATCCTGACAACAACAAATCATTTCGGCTTAGACCAAACTAGACCCTTTCTGTTCAATTTGGTCAGAGCCTTAGTCCGAAAATCTATTGTGAAGCTTGAAAAATCTGCTACTCCATGGCAGTTGAAACTGAACCCTAGCAGAGATTTGCATTAGTGCTTCTTAGATTTGGTGATGAAGATCTATAGCTGGGCCAAAAAGAAAATAGTTCCATAGGTTAAAAAGAAGCCCCGGATGCTCCACTGTGTAATAGAAAGTAATCCGAGATCAAATAATGGAGTTGATTATGCGGTTCTCACCTCTTTAGCAATGGGAAAAGGAACTTGAGGAGACTGAGTGGTCGATGTAAAGCAGGAAGTGATGAGATGTGACGAGGGAAGCAGTAGACAAGTCGGGGACGGAGAGGTTAATCGGTGGTGGTTCAGGCGATCACTGTGGGAGAAAAATTATTAGGTAGTCCCTGGTTTTGTTAGCTCGCTCTGCACAAACCATTAGATCTAATGGCATCTGTGTGATCTGAGGATTCATGTGACATGGACTAAGTACACCGAGTAACCAAAAAAAAAAGGCCACTTTCTTTGTGTTACTTTTTCAAGTAATAGCCATACGACCTAAAAAAAGAAGTAATAGCTCAGGCAGGTCCAGGCCCACTCAACCTTCATCATCTAAAGCCCGGTAGTCTAGACAGACCCAAATAGATAATAACATCTATGAGCCCAGCATCTCGGCCCGATTGATTTTGGCCCCAAAAATTCGGTCCGGATTTTCGGGCTACCAATCTGTGGACAATCTAACATTTTCTCCAGACCCACCGCTTTCTTAGCTTTTTTAAACAACCTCTCTCTCTCTCTCTCTCTCTTCCTAGTTTTCCCTTTGAATAAATAATGAAGAATATTTCCCATTGATCCAAAGATAATAAATTAATATTTATTGATCTAATGGAATAATTTCTTATAGTATGATAGGTAAATTAAATTTTCAGAATAATTTCTTCAACCTGCCTAAACTTTAGCATTTTGAGCAATATAATCTCTCATTTGTAAAAGTTATATGTTACCCTCTTGAGCTTTTGGCGCCAATACCCAATAGCTTGCAAATCTTGAAAAGTTCAAGATTCACCCTAAACTTTGATTTTTTGTCTTAGTAATTGGGTCGAGTGTTATCTAAAAATGGATTAACTCATTTTTTTATTATCAATATATTTACCACTTGGTTAAAGAATTTTAAAAAAATAGAATACATGGCTAATGAAGTTAAGAAAAGTTAGTAGAGGACCTTGGATTTTTCGAACGTGATGAAATAATAAAACTCACACGTCTTAGCGTCTAAATATAGGGATTGGCGACAATGAAAATAAAGGATCCTTACCTTAACAGCTAAGTAACTATATAGGGCCTTCTACGGTTCTCTAGTGGATGGATTTTTAGTCGCAACTTGTCGCATAATTCTTTATATTTTTTTACGTGACTCCTATACAAAATTTCATGCCATAGAAACACAATGATTTTGTGATCAATGCGCGGGACTTACTTTTTTCGGCGGCTGTCTAGATATTGGGCATCTGTCTGTAAGAACTCTTAGTGACATATTCTATCAAAGGTTAGAAAGCAAAAGAGAGAAGGAATAGAAAATTTGCACCAAGCTCTCTTTACTTATGGGGGAACACCACTAAAAATGCCGTAAGAACTCATTTTATAGAACGTTTTCCGGAAATTTTTGTCAGTTTAAACCAACTCTTTGATTGCAGTATAGATGAGCATGACAATAACGTCTTGACGCAATTGGTTGAACTAATTGAACGCTCCATTAAGTAGCTTAAATGTTGTATATCTTCTCTATCCCGTACATGTTCAAAGTAACTTTTTGATAACTTATCAATACCTTTATGAAGATACTATCATTTTTCTATAGTTCGCAAATTATCAATTTTTGTATTAGCTTACCGACTTTTATTTGTATAACCTATTACTTTTTTGAATTTACTAACTCTTACATGAAATTATCACCCTGAATTTGAGTTTATCAACTTTTTTCATATTAAAGTCATCAGTTAATTTTGGATTACAAAATTTTATTTGAATTATTTATCTTCTTTTTTTAATTTGCTGACTTTCCTATTAAGTTACAAACCCCTATTTGCATTAGTTAGCTTTTAAAAGTTACCGGGCTAAATTAGCAAAATTCATCAATTTTTTCCCACTAAATTACCGCGTATTATTGAGTTATCAAGTCATTTCCTGATGTTGGTTTGTTTTCTTTATTTGCCAATCTTTCTTGTCATTTACAAACTTTTAATTGCATATTTGGCAAAACTTTAAATTTACCAAAAATTTTCTAATTACTAACATTAATTAGAATGATTTACCAACTTTTCTCCAATTAAGTTACCAATGAATTTTGAGTGACCAGCTCTTGTTTGAGTTACTTAACAAGTTTATTTTTTTTCTAGTTATAAACTTTTCTTCTCCTATATTGAATTTTGTTTTTCTTTTGTTAACTAGGCCTCGGATTTATCAACTTTTATATGTGATGACAACCATTATTTTAAGCGATTTATCATATTTTCTCTTACATAAGTTATCAAATAGTTTTGCATTACTGACTTCTCATTTGAGTTAGTTACCAAAGTTTATTTGTTTTTCTACTTAATTTACCAACTTTTATGTTGTTGATAAAAAGTAGTCAATACATTTAAGGTGTTGGCAAACGTAAGGCATTGGTAAGAAAAATAAGCAAAAGTTGGTATATGAAAAGAGAAATTTGTTGAAAATTAATTGAAATAAAAGTTAGTAACGCCTAAGGATGATTGGCTTTAGGGTGGATAGGTTCCAAACCTGAAACCCAAAGCCTACCATATTAGGATCGGTTCCTAGTTTTTGGAATATTGAACTTACTTTGTAGACTTAAGAACTGAACTTATCTATTCATTACCTAGGAACCGGCAATTCTTATTTTTTTTGTTTCATTTTTTTTATTCGTCAAAAGTTCAAGCTTATCCTATTAGTTTATCAAACAGAAAGAAGTAAAACATCCCAAATAGCAATTATAGCAAAATAGTAGAGCTACAAAACGGCCATGTTCTTGTCAAGTACTCTCCGAGTATGGGATTTCCATACCAATGAGCTTCCTATAGAGCTTTTGAGTTCACATGCTCTTTATTATCATCAACACAACTTCAGCTAATTTGTATTCCTTTATGAGTGAGTTCTCAACCAAGGTAGATACTATTAAAAAATTGGAATACTGATTGGGAGTCTAAACACACTTCTTATTGAGATGGTAATGCAGTCCGGGGCTCTCCCTGACTGTTGGCAAATAATTATCAGCCCAGCATAAAAGATTGGGATTCATTAAAATTAGAGGCTAGAGGAGTTTTCCAACCTCCTTTTCTTCTTTTGTGATTTGACATGTAAAACTTTAAAGACATCCTAGCTTATATGCCAATGCATACTCTTTGAAATTACAATAAGATTCTTATTTGTACTTATTGACACATACATTTTGCCCATTCATTTAGGATTTAATTGCATAAAAGAATTATAGATTAATTTTTAACCCATAAATAGAAACAATTTTCGTTAAATTGCATAGCATATAGATGTTAGGTGCATTTGTATTTATATTTATGAAATTTATTAGAAAAATATTTAAAAATAAAAAATAAAAAATTAACTAATTAATTAAGAAAGCTGAGAGAGGGGCGTGAATTCCTGATCGGGGCCAAGCCGGCAGGGCAGCTGGCGGTGGCAGAAGCCATACGCACCTCCCGCTGGCCGTTAATAGGAGAGCTGAGAGAGAGAGAAAGAGGGGAGGGAGAGGAGAACAGAGAAAAGAAGCAGCCAGAGAAGAAACGGTCTTCCTTACGACTCTTTCCGCCACTGTGCGGTCCTTGTGCTTGCACAACCGTGAGGCCCCCCCTCGCGCACCGACGCTCCGCCAACATCTGCGGTGATCTCCGGCGCCGCTCCCAGCAACATCTTGGCAAGTTCCAACAGTTTTCACCGCCTCAACTCATCTCACTCGGCCTTCGTTAGCAAGCTTCAGGTTTTTCGATGCTGGTCAGGATCTTGACGCGCCTCAGATCCCTCGCCTCAGCAAGCAAACGACCACATTGAGAAAAATCGTGAGAAGGGGTGAAGGGGATCTTCCATCAACGCACAACGCCACTTTCACTAAGAAAAATCCGCTACCATCTCACACCACTTACGTCCTACCTCTACACGCCCACGTCCAACACAAGGGTACAGAGAAAAGACAATGGGAGGGAGAGGCCTTCACTTGGGAGGCGAACGTTCCCGTCAGACTTCAATTTTCCGCTACCATTGCCTCAACGAGTTACTGTCCGAGATCTCCACCGTCAAGGCGTCCCCGCAGCAGCGTTCACCGAGAGCCCGACTGCTTAGCACCATAGCCACCACTCCAGTGAACCAGACGAGTTGCCGCCTCCCCTGACGTCGGCTCAACACCACAGCCACCGCCGCAGTGACAAGCCGTCACCAAGCTCATCCAGCAACCTCGCCGTGACTCGCCCCTGCTCCAACTCGTTTCTCGTCAATCACCCAGCGCGGACGCCGGATTTGCAAGCAACAACCCAGCAAGCATCCCGTCGTCGCACGCCTCTGGTGACCACCTCAACCACCGCGACGGTCGACGTTGCTCCCTGTCCGAGAGCCTGACGCTGGCACCCCGCTGCCGCGCCTCGCGAGCCAGTCGCAGGTATTCCACCGCCACTGTGGTTGCCTTTCATCGAGAGTTACTTCGGCATCCCACCTTGCCAAGCGTCACCTCGAGCGAGATATACAGAAAATACACAATTTCTTGTCTAAAACACGTGTCATGTTACTCAATCAACACGTATGTGCCGAAAATGTAAATACGGAGCCAGCGTTCATACATACGTATAACAAGGATAGTAACTCAACAAAATCCAAACATTCGTATCTCACTTCAAAATCCTGACATTTGAATTACTTCATAGCTCAAGAGGACGTATCCAATGAAGGATCCATAACCATGTCAAATGAATACTATTCAATCCCACTCGTTGAAATTGAGGCAAACCAAACTAATCGCGCCGCACATAACTCAATTACCCACTTAGGCAATCAGGAGATCAATCTACTTTAAATGGTGAGCATTTGCTTACCTCAGTTCCAATCAAAATCACATCTTGCATTAAGAAAGCTATTCAAGTAAATCCAACCACCAATGACACAAATTCAACCTATCAAAATAGGCACACAAAAAAAAAAAAAAAAAAAGCACAACAATGTTTTCACTTGAGTAACCTACATAAGATAACTTTGGCCGAAACAATCAACATATAGTTGAAAATGGGCACACCGGGAAAGTGCCCATAGCAGTACATAATGTTCAGCTTGCGCATCAAACTTTGCTGCTTTGGTTCTCGCTCCACGGGTTTCGTTTTTGAGCGGACCACACATCATTTTAAAGCAACTTATAACATGCTACATTTGTTTCTTCTCAACTCATAAAGCTTATCCCTAGAATCTACATTTGCTATACTCAAAATTATCCCGGCGTGTTGGCAGAATGTTGCTTGATTGCGAATTTTACATATGATGCTTATCTGTCATCATTTGCCACTAGCCGAGGTATCGTCCTTGATTTCTTTTGCAAGCTGTATTATTAGCCTTTTTCTGTGATCGAGTACAATATCTACGTGGCATGCACAGAACCAGGGATTAGATTAAAGCCTTTAAAAAAAATTAAATCAGATTATATTTTCTATAGCTTCAATTTGCAAATAAATATATTAAGTACATAAAAGAAAAAAAAAAGAGTAAATCCTTTCATTACTCTCTTGTGTTTGTCTTGTGATTATTACAATGAAAGAGGAAGAGTGGATAATATTTCATTTAAGATGATTTTGAATATATATAAATATATAAATGGTAACTATCACTGCACTTGAGACTAAATAATATCATTCACGTCACTGAAGTGATTCGGTTGAAATAACTTTCTTGTTTTTGTCATAATTGATGTGGTTTTAGAGTGCATTTTTTTTTTGTTTAAGGAAAAAATTGGAAATAACTTGTTCACTTTCCCAATAAAATCTAATGTATTTATAAATTCAAATTATGATAAAAAGAAATAAATTATATGCGCATCTGAATGTGAATATTTATATACTTTGTGAAATCTCAGATAAAATGGTTCGGATGCTATTTAATTTCAGATTTACTCTTAATTTCATCGAAGTTGCATATATGAATTGAGTAACAAATCATTTAGTGAATGATCATATCTAATGTTCTTCTTCAAAGTAGGGGTGATCAGTTCCCGGTTCGGTCCGGTTCCACCTTGGAACCGGGAACCGGACCGGGAGCACCGGTTCCCAAAATTGCGAACCGTGGACCAGACCGTTTAGTCCTAGGACCGGGAACCGGACCGACCATCGGTTCCGGTCCGGTCCGGTCCGGTCCAACAAAATCGACTCTACTTTTTTGCACTAAAGAGTGACCGTGCTCCGGACCGATTAATCTAATTCGGTTCTCGAGCAATTCAACAAAACTAATCACACATGTTTCCACGTGCAAAATATTCAAATGTGATTCACATTTCGTGTGTTTCACACTTAACTTTAACCATGAAAGCCGTGAATAATTTGGCTAAAAGTTATGCATGGCTTAGATTTTATAGACAATCTCTGCTCTTTAAATGTTTAGTCAATGTGGGACTGTTGGAGGCTTGAAGTGCCTTGTGGGTCTCTTGGAACCTTAGTCCCACATCAAGTAGAAAATGAAACTGATAGAAAATGAGAAAGAAAATTGACAAAAACTAAGACGGAATTGGAGGAATTTTCTGTATTGTGTATTGCTGTGTTTGTACATGTATTACACACCTATTAATAATACAAGAAAAGAGTACGATAGGAAAGAATATACAAAATATGTTGTTTCCTATACTACTGTCCTAATATCCAATCTCATGGATTCATAGAATCAATTAACCGTATTTAGATAATTAGAATAAAAAAAAAAAAATCATATTTCCAACAAAAACTAACAAGAAGATTTTTTTCTATAAATAAAAGAGTAATAAAAATAGTTTTAATGGTCTCTTGGCCACATAAGTTGATGCTACCTCAAATTGCAATTTTAGTTGCAATAAGTTATCATGTTTATATATTTTATTAATTCTATGTATATAAATTATATATAAAAAAATTTGTTTCAGTCCGGTCGGTTCGGTTCGGTCCGGTTCCCACCTTAGAATCGGGAACCGGACCGACCGGCCACCGGTTCCAAGATTAGGAACCGGGAACCGGACCGCCGATCGTGGGAACCGCCCAAAACCGGCCGGTTCGGTCCGGTCCAGCCGGTTCTTGGTTCAGGCGGTTCCCGTTGCACACCCCTACTTCAAAGAACGTTTTGGATCTGGGCTGCCAGTTTTCCTTTTCATCAGCTTTTCATGATTGCCTCCAACAACAATCCAAACGCTGGGCATGTTCATGTTGCAACTTGTACATGCGAACAATCAGCTCACAACCTAAAAGTCAAAAAATGGAAATAGAAAGAAAAAGGAATGAAGGGTTTTCACCAAACTCTACTTTGGGAATAATTACCAAATCAGCACAAATTTTGAAAGAAAAGTTAATTGTAAGAAAAATTATCTTATATACCCTTGATATAGCAAGTGATTTTATTTTTTTTGAAAATTGGTGAAGAAAGTGGTTCGGTTTCCATGAAATATGAGTAGTCAAGAATGCTCCGTTATTGGCAAAAAAATGACGGTGCCGTTAGCATAACATATCGCTATTTTAAATTATGATGATCTCAGTTGCATAGTTATACTCCATAACATTATTGGTGGATCGAGACACTAAGATAATTTGTAGGTAGTATCCAAACTATATGCTCGTCGGTGGAAAGTTCAAACTCGTTGTTACAACTTTCTTGTAATAAATACATTTATGAAGATATATGCCGTAGAATTGCTTATATCTGTGGGTTATAACCATGTTTAGGAAGCTGTCTTATTCAAAAGCAGATCCTATCTTGCCTACCACAGACCACATCACCTGCGGCACACTTCAACTGTTGACACATGTCAACCTTTGTTTCTCTCCTTTTGGCTCTCTCCCTGTTAGGGGTGATCGGGTCTAAAGTGGGTAGGGTCTAGACTTGAACCCTGTACCCAACTCTGTTATAACCGGTTTCCCTTTTTTGGACCCTATACCCAACCCTATTTGTATTAGACCTTGTACTCGACCCACTTTATTTTTCTAGTCCGGTTTCAAGGTCAACCCTGTTTCCATTGGAACTTATTTTGCAATTTTTCAATATCCTATACGACTTCGAATTTTTATATTAACACATGAGAAAATAATGTAATCCTCCTAATTTGTATCAAAACATTAAGCACTCGTAACAAATAAATACATTAACTTTTTTACTAAATAAAAAATTAAGGATTCACAAGGCTAGTTATAATAAATAAAATCATAAGACAAAGAATTAGCAACAAACATGGATTTATATTAATCTTATTCTCACAACTACTACATGAAGCTACTCATTTATGCAAGCATAACTCCTTCTACAAAAGAGAAATTAGGTGAGTCAATCCATGTGGTACACAAAAATTTGGCGGCGACGAACACCATTTGTTCGTCGGACGGTGCAAGAGGGAGCCAATAAGGGAGGGAAGCAAGTGAGGAAGAGGAACGATGAAGGAGGAGTGCTGTGCATGTTTGAGAGAGTCAAGAAGAAAAACACTGTGTGATTGCGGGAGTAAAACATAAATAAGAGGAAAACCGGTTCCAAAACTGGTTCTTGGGTGGGTAATCAATCGAACCCGGTTCCAAATTTTGGGACTCTGCTCCTAGACCGGTTTCAACGAGAACTGGTTCCCGACCCTGTTTTACGAGTGGGTCGGTCCGGTTTTAGGGTATACCTGGTCCGGTTGCACACCCCTACCCTGTCTTTGTATGATTTCTCTCTAACTTCACCTCCAACCCAACGTTAGCCTATAAAACCATTGAGATCCGGGCGAAGTCTCGATTGCAGCACCAGCTCCACATTGAGATCAGGTGGCAGGGCAAATAGACGGGAGGTAGAGAGAGGGCCATGAGGTGATGATCGACCTAATGGGCAAGAGTCGAAGCCGCGAGCTTGGTTGAAGCCACAGCATCTCAGGTGGGTGAGAGCCAATCGTGGTGATGGCACGATGGAGGCAGGGACGGAGGGAGGGAGAGATAGAGGAAGAGGTCGATAGCCAACGAGCCAAATCTGACAGCGTTGTAGAAAGTGGGTGTGTGGTAGGCAGCGATGAATTCGTGTCCGTCTTATTTAGTTTAAGATTCTACAACTTTAACCATGAAACGAACGCGCCCGCTTGTATTTTCAAGGATTGGATGGTAGAAGAGAGAAGAAAAAACTTGATTGGGGTTGGCTTAGGTTCAGTAGCTGACTCAACTCTCAACCATCTACAGTAGGGAAACTAGAAATGACTAGACTCTTTCACCTCCAAAAGGTCCACATCCAATCGTAAAAAATAAATGAAAAGCAAAAGGCCAACTGAAACTAGAACGTGTTAATAGGGGTTGGGCTTTTTGAAGATATACTGGGCCAGTACAGTCCCTCCAATGACAATGAAGCTTTGCATGTGCATACCACGACCAAATATTCGGCAGACTCTTTTCATGGTCACGGCCATCACTTTATATTTGACTGAATGGCCAGAAAAGTTCATTATTCCCTTCAAAAATGTTCTCCCAGGAAATATCATCAGAGTTCACCTCCTCTCTCTCCAGTGGCAAGTCCTCTAGAGAACCCGACGAAATTAATCAAGGTATTGCTCAACCACCACGACCGTGACTCCCCAACAGAGGTCCATAACATCCTCCTCATGGTCGCCACCCTCATTGCAGCCGTCACCTTCCAGGCCAAGGTCAGAGCCCCCAGTGGCATCTGGCAAGATAGCTCCAGTGACCATGTTCCCTGGACAGGCTATCTACGCCTCCCAATATGGACTTCTCTACATGTTCCTGGCGTGTAGCACGTTCGTGCTCTTGTCATCCATCTCATCATTGAGATAGCTAGTATAAGCACCTAGAGAGGGGTGAACAGGTATAAAAATATTTTCTCAAGATAAGAGAGCAATACTAAGCAGACAATAGAAATGAAGTTCTCCTTTCGTTAACAAAGCGAATTATGATCAAAGTAAAGCAGAGAGTAGGGAAGAGAAAATGAACACAAAAATTATAGTGGTTCGGCTTATTCCAAGCTTACGTCCGCTCTTCTGCACTGACAGCCCACCGGCTGGATTTCACTATGAACAAAAGAGTTGTTACAGTAAGGCTCTCCCTTGATTCCACAATGTAGATACTCTACCACACTTCCTCAAGGTTTCTCAAGAATATGGACTCTCTTTTGCGTACAAGATTTCGCTCAGAAAATGAATTGACTAAGAACAAAGAGCTTCAGACTTTGGAATTCTTTTATTGCGCACACACTCAAACAACTGGAACGTCTTCCTTATATACTCCTTTATGCCATCATACCCGTTGGCACTTACCAAAGGAATTCTTCCAATCTTCCCATTGGACAGAATCAATTATGAAGATCATTTGAGCTATTTAAGGAACATGTCGATAGCCCATCAATCCTGCTCACCCATACAATCAGGATCTCGATTTCCATAAGTAGAACCTTCCAAGTATACTTCGCCAATCATCGGATCCTCAATCTTTGAATCAATAAAGGATTCCGTTATGTCATATCCAGCCAAGAGATCTTCTCCAGTCGATAAGGTCAAATCCTTAACGAAACATCCAATCCTAGATAACCTTTCTTCGATGGATTAGAAACTGTCAATGAGAATAGACTTTGAGTCTTGAGTCTGGCAGTCTGGAGGTCTTCAAACTTTAAATAGTAGAGTCTGCAAATCTTCAGACTAGATTGATAGAAACGTTTTGTCAGCTTCAAAATACTCCAGGAAGATTTCTCCAACAATCTCCCCATTTTTTATGGTAACAAAACTTTCCTACAGTGGATAACTTTGACCTGCAAAACATTACTCAAGCAAATATGGATATCTCATAAAGATAAATGGCTTATTGATAACACTAGAATCTACAATCACAGAAAATAGGTTAGTCTTGTATATGAGTAAAGTCATCCATAAGATATCAATAGTACTTAATATAAGCAGTCAATCCAAAATCTCAAATCCAGTCCACAGCCAGACACAAAAGTCAAGTCAAATATCAAAACAAATCAAAAGTTCAAGTTCAAGTTCAAAAAAGTTCAAGGTTAAAAGTTCAAATCACATCTCTCCCCCTTTTTGTCATCATAAAAAAGGTTGAGATGGAAAGAAAATGGAATCAAGAATGCTTGGGAACACGAACAAGCTGGAAATCTCCCATTGACTGGACAATGCCTTCCAGCTTTCTCAACTCTTCCTTCAGTTGAGCCACCTCTTCACCCTTAGCATTTGCTTGAATCTGAAGAGTAAGGGCTTGGATCTGATCATTCAAAGAAACTAAAGAAGCTTGACTTGCATTCTGCAAATTCTGTACTTCGCATCCCAGAGCATATATCTGACCCCGCATTTCTAAGAGAACATCAAGAATTCTGCGAAAATCTGCTGAATGATCGATGCAACGTACCGGCGCTTCGCACGATCGGATGCAAGTAAAGGCGAGATGATAGCAAATCAGCATAGTCACGCAGATTGGGCGATGAAACATCATGTCCCTCCTCAGGAAATTGAGAGGCATAGATGTCCTCTGGATCTGTTGGTGAGCGGCTGACTCCTTCACTAGTAGCAGGATATGAGGACATTCCTCTTTTCTCACGATCTCCCCCTATTTCCATGCCTTCAGGTGGAGAAGAGTGTTCCTCATGCTCTCCTTCCTCTTGATCTCCTCTTTCCTCTTCTTCTTCTTCTTCTTCTTCTTCTTCAATTCTTTCCTCCTCTGCATCTCTTTCTTTAGCTTCTCTCTCTCCTCTGTTTCTTTCCCTTCTGCTTCTAAATCTTCTCTTTCTCCAGTTCTCTGTTCTATGTCTTTCTCTTGTCGTTCCGTTGATTTTGAAACATAATGACTCAGGTTCTTCAACGCCATTGCAGTAATGGTGATGTCTTCCTCATCTTCTTCATCCTCAACAATGAGAGCTCTTCTTTTCTTGGATGGAGCAACCATGGGCTCCTTCCCTTTTCTTTTTGCTACTGAAGAGATTTGATGACATTTGACAGGGGTTTTCTCCTTGAATTTCTCCAACGCCTTGTTGAGTTTTTTCAGACGCATTTTAGACACCATTTTCAGTCCCACTACCATTTGATCACAAGTTCGAACACAGAGAATCCGGGGAGGCTGAACATTCAAATGTCTGAATAACTTTGTCACAAGAGCTGGATAAGGAAGTTGACCCTTGTTCTTCACCACTGCTCTATACATGTGGAATATAATAGTGTGAGGAAGAGAGAACTTTTTCCCAACATTGATGGCATACATCAGCTTTGCCTCTGAGTTTGAAACATCAATCTTTGAAGTAGATTTTGATCTGAGGCAATTGATCACAATCTTGTGAAGCAGAATGTTGAACGCACTCATCCTCGAGTAGGAAACCTTTCCCTCTGTCCTTCTATCCTTAACAAGTTCCAACGTAGCACGAGCAATAGAGACATTGATAGGTTGATATCTCCCTCTCTCAATCCCAATCACATCAGCCAACATATCTACATCCACCACATAGTCCTGATCTCGGACATTAAAAGAGAATCTATTCGCATCTAAGAAACTGAGATTTGAATAGAAGTATGCAGTGAGTTTAGCATAGGCTTCTATAGATTCAGAACAGAACTGTTCAAGTTGAAGAAGACTGAATTTTTCCCTCAAATTTACGTTCACAGCATCAAGGAAATCAAAATCCACACTTCTAGGGTTTATGACCCCACGCTTCAACAACTTAGAGTATAGATGCTTGTGTTCCTCCGATCGAAACAAGTCTGTCCTTTTGCTCTGAATTTTTGCTGCAACACCCATTCTCGGTTGAAACTGACTGTACAACTTGTCATCATCATTCCCATTTGGCTGATTCAGCCCTCCAACATGTGGATCGATTGGAATATTTGCCATTGCGTCTTCTGCCGACCCAGCAGGGGCAATTCCCAACCGTTCCATTGTGTGTAAAAAGAAGGTTTCATTTTTGTACCATTTGTCTTTTAGAAATTCGTCAATGTAGTTCAAAGGAGTTCCACCCCTTTTCAAAGCACGATAAAGCTTGTAGGTAAAAGAGGGCTTAAGAGTTCTTACGGGTTATGCATTTTCGATTATTTCTTCCTCTTCTCGACGAGCAACATCCTGTGGTCTAGATGGAGAAGATGGACGCTGCTGAGAATGTTGTGGGCTCTGTTGCTGACTAGGAGACTCTTCTTCCTCGGTGAGATCAAAGTGCGTAGGCCCTTCACGCATTTGCTGCGGTCCCCTTTTCGCAATCCTCGAAGACTTCCTTTGAGACGACATCTTTCACAGTCTTTGAAAGATTCCAAACTTGACTTTCCCAAGAAAGATGACAACTTTTCGAAGATTAAACAAGAGAATAATACAGAAGTGGAAGATCGATGCTTTTTAGGGTTTTTGGAGTTAAACGAAGAGGAACCAACAGTATATAGGTCAGTCGAAGAGAGGCATACAAAACGTCGTAATGGAAAGTAAAAAGATGCCCTTTTAAAAAATAACTGCCTTTTTCAAAAAATTAGATAACTGCCATTTAAAAATTAACTCCATTTTTCAAAAAAAAAAAAAAAAAAAAAGATTGCACTAATCACGGAAATTGAAAGTAGCAAAAATCAATTATGGACAAATGATCGTACCTTTTCAAGATTTAATCTGAGAGAATAAAATAACTTACAATCAAAGATCTTGATTGTCTCAGTCTGAGAGTCTCTAGACTTTTACTTCTTCAAACCTCAAGATGTTGAGTCTGGAATGAATGATTTCAAATTGATTTTTCTCCAAAGGCTTTGTAAATATATCCGCCAGTTGGTTCTTTGAGTCAACAAACTGAATCAAAACTTCTCCATTCTGAACATGATCTTTAATGAAGTGATGTCGAATCTCTATATGCTTTACTCTTGAGTGAAGAATTGGATTCTTGGTGAGATTGATTGCGCTGGTGTTGTCACAGTTAATCTCCGTGCATGAATCTTCAATTCCAAAGTCTCTTAACTGTTGTTTTATCCACAGAATTTGTGAACAGCAACTTCCAAGAGCTACATACTCTGCTTCTGCTATAGAAAGAGCCACTGTATTTTGCTTCCTTGAAAACCAAGACACTGTCCTGCTTCCAAGTAGTTGACAGGTACCCGAGGTGCTCTTTCTATCAACTCTGCATCCGGCTAGATCTGCGTCTGAGTATCCAAGAAGAGTAAAGTCTCCTTTTTTAGGATACCAAAGACCAAGGCTTGAAGTTGATGCAATGTATTTGATAATACGCTTTGCAGCATTTAGATGAGATTCTTTAGGGTCTGCTTGAAATCTAGTACAAATGCAAACACTAAACAAAATGTCAGGTCTAGAAGCAGTAAGATAAAGAAGTGAACCAATGATACTCTTGTATAGCTTCTGGTCAACTTTCTTTCCTCCTTCATCTTTGTCTATCTTCAAAGAACTTGACATTGGTCTATAAATCTTTTTGCAGTTTTCCAGTCCAAACTTTTTGACAAGATCATTAGCATATTTTTCTTGATGAATAAAGGTTTCTTCCTTCAATTGTTTCACTTGAAGTCCAAGAAAGAAGGTTAGTTCACCCATCATGCTCATTTCAAATTCATCCCGCATAGACTTAGAAAATTTCTTGCCTGAGACTTTGATTAGAGGATCCAAAAATAATATCATCAACATATATTTGAACAAGCAGAAAACTTTTGCTTTCTCTTTTGATAAATAGAGTAGTGTCTACTTTACCTTTGACAAAACCGTTTTGAATTAAAAATTTACTCAGCTGTCGTACCAAGCTCGAGGTGCTTGCTTTAAACCATATAAAGCCTTTTTCACCGAAACCGAGTCTGGTTTCCTTGGGTCTTCAAACCCAGGTGGTTGTTCCACATAGACTTCCTAATGGATAAATCCATTCAGGAAAGCACTTTTGACGTCCATTTGGAATAACCTGAAATTCTTATAACAAGCAAAAGTAAGTAATAATCTAATTGCTTCTAACCTCGCTACAGGTGCATAAGTCTCATCATAGTCTATCCCTTCTTCTTGCGTATATCCCTTGGCCATGAGTCTTGCTTTGTTTCTTACGACCTTTCCTTTCTCGTCCATCTTGTTCCTGAAAAGCCATTCAGCTCCAATAATAGATTTACCTTTCGGTTTAGGAGTTAATTCTCAAACATCATTAATACTGAATTGCCTGAGTTTTTCTTGCATGGTTTCAATCCAGCTTTCATAAGATAAAGCTTCTTCTATGCTTTTGGGTTCTATTTTAGAAATAAGAGCCGCAGCACTAGACTCCTCGCGCCTTTTGGATCTTGTGCAAATTCCTTCATTAATGTCACCTATAATGAGATCCTTGGGATGACTGGACTTATGCTTCCAATTACTGGTTGATTTGTCAAGTTGATGATCACTTTCTTCATTTGAATCTTCAACAATTATTTGATGCTGGTCTTTCGAAGTCTGAGCTGCTTCTTGAGATTTAGACTTTGTAGAGTCTGGAGCATGTTCAGATTCTTCAAGATGAGTCTGAATAGATTCATTTTGCATAGAATCTTGGAATTTGACATTCATTGATTCCTCCACAGAATGAGTCTTCTTGTTGTAGACTCTGTAGGCTTTACTTGAGGTAGAATATCCAAGGAAGATGCCTTCGTTTGATTTTTCTTCAAACTTGCCAACTCGATCATTTGCATTTTTCAATATAAAGCATTTACATCCAAACACATGAAAATATGAAACAATAGGCTTCTTTTCTTTGAATAACTCATAGGGGGTTTTTTTTCCAAAATAGGTCTTAGAAAAACTCTATTAATAATATAACATACTGTAGAAACTGCTTCAGCCCAAAAATGTGAAGAGATGTTACTTTCAATTAAAAGAGTTCTAGCCATTTCTTGAAGCGACCTATTCTTTCTTTCCACAACTCCGTTTTGCTCTAGAGTATATAGAGAGGAGAACACATGCTGAAAACCAGATTCATCACAGAATTTTGTAAAATCTTGATTTTCAAATTTACCTCAATGGTCTGTTCTTATACTTGAAATAACATACCCTTTTTCATTTTGAATTTTTTTTAGTAAACTTTTCAAAGTAAAAAAAGGTTTCAGACTTACTTGACAAGAAATATACCCAAGTAAATCGTAAGTAGGCATCCACAATTACTAGGCAATATTTCTTACCTCTAATGCTCCGAGTTCTGGTTGGTCCAAAGAGATCCATATGCAGAAGCTGCAGTACACGATTAGTGGAAACTTGATTTATTGGTTTAAAGGAATTTCTTACCTGCTTTCCCAATACACATGGTGTACATAGATAAGACTTTTGGTATGACAGATTGGGTAGACCACGAACTAGCTTCTTTGCTGAAATTTTGGCTATTTGCTTCATATTGATGTGCCCAAGTTTTCTGTGCCATAAGTTCGCTTCATCTTGAATTGAGATTAGACATTGCGATTCATCTAGTTTCACATCCAAGAGGTATATATTTCCATGTCTTCGACCGATGAATGACTGAGTAGAATCTTTACTGGTTCCTGAACATATTCCTTCTTGAAAGTTGATTTTGAAACCGGTATCGCACAGCTGACTGATACTGAGCAGATTGTAGTTGAGTCCTTCCACTAAGGAAACATTACTAATTGTGAGGTTTCCAATCTTTACAGTTCCGAATCCCACAATTCTTCCTTTGTTGTTTCCTCCAAATGAGACTTTTCCACCATTTACTTGAATGAGCTTTATGAAGCAATTTGAATCTCCTGTCATATGTCTTGAGCATCCACTATCCAAATACCATTTTACCTTCTTCTTGATAGTGACCTGCATTTAAAAAAGAGACTCAAACTTTCTTTGGTACCCATATTTTCTTGGGTCCATTGGTGTTAGTATGATATGCGGTTTTTGCCCATACTTTCTTAACAGGTTTCCAACACCATAGGACATTCTTTCTCAAAATGATCTGAACTATTGCACTTTGAACATCTGAGAGCATTGCGACCTACTGGTTTTACAAAGACCTTTTTAAAATGATTTTTGTAAGCATCTCTTTGTGGGTCTTTGCTTAATTCTTTCCTTCACTTTAGGAAAATCAATTAAAGGAATGGTTTCCACAGTCATTCCTAAACCAGATTTATTGAAATAAGGTCTTTGTGCTGAAAGAATTTTCTCAAGTTTTTCAGATCCTATTGAAAATCTTTTGGAAATATTTAATATGTCATTTTTTAAAAATACATTTTCTTTCGAAAGGTTGTCTTCTCTTTCTTTAAGAGTAGAAACATTCATGTCTAAACATTTCACCTGTTCCTTCAAAACATTTTCATGTTGTTTTAGTGCAGAATTTTCCTTTTTAAGTTCGGAAATCCTTTTAAGAGAAGTCTTAAGACTAAAACACAACTCATCAATGTATTTAGAAACTTTAATAGGGATTTTAGAGTTACTCACGTCAAATTCACTATCTGAATCTAAGTCTGTCTCGGAGTTTGAATCTGAATCCGATTGTGCCATCAGACATATATTGGCATAATCATCATCACTTTCTTCACATTTTGTATCACTCCAGGTTTATGCTTTAAGAGCCTTTCGATACTTTTTAGCTTTTCCTTTCTTCTTCTTTAGAAGAGGACAGTTGGGTCTGATGTGTCCCTTTTTCTTACATTCAAAGCAGACTACATCTCTATTTGATTCATCATCATCAACAGACTTAGTCTGTTGCTTTTAAAAACTTTGTTTCTTTGGATTGAATCTTCTTCATTTTCTGTTCAGTTTTCTGAATCTTCTTATCATGAGAGCAAGCTCCTCATCATCCATATCGTCTTCAGAATCTGTAACATCAGAATCATCATTGGATTTTAATGCAATGGATTTCTTACCTTTAGGATCTTCGTCTTCATTGATTCGTTCCACTTCATAAGACTGAAGAGTCCCAACCAACTCATCGACAGATAATGGCATAATTCTTTGTGTCTCCCTTATTGAGGTCTTTATGTGATTCCAATCCTTGGAGAGTCCACGCAGTAGCTTGTTTACTTTTATGGGATCAGAAATTGGTTGACCTTGATTTTCACGACCATTCACGATTTCTGTAAAACGACTAAACATGTCAGTTATAGATTCTCCTGATTTCATTTTGAAGGCTTCGTATTGACCGAGAAGAATGTTGATTCTGGTTTCTTTCACTCGATCGGTTCCTTCATAGGTAATATGTAATCTATCCCAAACTTCTTTCGCTGTAACACAAGAAGATATTCTGTTATATTCAGTAGGTGACAAAGCACAATATAAAAAATAAATTTCTTTTGCATCAAGAGTTTGTCTCTTGGTTATCTCTTCCTGAGTCATTTCACTAGACTCAACAGTTTCTTTTCCTCTCTCTGAGATAGGTGCAGCTTTAGGAATGATTCATTTGTCTACAACGTCCCATTCTAGAGGATCCTTTGATCTTAGGAACGCCTTCGTCTTATTTTTCCATATGTTGTATTCCTTTCTATCAAAGTAAGGCTGGTATTACTTTGCCCTTCTATCAGCCCTGGAGCTAACATACTAGCCATGGATCTTTAACTCTGAAATAAAACACTTTAAACAAAGTGAGTACACAGGCTCTGATACCAATTGAGATAGCTAGTATAAGCACCTAGAGGGGGGGTGAAAATGTGTAAAAATATTTTCTCAAGATAAGAGAGCAATACTAAGCAGACAATAGAAAGGAAGTTCTCCTTTTGTTAACAAAGCGAATTATGATCAAAGTAAAGCAGAGAGTAGGGAAGAGAAAATGAACACATAAATTATAGTGGTTCGGCTTATTCCAAGCCTACGTCCACTCTTCCGCACTAATAGCCCACCGGCTGGATTTCACTATGAACAAAAGAGTTGTTACAGCAAGGCTCTCCCTTGATTCCACAGTGTAGATACTCTACCACACTTCCTCAAGGTTTCTCAAAAATATGGACTCTCTTTTGCGTACAAGATTTCGCTCAGAAAATGAATTGACTAAGAACAAAGAGTTTCAGACTTTGGAATTCTTCTATCGCGCACACACTCGAACAACTGGAACGTCTTCCTTATATACTCCTTTATGCCATCATACCCGTTGGCACTTACCAAAGGAATTCTTCCAATCTTCCCGTTGAACATAATCAATTAGGAAGATCATTCGAGCTATTTAAGGAACATGTCGATAGCCCATCAATCCTGCTCGCCCATACAATCAGGATCTCGGTTTCCATAAGTAGAACCTTCCAAGTATACTTCGCCAATCATCAGATCCTTAATCTTTGAATCAATAAAGGATTTCGTTATGTCATATCCAGCCAAGAGATCTTCTCCAGTCAATAAGGTCAAATCCTTAACGAAACATCCAGTCCTGGATAGCCTTTCTTCGACGGATTAGAAACTGTCAATGAGAATAGACTTTGAGTCTTGAGTCTGGCAGTCCGGAGGTCTTCAGACTTTAAATAGTAGAGTCTACAAATCTTCAGACTAGACTGATGGAAACGTTTTTTCAGCTTCAAAATACTCCAGGAAGATTTCTCCAACAATCATCTTTCTTAACTGGGGCATCCCCTTCTTCTTCGAGGTCATGGTGGCCACCATGTCAATGGCGGTCAATCCCAACTCGCCAGAACTATTCCAAGATTGCTCTGTTGGATGCAAATTGCACAATCCCAATATCTCCATAAATAGAACAAGAATATGCATAATTGAGTAAAAAAATTAACGCACCTATTTTGGGATCCATCGTTCTTGAAGCGGAAACACAATGTTCCACGCGCAAGTTCTTCTTCTCTATTGCCCTCCGTATCACTAGCTCAATGAGACGGCCCCCCTCACGTTTAGCGTTAGGTAAACGCTTCTTAGGTGAGAATACATGTGAGAATTATGGTTAGAGGAGAGACTTGAGAACTATTTATAGAGTTTCCAGCCAGGCCTCCTCATTATGGGCCAAGCTCAACTCGGCTCACACTAGCCAGTCCCATATTAGACTAATTAAGAAACCTTCTATCTCACCTTAGACCAACCCTGTTTTATGGTAACCATAAAAACAATAAATTACAATATCAATTAATGTAGTCCACATTAGGAAAACTCTTACATTTTTCCACTTGGACGATATTAATTGAATTCGTACCGTATGTGCGTACATTGGTCTAGAGATAATTCTTAATAGTCAATCATATCCCATAAAGTCTTAAACAACGAATCATGGCGGTAACTACATGTATACACACAGAGCCTTCCATGGTCACGAGTGCTTTTAGCTTTATTGATATTGATTCAATATAGTAGTGCGGCAAATGGATAACATCTTTCATAGAGAGATCCCATTTGTCAGTCACCATTCTCTTACCTTAAGCGTCACAAAAACTTGTGCGACTAGAGAATGCTTTATGATTCCAATGAACCCACATATGTTTTGTCCTTACGGTTAACCTTTCTTTATGTATCACAAGACATATGCACAAGGCTAATAATTGAATGCCCCTAGCCTTCACTCAAGGTTTTAGCAAAATCTTGAGAATTTTAATGATATTTATATATATATATATATATATATATATATATATATATATATATATATATATATATATATCAAAGTGTTACTAAATTGTAACAAAAACAGATATAAACTTTATTAAAAAAAAAAAACACAGCTCCCACTAAATAACAGCATCCCAAGATACTCCTAGGCTCATGCTAATGACATGTCGATCAAATACACACGGGTGTATGCCTTTAGTTAGTGGATCTATAACCATATCATCTATGGGAATATAATCTACTGCAACGTCACAATTCTACACCGATTCCTTTATGGTAAAAAACTTGACCTCCATATGTTTAGACCCCTTAACACTTCTTTTGTTATTAATAAACAACACTGCAGAATTATTGTCACAATGTAGCTATATAAGCCTATTCACAAAATCAAAAACGGATAACTCCCTAATGAGGTTCCAGAGCCAAATAACTTGAGTAGCAACTAAAAAACATGCTACAAACTCCGCTTGCATGGTAGAAGAAAATATGGATTTCTGTTTTTCGCTCTTCCATGATACTGCACATCCTGCCAACATAAATATGTATTCTGTCGTTGACTTCTTATCATCTTGACAATCAACAAAATCTGCATCTGAATACCCTGCTAGTTGCAAGTCTGGAACATGTCTATAAATCAACATATAATCTCTTGTTCTCTTTAAGTACCTTAAAACCTTATTGGTAGCAATCCAGTGATTGCGTCCTAGATTAAACTGATATCTGCCTAGAAGCCCTGTTGCAAAAGTAATATTTGGTCTAGTGCAAACTTGAGCATACATGATATTTCCAAGCACACTAGCATAAGATACATTCTTCATTTGAGCTTTCTCAAAATCTGAATTAGGGTATTGTGAAAGACTCAATTTATCACCCTTAACAACAAGAACAATTCCCGGTTTACAATTCTGCATATTGAATCTTTCTAAAATGAGATCAATATATTCCCTCTAAGACAAACCCAATGAATGGCGTGAGTGATCCCTATGAATCTCAATGCCATGAACAAAAGACGCCTCACCAAGGTCTTTCATATCAAAATTTTCGATAACATCCGCTTTGTCTCATGTAGTAAACCAATGTCATTACTAGTAAGCAAGATATCATCCACTGACCTTGGTGTATATACACCGATCTACTTTGTTCTCAATAAATTTGAATGAATTGACAACACTCTGAAACTTGAAATACCACTGTCTAGAAGCTTGCTTAAGGCCATAAATAGACTTTTTCAATCTACAAACAAACTTACCTGAGTCATTTGCTGCAAAACCTTCAGGCTGCACCATATAAACCTCCTCATCAAGGTCTCCATTTAGAAAAGGAGTCTTAACAACCATCTGGTGTAACTCCATATCGAAATGAGCTACCAATGCCAAGATCACTCTAAAGGAATCTTTAGAAGAAACTGGAGAAAATGTTGCTTTATAATCTATTCATTCTCTTTGAGTAAAACCCTTAGCTACCAATCTGGCTTTAAACTTTTCAATCTTTTCTTTGGAATCCCTTTTAGTCTTGTATACTCATTTGCAGGCAAAAGGTTTACAACTTTCAAGCAATTCAACAAGCTCCCAAACACCATTGTGTTTCGTAGATTGCATCTCATCTTTCATTGCATCTAACCACAACTTTGATTGAGGACATGAGATGACATCTATATAAGTTACTGGATCAACAATACAGTCAATATCATAATCATGCTCTCCTAAGTAGACAACATAGTCTGGTGGTATAGCTAAACATCTCTCCCTAATCAATCTTCCGAGTGGAACTACTTCAACCTCATTCTGAATTTGAGGGGCTTAAGGAATTTCATCAGGAATTGTCTCAACAATAGGATCCTGAGCCACAACAGGCTCAGTTTGTGGCATATGAAGCTCCATAGTTGTCTGCATAGAATGAGACAATGATCCAGTAATTCCCACCATACTATCATCTTCAATAGCTTGTGAGCAGCTACTCTTTTCAACTACATTAAATTAAATAAATTTTGCAGTCTGAGATTCCATAATTCTTGTACCTCCATTAGGATTATAAAATCGATACCCCTTTGAATGATCTGAGTAAGACATGAAGTAACACCGAATAGTTTTGAAATCTAGCTTACTCAATGTTGGATTATATAACTTCACTTTTGTTGGACATCCCCAAACTTTAAGATGATTCAAGCTAGGTTTATGTCTAGTCCATAACTCAAAAGGAGTCAATCGAACCGCTTTAGTAGGAATGCAATTTAGAATATAAAGAGCTATTTTCAAAGTTTCACCCCACAGAAAATTAGGTAAATTGGTCCTACTAATCATACTTCTCATCATGTCCATAAGAGTTCAATTGCGCCTTTCAGCTACACCATTTTGTTCAGGACTTCCGGGCATAGTAAACCGACCTATTATCCTAGAATTCTCTATGTATTTAGCAAACCGCCCTTTAAGTTGTCCATCATCACCGTGCCTGCCAAAATACTCGCCACTACGATCAGATTTCACAATCTTTATAACTTTTCCCAACTGTTTCTCCACTTCAGTCCGAAAAATCTTGAATTTGTTAAAAGACTCGGACTTTTCTTTAATTAAGTATAAGTATCCATATTGTGAATAGTCGTCAATAAATGTGATGAAATAAAAATTTATACATAAAGCAGCTATGTATGGTCCACTAATATCAGTGTGAATAACCTCCAACAAGTATGAACTTCGTACGGCAAATTTCTTCTTTATCTTAGTCTTCTTACCTCTACAATAGTCTACGCAAGTCTTTAGATCACTTTTAAGAGTAGGTAAGATGTCGGCTTTTATAAGCCTTTATACTCTTTCTTTAGAGATGTGACCAAGACGTTTATGCCACAATGCATAAGACTATTCCTTAGGTAGAGGCATTTTAGAAACAACTTTTTCAGCTGAATAAGCAACGTACATGTCGTTGGGAGATAAACTCAATCGATATAATCCATCGGATAAATTGCAGCACACAATCTTATTTGAATCATAAAACATGGAAATAATATTACTCTTTATTTCAAAAGAGTATCCACACATGTCCAAACAAAACACAGAAACTAAATTCCATCTAAAAGAAGATACGTAAAAAGTGTTTCTCAACACCATCTTAAAACCAGAATCTAAAATCAAAATAACATTTCCCACAAACTCGACGTCAACTCTAATGTTGTTTCCAACAATGAGCTTTGATTCATCCTGATTTGGCGTCCTTCGGTTTTTGAACCCCTTTAGGCTCACTCTTGGTTCTATTAGATAACAAAGCCTTAAACTTGTTGCAGCGTTTCTTTACGTGTCCTCTCTCCCTACAAAAATAGCAAAGAATACCATCCTTCTTGGTGAATGCTTTCTTAGGACCTAAACTGTTAGAGGGTCCAACACCTTCAGAATTTCCTTTATTGTTGGAAGATCCAGCAACTTTAGAATTGCACTTATGAGTATAATTTCTCACCTTCCTCTACCACCAGCCTTGCAATTAGGTCATTAACTGATTAGGTTTCATCTTGGGAACTATAATTGGTCTTGATAATCCTAAAATCATGAGGAAGATTATTTAGAGCTTGATGCACAATGCAAGTAGTGGGAATAACAACATTGAGAACCTCAAGCTTTTTCTGTAAATCTACAATTCTCAGAACATAATCTCTAACTCCACCAGAACCATCATACTTCATAGTAAATAGTGTTTGTAGGTGTGTTCCTATCTCAGCATTAGGCGAGACACGGTTTCTAGCCATCAAGGCTTCCATCATCTGCCTAGCGGTGCAGTCTGTAGGCAAACCACTTTTCAAGTGTTCATGAATGGAACGTTTCATTGACAGTAAGCAAATTCTATTGCTCTTTTCCTAGGCAGTAAAATGAGCTTTCTGAGCTTCTATACTCTCGGCAGTAAGATCTGCTTGCCGATCGACAATAAGAGCCATATGAACATCTGCCATCTCCATAGCAAATAGAAAATCCTCTCTCCATTTCTTAAAGTTTGAACTAGCAAGAACTTCAATAGTGACAGAGTTACCGTTTACAGAAAATGTGACTGAAAGACAAGCAGTGTATATAATTAGCATCATGTGAGCATTGTGTAAATTGACGTACAAGTATACATCTAGAGAGTTATATGCAAAATCACATAATCACCTTTGGGCAGAATACATAACATGCAATTGTACACTCCCCACATGATATCGGTTATGAAAATATATTCTAATTTTCGTGAATTCATCACCTTTGAGCATATGAACCATTAGGATCAGTCATTCCTCCACACACCATTATGTATCCCTCCATGAACTAATACACAATCACCTCATTTGGGAGTATGACTATGCATTAGACTAGGAGACATCCCAATCAATATACGAGATCGAAATTTCTCAAATTCAATCAAGTGTACCACTTTCGCGGTCACAACTCAATTGAATCCTTGAAACTTTCTCATACCAGTAATATAATCTTTACATCTTACATACACCATATACATGTGATTTTAACTTTAATGATAGGGACAACATATCACCGAAATAACATATTATGCTAACTACACTACATTATTCATTAATAAAATATAATAAAGTTTAATTTTTATTAATGAATCACATTTTTATAACGTTTATGTGATAACATACCAGTAACCCAACACATGTATTTCAAAAAACACAGAAAATACGCAAAAATACACTAAAAATACACGTATTTAGGGCTTTGCATGTATTTTCACATCCATAAAATCATCAAACATATACAAAAAAATATGCCACAACATAGAGGATGAACATATGAGTCCATCGCCGCCAGCCACGTGCCAATCTGAGCTTCCACACGCCTGCATGCGCCGCTTGAGTGTGGGGCGCGTGGAGTTCACGCGTTGGCGTCAATGGTCGGTCAAAACTGGTCCAATAGGTGGCGGTCCAACCGGTACCCGGTCCAACCGTCCAGTCCAACCACCCGGTCCAATCGGTTGACTGGTCCAATCAACGGTTGACCGGGTCGGGTTGGGTCGGGTTGGTTGCCAAATGGGTTGGTTCGGGTCCGGGTTGCTAACGCCATTGTGACATCAGCACCCGCGTGTGTCTCACGCGCGAGTCGCACCCCAGGCATGAGGGCATGAGACCGTGCGTGGGGGCGTGCTAGACGCCCTGGTGGCACGTGGTCGCGCGTGGGGGCACATGGGACCTTCCCCGGTGACGCACCGCCCACGGTTTTGCTTGTCTCACCAAGCCCAGTCTGAATATATAATTTAATTTAATTTTCATTTAACGAAAAATTTCGAAAATCTCAAATTAGGGTAAAACCCAATGCGTTCAAGTTCTAGGGTTATGGAGGCTTTGATACCATATGTTGGATGCAAATTGTGCCATCCCAAGATCTCTATAAGTAGAACAATAACATGCATAATTGAGTAGAAAGATTAACGCACCTATTTTGGGATCCATCGTTCTTAAAGCGGAAACACAATGTTCCACACGCAAATCTTTCTCTTCTATTGCCCTCTGTATCACTAGCTCCTTAGGTGAGGATACATGTTAGAATTAGGGTTAAAGGAGAGACTTGAGCACTATTTATAGAGTTTCCAGCCAGACCCCTTCATTACGGGCTAGGCTCAACTCGACCCATACTAGCCAATCTCATATTAGACTAATTAATAAACCTTCTATCTCACCTTAGACCAACCCTGTTTTATGGTAACCGTAAAAATAGTAAATTACAATATCAATTAATGTAGTCCACATTAGGAAAACTCTTACATGCTCTTCACCAGCTTCGTGCCATTCTTGTTGAGGACGTTGATCCAAATGGGTGAGTATTACATGGGGCCTATGTTCGAGTGAACTTCATCAAGTAGGAGGTGCAGTTTACTCTCAATTAATTAATTAGTTTGTTTAGTTTTAATCTAATCTTCAGCCTGACCTTGCTCTAAGGATCAAGTACGGTGTGATGAATTTGTGGGAATAATTTAATTTTGTCAGAATTAATTTGTTCAATTTGGATCATATCTTGCTTCTTTAGGCAATTTTACTTGTTATATGTTTCTGCAAAGTTTCTATTTCTACTTCCTTTTCTTTTATATTTTGTATTCACCAAATAAATGAGAAAATCATGACGATTATGTAGTTATGATTTAGATATTCCTTTATCCATTCCATATATCATTTTGGATCAACTTCAGAGCATAAACAATGAAAAGTCAGTGCATGGCGACCCTCAAGCCGCCGTTACCGATCAACTCCAACGCACACCGCCGCAGTTTACTCTCAATTAATTAATTAGTTTGTTTAGTTTTAATCTAATCTTCAGCCTGACCTTGCTCTAAGGATCAAGTACGGTGTGATGAATTTGTGGGAATAATTTAATTTTGTCAGAATTAATTTGTTCAATTTGGATCATATCTTGCTTCTTTAGGCAATTTTACTTGTTATATGTTTCTGCAAAGTTTCTATTTCTACTTCCTTTTCTTTTTATATTTTGTATTCACCAAATAAATGAGAAAATCATGACGATTATGTAGTTATGATTTAGATATTCCTTTATCCATTCCATATATCATTTTGGATCAACTTCAGAGCATAAACAATGAAAAGTCAGTGCATGGCGACCCTCAAGCCGCCGTTACCGATCAACTCCAACGCACACCGCCCCCCCCCCAACGAGTCGTGAAGGACCCGCTACGGAATATTTGGGGTCGCCAGCCTCGAGCGACCCTAAGCGTGAGGAGGTTCGACGTTTAGGCTGCTGTTTCACGCTGCGACGGTACGACTGTGACCGCAGAGATTGAGGTCATGGCGTTGCAAAAGCGAGCCTTAGGCCTGGCTCACCATGGGAGATAGCTTGATGGTGTAGTGCAGCGATGTGGCAGAAGAAGGCGGCGCAACGTCGGTCGTTATGGCGAGGTGGCTGGTGCATTGGTTTTTAGAGAAGAGTGAAGGAATGGGCTTTGGGGTTTTTTTAGATGTGTGGGAAAATTTTGATTAAAGACAAGTGGTATTTTGAGCCGATTGGGTAAATTTATTGGGTAAAGATAATCATCAAATTCATAGGATGTCTATCCTATTCTCAAAAGTCATTTAATGTACCAACTATTCTATGGATAAATTATATTTTAATCGATGAATAAATTCGCATTACACTTCATTATGATTGATCGTGAATAATACAAAGATTTAGATCATGTAGTATATTTTTAATTATTCATAAGACTAACGAAGTATATGTGTGAAGCCCACTCATGCCTTCCGGCTTCATAAATAAACTATTCAATGGACGGTAAAAAATATTGATGATGATGGAGCTCCTTCCTTTAGCAAAGCTCGAGCTTTTTTGAGTTAAATTGGTGACTTATAGAGAATGAGTGCCGTCGTGATGTTGAGAGAGCCAGCATGATTGATGAATATTATGACTCAACTACAAACATTGAGTTGTGATGAAGATTGGCAAGAATATGTGTTTCAAGTTCGAGCAGTTGAAATAAAACTCGACTCGGAATTAATCAGGAAAGTCTGGATTGTTGCCACTATCTTTTGGTGCGTGAAAAAAACTAGGAAATGAACTTCCAATTGTAGCCAGCAAAAATCTTCGACAACTTCCCTTCGTGGTTCGGCCAACCCCATCTTTAGGGGCCCACCCATTGTTTGAACATAAATATTTTAAGTTTGTGAGGTTCGTACCTTTTCCTAAATATTATTGATTTAGGTATACTTTATGGTTGCAAAGTATTCGAATATGGAAGTGATTGTAACTCTATAATCTGTAATTGACTAGTAGGTTTTATGCGAATAACTCTC
Source organism: Eucalyptus grandis (assembly GCF_016545825.1). Classification (NCBI taxonomy): domain Eukaryota; kingdom Viridiplantae; phylum Streptophyta; class Magnoliopsida; order Myrtales; family Myrtaceae; genus Eucalyptus; species Eucalyptus grandis. The sequence continues at coordinate 26,118,169 of NC_052612.1, forward strand.
CCATGAAACAGATTTTGTCACTCTCATGTTCTTTATTATTTTTCATTGATTTCTTTGGTGATTTAATTTCTCATGTTTGACTTCAATGGCAAGATCAGTTAGCTTTCGCATTTTTTGCAATACGATCCAACAAAAGGAGTATGTATAAAAAAATTAAAAATTCAAAAAAAAGGACCTGCATTGAATTCGTGCGCTTTGGTGTTTGGCCAAGGGATCGTTCTTCTGGTCATTAAATGGCCTTTTAATCCATCAGAATTAACAAGTGAGAAAATTTTCAAAAAACTCTTGAATTGGAGCATTTTTCTCAAAGTACCTCTTGATTGGTGTCTGTCTCAAAGTTGCCCATGAAATTGACAACATGGAATTTCAGCTTAATTAGATACTTAATAAAAACCTTAATTTTTCCATCTCAGTTTTCTTTCGTTCTTTCTGTCTTATTGTTTGTTCCTTGCAAACTCCATTAGTAGAGGTGCTAGACCTCAAATCAGATTTGCACAACCTCAGAATGGAGATGCGCGACCTCCGACCATGACCCCAAATTTGAGGTTGCAATTGGGTCTATAGAGTTTCGAGGATCATTGAGTAAAGATGGTGGCCGATAAAAAGGCCTTCTTGAAGCTTGAAAAATTGGAACAAGAAATAAGGGTCTCGGAGGAACTCGCAGGAGATTTTTTCGACAAACTACCAACCATCGCGGAGGGGTTGCTGGAGCTCATGGCACGGCATCGGAGGCTTCACTGGTGATGGTTGAGGCCCAGTGAAGCTGTGGCCAAGAGAGGCCATGTAAAGAAGATTATGAACGTTGATAAGGAGGAGCGTGAGCTTGACGATCAATCTGGGTCCCAATGTATGAAAAAGTTCAACCTGAAAGCCTAAACTAATAGTAATAGGTAGAGGAGACCACATGAAGAGAGTATAAAACTCATAGATGAATGTTGTGAGATATTTTCAATACCCTTCCTCCCCCTCCCTCCCTCCCTCTCTCAGAAGAACTAACACGTGGGGCCGTACATGCAAAATAAATTAAGGCATGACTTGACTCTAATACCATATTAAGAATATGCAAAAGAAAGAATTGTGATATTTCTGCATGTTCCATAAGGCTATAGAAGATGACTAAGTTAACAGGATATTACAATATTGATTTACAATCAATTAGAATCGATAAACGATATGAGTAATCAAACGAGATATATGCATAATCCTGAAAGATGTGGAGAATTAAGGGAGATTTGCAAAATCAAGAGAAATAAACAGACTTTCCTATTTATCGTAAGTAGAACAAGGGACGAGGGATGGTGATACCAAAGGTTATCCGTGCTGTCGCTCCTTCTCTTTCATCACTAAGAGCTTGCATTTGTGCATCCACATTATTATTATAGGGACCTAAGGAACTTGTTGGGAAGATGGAATAGATTTTGTTGAGTGAAGCTAAACTCACTTAGGCCGTCAATAAGCAGAACAGAAATGTAATTTAATGTTGTGGCTTTTGACCCTTTTGTCACAGAGGGCACGTTTAGATTTCTCATCGTTGTGGCTCGTTGTGTCATGTGAAACTAAGGTGTCAGCTGTGGTGAGATCAAATAGGAGCGGAGATAGAAGTCAAATCGGAGAGTTTAAGATGAAAATTGTCGATACAAATTTAAACTTGAGTAGCTCCATCTCCATTAATGGAGTTTGCAAGGAAAGTAGAAGAGAGTGAAGAAAATAATGAAATAGAAAAAAATATTTTTTTTATAAAAGAAATATCGAAGTGAGCGGAAGAGAGAAATGCACACCTGAAATTGACATGCAGACCTTTAGCGGCAATATTGGATGAAAACTTTACGGAGGCAAGATTCAAGTACGGAAGCAAGAGTTCATGATTTTTTTTTTTTTTTATGAGAGAGTTTTCGGGCCAAAATAAAGATTCCATTTAAAGTTTGTGCATTCTAAAAGAATTGAAGTTTCTTTCTTTATCTTTTTTTGGTAACGTAACCCGTGTTTCTCATTGGCAAACCTCATAAAGGCAATGTCTTTTCTCTTCAATTAACTCTTTTCGGTGGAAATATAGTCAATGCACAGGCCAATTGCCTCTATGACTTTTTCAAGTGATTGCCCTCTATGGTCTTCACTAATCTCACACTTCTTATCTAATTTTCTTATTGAAGGATAATTATTCTATTCTATCCATGACCTAAATCCCATCGAGATGCTAACAGTTACAAAATCTCTCCATGCGAGATGTGTTGTAATTAAGCACCACGAGCCGTTTAAAGATTTATTCGCAATCAAAGTCGAACTCGTAATTTAGGGGAAGACAACTGACCTCTTTATCTCTAAGCCAAAACACCTTAGTGCTAGATTGGGTTAGTTAACCTTGAAACTCCTTGCGTGTGGAAATTGGATGTAGAAGAGGTGCCAAAGAGTTAGAAAATGGGAAAGCACAAAAAGTAAATGTACATAGAACATAAGAAGAAAAATTCAGACCTTGGTATGTCCTTAGACTACTATATCTAAACTTTGGGATGTAACATTTAGGAATATTTTCCAAGACCAACTTGGGACTGAGGCATGTAGGTATTAGCACGCTAAAATAAGGAACGTAATCTTATCAGCCCACTAGGGTAATCTTACAAGTTGGGTAGCTCTCAGTAGAGCTACCAGGAGATATGGCCTTTTATGATAATTTCAAACTTTGAATTCTTAAGTATTAGGTAGGTAAAAATTATTGTCCGTCATAAAAATTTTCTTCTCATCACACAAATAGGTGATGGGACACCATTATCTTTTCATCCTTTTGTTTCAGTAATCATGTAAAATTGCCAATGCTAATCTTATCACATTCTGGTAATAGATAATTCAATCATAACGTGAGACTCATTTTATTTTATATTATAAAGACAGAGTGTCTATTTCCTTTGAAGTTTGAAAAGCTCATGAATTTATTGGGCATTCTTTTTTATAAGTTTATTAGTCTACCTATTTTAAAGCCCCAATTCACTTAAAAAACATCAACTTTCCACTGGATCCCAATTATGTTTCGAACTTTATTAATTTTATAAAAAATCATCAATATTCATTTTTTTTTATTGAAAATCTGGTCCACGTCAACTCTCCATCCAACATTGCTGTTAAAGTTCAACGTGCCAATTCTAAATGCACTTCTCTCCTTCAATGCGTCATTGATGATTTACAATTTCAACTCAATTAGATATTTTTAACAGAAAAACCTTTGCTCGTTCTATTTCCTTATGTTCTATTTCTTTTTCTTCTTCCTTCTTTGGCACCTCCATTATGTTCTTTTTTCTATTTCCTTGCTCGACCTCCATTAATTCTTCCACCTGCTCTAGCAGAGAAATTCATTCTCAACCTCACAAAAATGTTTTACTTCACGGCCAATCCATTTGAAGCGGAAAAGACTAAATGATTACTTAGAACAGAACTCACGAAATGACATATAAAATCTCGACCGCTATCTATGAAGTTACAAACGTCATATAAACTCACAATACAATTTATTAGAGAGATATAATACAGCGGATCACTTGCGGACATCACGCACTCAACTACAGAGAATCAGAGACATCAATCTAACCTGACCTCGTCAAACAAACTCCAATACCATACAGCTAAAGGCTTGCATGCCTTAGCTCAACCTGAAGGAAAGCGTAATACCACCGTCATTGACAACCACGACTTTGGTCTTCCATTACTTCGGTACAAATTACCCAAGAATCGAAAAAGCTGTCTCAAGAAAAAAAAGTAGAACTGCCACCAGCCACCTCTGTATCAGTAGAAGGAAAACTGCTATCATAAGAGGCAACACGTGCAGCATAGTGGCTACCGCACCACCTGTTGATGTGATCAGCAGGGATAACGTGAAGCAAAAGTAAGTTAGAACCATTGCGATCATAGATGCCATAATCAGCCCGAAGAAGTATCGTTCTTGGTTCTTTTCGTCTTCATGGACCTTTGGGATATTTTTGTCTTGTCGGTTCTTTTTGTCTTGGATCATTTTGGTGAGGCAAATAATTATTTGGATCGACACCAAGAATCCAAATGTGTTGCCTCCCAGGAAAAGGGTGTACACCAGGCCCACGCCATAAGTTATATGCTCCTCGGTCCCCGGTTGAGGGGCAAGGGAAGTAATGTCCTTGGATCCCCCGGAAGTACTGTCGACCTTGTTACCTCCTACAATGCTTGGAGGTTGAAGCACGGATTGGTAGGTCGCATTGGCGATGAGCCCGGCAACGACCAGCAGGACTTCCTGAATCCTGCCTAACTCTCCACCATCGTTGTTTGACTTTTTTGATGTCCAACTTGGTAATGATTGAGAAGCATTTGTCCCTGGTTCCGCATCTGATTGATGATCGTTACCTGCCTCGATATCATCATCGTCCCTCGAGACTGGTCTTGAATCTCCGTGTTTGGCTCCCGCTTGTACGAGAATTTCTCTTATCTCTCTGTCTCGTGCTACCCTTTGCAAGGGAGTTGAGACATCTAGTGGCGTCAAGCCACTCTTGTTCGGGGCGTTCACGTCCACGACCTTGTACTCCAGAGCATGCCCACAAAGCAGGAAGTCGACCACCTGCAACTCTTTCTCATCTTTGTTTATCCTCATTGATTTTTAGACATTAGGATACTAGAATTATTTATTTATTTATTTATTTTGCATAGACAAAACAACTTATATTCCCGTGATGATCAAATAAATTCTTTTGCATGGAAGGTTTTCGCATATGGTAGGGATACCAAATTAACACCCTCACTGAAGTAATGCACAAAGAAAAGTGCAATAAAATAAGGGAACCGCAAGTCTTGCCTCGAAATTTTTGCTGGCGACAGCGAGATGCAAGGCAGTGTTGTCTTTGTGATCCTGCAAATTGATCACCTGCTGCTTCTTGTGCTGCTTCAGATGCTCCACCAACTGAACCAACACTTTAAACCGGTTGTTCTTCACGGCGAGGTGAAGTGCGGTCTCCTTTCGGGCGGTTGTCTTTTCAACAGACTCAGGTGAAGTGGATAGTAGTATCTCCATGACATCGACCTCCCCGTGGATGACAGCATAATGCAAAGGGATTCTTCTCTCCCATCCCTCCACGGAGCACAGGTGCGTACCCACTTTCAGGAGCTCCTCCGCGATCTCAACATCACCACGAGCTGCCGCGATGTGCAGTGGGCTGAAACCACGCGGGTCCACTTTTTCTGCAAGCTTCGGCATACGCTTCAGGAGCTCTCGGACGAAATCCAAATGGCCGCCCACACAAGCGACGTGCAGCGGCGTGTGGCCGGCTCCTTCCAGAGCCATCTCCTCGAGCAGTTGCTCATTGCTGCTGATCAAGTCTTCCAGTTCATGGATATTGCCCTTTCGAGCTGCTTCTAGCACCCTTTGCTCCATTTTGATCGGAACTAATAATGGCCTCTCTCTCTACTCGGGACACCTCTGGACTTGGACATCTATTAATCATCGATCCATTTTATAGAGTTTCCGAATATCGAGAAGTTCATTAGTGAATAAGTAAGACTAGCAACCGTAAAGTTCCACGCACATAACCACTTATGATAACCCAACTACCCAACTACCCAAATATTCAATAAAATATTGACAATATCAAAGCACAGATCCAACCAAGTAGGACCACGTGTTAAAGGCCAACAAGCATTGGAATCTTGCGACATTCGTTTGTGGCCAAAGGTCGGTTTTTTTGTCATAAATTGGCTTTTTAATCACGTGGACAATTTAAAAAGCGGGAAAGTCTGGAAAACCCTCCTCGAGAAAAGGGAGGGGAGGGGAGGGGGTGGGGAATTTCTCCCAAATCACCTCCGAGATCAGTGTTCGCCTCGAATTAAGTTCCATAATTTGGTGAATTCGTCTCAATTGAAGCCCCCTCAATCTCACCAGCGACACAGATGTTCACCGGACGATGACTGTGCGCGTGTCGCATGCCATTATTCGAGCCTTGGACATGGGCACTTTTTGTCAGGAAGAAAACGCCTCCAGCTGCGGCTACATGACGGAAAATTCTGCAGAAGAAATTTCTCATTTTCTCTCTCTCTCTCTTTTCTTATTAGCACAACGGGGAAATATGCAGTAGAGGAACTTTATTAATGAAGTACCTTTCCCTGTCGTTTTGTTATCTTTTTTCTTTTTTTTTTGGGTCATGTGTTTTGTTTTATCTTAAGAGGGCGGGAGTGAAGTCAATGCCATGGTCTTCGTAGGCCAAACCATTACATCCAAGAATAACGTCACTTGCCTCCACGACATTATCACGTGAATCGATCCATCTTGTCAGATGCATCAGATTGAGGAGTCACTGCATACGAATTATTGAACGGGTCTGGACCCCCATGTCAAAATTTATTTGCTTTACATATATTTAGGGCAGTAGTGGGGCGCATTTGTATTTGTATTCGAGTCGACGTCTATTTGTTTGGTTCAGAATGCAGTGTCGTTTTTATATAAGGGTCTTGTTTCGTTTTCAAAATTGATTTTTTTTTTTTTTATGGCCAGCCAAATTGAAATATCATCGCATCTTTTTAGAGCCTTGTGCCTCTTTTTATTATTATTTTTAGTTGTCATTTTAATTGTTTTTTCCGTGGACTTTTCAATAGGGGTGTCAAAAGTTCTATTTAGTCCCGATGTGCATTAGTTTTGAACCGAATAACAACTAGAACTCCACTGATGAAAAGGCATATATTACCCTCGAGTTGAATTGTTTTGTAGTTTGAACAAGGTAGTTCTAGTAGTTTAATTGCTTGATTGTCTATTGACCCATTGAAAGAACATCATCTATATACCCCATGCGAGTAGAGTTCATGGTAGGCACTCACAGAATCAATGATTTAGATGATATTAATCTACATTATCTGTAGTAGGAATGTGCATAGGCTGCGCTTTTGTTTAAATTGAAGCTTGGCTCGCTAGCCTTGACTGTTACAATTTAGGCTTTGCATACCTCACCTAGAGGCTGGCAAGGGTCAGCCAATGACCCTCACCAACCTAGAGTTGAAATGAAAAAATAAAATAATAAAATAATAAAAATAAAAATGCTTATAAAAAAGATGTCAAAAAAATTGTTCACACCAAAGACCAATCTAGCCAAGTAGAACGGTTAACATTCACATTATCTATTTCTTACCAAAATTGGCTGAAATGACTATATTGGCAAATTATGAAAATGTTTAGGATTAAATTAGCCAGATTGGAAAGTTTATAACTAGATCGATTGCTATACAATAGATTTAGGATTTTTTTTTTTGGCAATTTTTCCATTTTTTTTCTGGAGGATGAACTTAGGGGCAGCTAGCATAGCTTTCGCAGCGTACTTCACCCTGAACTCTCTACTGAACCAAGCATCTAGAGTTCTAGAGGTGTTGCTAAAGACTTGTGTTTAAATTCTTGGATTGCTTGTGTTGATTTCAAAGCAACCGCAAAGAGGACAATGAAGAGAAAGAACCGAGTAGGCCTAATTTTTGCAAAGGATGACTTAATTAGCTCTTATCTATGCAATCTCTTGAATCCATTTGTTGATTATACTATTTTTGACACCGGTGAAAACCATGGAAGATATATAGTTGACAACTATGCTTTCAAAATTTTATTATATGTGACAATCGTAGATTATCTCTTGCTCAATTAAATTGCCTTAAGTTTGATTTTGTTAAATTTTATTGTCAAATTGCTGAATTGGATGACATGTAGCAATTGACAAGTGTATTAATTTGGAGTTTTATCCTTGTTTGTTTCAAGTTTACTAGTCTTAGGTTCTTTATGATATTATTCCAATTTAAAGTAAACTAATGAAGAGTAAATTTATCACAAATGTACAAGTTTGGGGTTTTTCTTGTCAAAAAAATTGTTTTGAGTAAATTTTTCATAAGTGCACCAATTTAGGGTATTTGGTAGTAAAAGAATTAGTTTTTGGAAAATTTGTCACAAGTATACTAGTTTAAAAATTTTTGTGATATTAACCATTTTTCTCAAAGCACCTCCAAGATCATTGTTTGACTCAAAGTAAGCTCTATAATTGGTGATTTCGTCTCAATTGAACCCCCACCCAATCTCACCAGCAACATGGATATTCACTGGATGACAACCACGTGCATGTCGTGTGCCATTATCTGCGCTGTGAATCGGGGCATTTTTGTCCTAAAAGAAAATGCCTCTGGGCCTTCGACTCCACTTCTTGCGTAACAGAAATTCGGCAGAAGAAATTTCTCATTCTTTCTAGTTAGTAGAATGAGGGAATCTACATCAAACAAACTTTAGTAGTTCATTTTTAATGAAGGGTATGGGAGTACCTTTCCATATCGTTTTGCTTTGTCATATGAGGCAAGAGTATCTATGTCTTCCGTCGGTGGAAGTGAAGTCAATGCCATGGTCTTCATAGAGTAATACTATTATGCCATAGTCATGACTCATGACCCTAAGATGACGTCATTTTCATATGACTTTATTATGGAGTCCCACCTTGTCGGAAGCATCAGACATCATTGTACTACTTTGTGACTCCAGAATCATAATTTCTTTGCCTTACATATATTTAAGGGAGCGAGGGGAGCATATTCGTATTTGTGTTGGTGTCTATGTGGTTCGATTCAAAGTGCATATCATTTTTATATTAGGGCCATGAGTAGGGGTGTGCAAAAGAACCGGGACACGCTTGGACTGCTTGGAATTAGACCGGAACCGCCTGGAACTGGTTCCAATTTATGGGAACCGGCGGGTACCGGTCCGATTCCCAGTTCCATGGGCGGATTTGCTCACCCAGACCAGACCGGTTATATTATAATAATATATTAATTTTTAATATTAAAAAAATTCGAAATTAGCAAATCTAAAGTTTAGGGCTCCAATCACCATCTTGTCTCAATTCACTACTCTCCTACTTTATCTCGTCTCTCTCAGTTCAAAATCTCCCCGAGCTCTCTCTACCTCTCTGATTCATCTCTGGATCTATTCATCTCCCTTTGAGTCTTAGTCCAAACTTGGCGAAACAGTGAATTAATTCTCTTTTCCTCCCTTGAACATGAACTCTCTCTCCACGTCGTCGCCACCTCCGCATTCACTGTCACTATCGTCCTCTTTGTTGTTGGGCTTGTCCCACTTTCACCTCCCCTCTTCCTCCTCCCCACCTCAGGCTTCTCCCCATCATCCTCATCTCCGAGACAGGCAAACTCTAGGTCTAAGAACAGCTCATCGTCCCTATTGTCCTCTTCATTGTCGGTCCCGAGGGAGGAGTGGGAGACGACGGAGGCGGTGGCTAAGATGGTGGTGGTGGCCGGGATGGAAGCAGAGCGAGGTCGCGACCGGTTGAAGGCGAAAAGGGGAAGGTGTGGAGGTTTGACCTATTTTATGGATCTACCTAAGAACCGGACCGGACTGGCGGTCCAGTTCCTGGGTGGATCCATACAATTAGCGGGCGGTTCCTGGTTTCAATTTCTCGGAACCGATTCTTAGCAGGCGATTCCTGATTCTAGGTTAGGAACCGCCCGCTCAGACTATGCACACTCGTAGTCATGAGTGGTTTTCAAAATTGCTTTTATGGTAGTGCTAGTCAAATTGGAATATTATGACATCTTTAAAGTCTTGTGCCTCTTTTTGTTATTATTGTCTTTTAGTTGTCATTTTAATTGTTTTTCTACTGGACTTTTCCGGGCCCGTTCATATTTATCACTGGTTGACCAAGCGGGTCAACTTTTGATACCTATTTTTCCTAAGGATTAGATTTTTGACCTTTTTTTTCTCATTGAGACTCTAGGCGAGTATCTTACTTTGTGTAATGCTATACACATCCAATTTAACCAATTGCGATTTCATATATAACAATTGAACATGTAAAGAGACAAAGTGCCCGTCCAATGAAGCCTCTGGCAATGCTAATCCTCAACTTTAGTTATAAAACGATACGAACTACAATGAAAGCCTAACACATCTTAGAAAGTTTCAATACAGTTTATAGTTGAGCAAATCTCAATTATCTATTTATCAAAGGAATTTGTAGTGGCTATGGACAATTAGAATTGCTCTCGAGTTGAATTGTTTTGTAGTTTGTACAAGGACGTTCCAAATAGCTTAATCCCTCAATTATCTTTTGACCCGCCGAAAGAACATTATCTATAGACCTTGTGTAGGAAGCCCGTATAGGCAGCTGATCATATGGAGTCCATAGTAGCACTCAAACAATCAATGATTTAAATGACTACATTATCAATAAAAGGAACATGCACAGGTCACGTTGTAGCTAAGATTGAAGCCTGGCCTGAACATATCAGGCTTGCTCACTCTAGGTGCTCAGATCGTAACAAATTTAAGCTTCACGCCTCTTGTCCGATGGCCCACAACCCTCACAAGACTAGAATTGAAAATAAAAAAAAAGAATAAAATCAAATACTAAAATTTCACTTTCTTTTCAAAATTAGAGAAATTGTTTATGTCAGTGTTGGTCTAAGCACGAAAGACACCTAACTTTCATGTCATCGATTTCCAATTAAAATTGGTTGGAAGGATCATATTATCAAATTTTCAAAAGGTTTAGGACTAAAAATTAACTCAAGTAAAAAGTTTAATACTAGATTGACCGTTATACAATATGTCTATGATTTTCATGGCAATTTTCTCATTTGTCTTGAGGACAAACTTGGTGGCAGCTATCAAAGCTTCCACAACGTACTTCACCCCGACCTCTCTACTAAACTAGGCATTCAAAGTTCTAGAGGTGTTGTTAAAGACCTTGTATTCGAATTCTCGGATTGCTTGTGTTGATTTCAAAGCAACCACAAAGAGGACAGCAAAGAGAAAGAGCTGAATAGGCCTAATATTTGCAAAGGAAGATTTCACTAGCTCTTATCTACGCAATATCTTGAGTCTATTCATTGACTATATATAAGTTTTGACACCAATGGAAACCATGATATATGTTCAATTTTGATATAGTTGACGACTATGCTTTCAAAAATTTATTACATGTCACAATTATAGATTATCTCTCGCTCAGATAGTCAATTGAATTGCCTTGAGTTTGGTTTTGATACAAATGTTATAATTTCATTAGTCACCTTTTTTTTGCGTTTGGTCAGGGTTTGTCTCTGTGGAAATATTGTCCCATACCTCTTGACAATGGGTCATATATATTTTTTATATTCATGTGGTCTCCCTATAGCTATCAATTTAAACTTTTAGAATGGATTTTCTAACATAGTGTGAGAGATGGGGAGGGCAGGTAATAATGACAAGTGTCAAAAATTCGACGGTGTTGTAAAGACTGCGTGTTTGGAAAGTTGGGGTATGGTTTATACTCCCCATCGATAGGAGTACATCCAAGGGGGGAGGAAACAAAATGTGAAGAATCAAGTAAATATCAAGTTCAACCTCGATCTGGAGCTTTTCCACCCTCTCTTCGACTTGAAAGGTGTAGTAGTCGGTCTTGATACAACATTTAGTGGGGGTAACTTGGATCATAACTAAGAGCGCCTCAATTTACTTGAGCTAAGCGCGGGAATAGTTACGAATTTCATTAGGTCGCGTGAGAGAAGGAGGTCATACCAAGAAGCACGATCCCTCTGAGAGTTACCGAAATCGTGGAATTGAGAAGATGAACATGCGAACATGGGTAAAAACATCGACTTTCTTGCTTGGGCAAAGCAATTCCAGCGGGGTAGGCTGCATCCAATGCAAAGCAATTTTCAACATGATGATGGGGTATGCAAGCCGTGAAACCTGACCTTATTAAATGCATCTAATGCAAGAGTAATTAGGTATACAAGTGCACACACATTAGTTTCAACTCACACTTCCCTCGATTTGTTGGCAAAAGCCCATGGATGATCGGTATCTGTCTTTTAACTGGAACCTCAGCAGTGGTCCCCAGATTCGAAAATCAGATTGGGTATTGATGAGCTGCTGGCCCATGAAACAATCCTCTCTAAACCGACCAGTCCGATTCACAGATATCATATAAAACTATGTCTCTCAAATACAATAATTCGCTTAGGTGGTCATGCATGTGTCTTCATATTGTAGCATGGAGTCCATGGCTCAAATCATGGCAAGAAGCAACATTTCATCAATAGAGAGAGGTAGAGATAGATAGATAGAGAGAGAGAGAGAGAGAGAGAGAGAGAGAGAGAGAGGCATTCCCGCAGTTGAAACAGCCGGTCCGCCCAGTTCTTTAGTTGAACAAATCCCAATTGCACCCCGGCCGTGCAAAGGTAGTCAAATCCAATATTATAACAGACCATATTTTTGTTGTTTGAGCCTCGATTATTATACGCTGATACAAATAATACTTTCCATTGATCCAATTTTTAATTTGATATGTTTTGTGATGACTTTGCATTGCCCGCCCACAGGAAATTGACGATGGTTTTTGAATGAGGCATTCAAGCTACGCAAATTGAATCCAAAACCCTAAATAAATCACAAGGAATTAGATATGTGCATACTTAGGTGTACCGTTTAGCACTAGCTTGGTGTACAATTTTACGACTTCATTATAGTCGCATAGAGTAGACCAATTCATCTTAACCGGCTCATCTCAATATTATGGTCAATAGTAAGTAAGAGTGGAAATAATTGAGATCGAGTTGGTCTTTCAAGATACAAGTCAGATAGAGTAAGATAGAATACGATAACATATGCATTACCAAAGGACAGAAGTCAAGAACTTGCCTACGGCCGATACTAATTCGTCTGAAACAATGCTTTTCCTTGATCCCAAATCCAATTTAGGTCTGTCCCTTATAGTTCACGAGAGCATATACTAGCACATACTCAAATAATATCCGTTGAATCTACTGGTCCCACCGTCAAATATCAAAATTTGTATATTTCGATTGCACTCCTCCTAAAAAAAAGATAAATCTGGACTTGGTCCGTCTTCCAACGAGTCGGCAACATCCTCAATACCTCCGGCGACTTTGGCAACTGGGCCTACGTCGTCTCGCCCGTCGACCCCTTGATGCTCTCCTGCCTCCGCCACCCTATTCGTCTCGGCTAGCACCGATGCTGCCGTCTTTGGCACCCCATGGATCTTCTCTATTTCCTCTACCACGTCGTCTCCCGATGCCTCGCCTTCTCATAACTCAAGCGCTTCCGCACAAGCTCTCACCTCTCGACCCTTGTGCCAACAACTTCATCCTCATCGCTGGCAGCTCTCCCTCCAACTTCACCCTCGACAGCTGCCCTCTCCTCAATCCCGAACTCTTCCCCTCATACCCCTTGCCGTGCTCGGCATCGCCTGGATCCCTGATGCTGCGCGGGGTCTTTCTCCGCCACAGATGCAGCCAGTGAGGGATGATAGTCCGATGGTGGCAGCGTTCATTTCGCTTGATAAAATAATTTGCCAGCGTTCCGTTATTGTCATTGATTTTTGCCATTCTTTTTCCAAGTTCTCGTCAAGCTACTCAAGCTAGGGAGATACATTGATTTCTCTTTGTTTTAGTTAATTCAGACGCACTATGTCAACTGTCAAGTACCCAATATCTTTGCAATAGAGGTATCAAAATTGGTCATGGACCAATTATTTTAATTATACAAATAGAGCTAAGTTGTAAATGGGTTGCTAGAGATTTAACGGGTTGAGTGAAAATGGGTTTAAGATATTCGAAAGCTCCATACATGAATCTGATAAGATTGATAATATTATTGGTAAACCATCGGAAGATTATATTAGAGTATGATTTGATTCTACTATCGAAATATTAGATTAGAGTGGTAAATATGATTTGATTTTGGTCAATCTATCAGATTAGATATTCGGAATATAGAATAGGAAATCTAGTTGTCTTCTTAATATAAATAGCATTATGTATTGTAGAATAATACATCATATTATAGCTTTCAGTGAAGAACGTTCTTCTCCTGGGAAATTTATCTTTGAATTGTTGTTTTCTTGAATCCTCTTATTTTCTTCATGGTATTAGAGCTTTATACTAAGAGCCAGTTTTATTATATTTGTCTTCATCCTTTTCCTTGAGTTCATCTATTCTTCATCTACACAATCATAGCTGAAAACCCAAAATTGAGATACCCATACCCGATACACGTAAATCTCTCAAACTTTGTGACTATCAAACTTTCTGAAGGAAATTTCCTTCTATGGCAGATGCAATTTCTTTGCTTCATTAGAAGCCAGGAACTATTGGGTTTCATCAATGGTCAAATTCAACCTCCACCATTCAGAATCTTACGCACGGAAGGGGAAATTCTAAATATGTCCTTAACCCGAAGTATCAGCAATGGTATCGTACGGACCAACTTGTGTCATCATGGATTACTGGATCTGTGTCTGAGGATGTGCTGGGACTCATAATTGGTCTTGAATCGGCTTTTGAGGTATGGAATACATCATGTAATCGTTTTACTCAGAGATCTGTGGCCAAAGAATTCGAATTAAGGGGTAAGCTTCAATCTTGTCAAAAGCGTAATAGGCCCTTAATGAGTATTTACGTGAGTTCAAATTGATTTGTGACCAGTTAAACGCGATTGGGAAACCGGTCGATGAAATCACAAAGGTTTTCGGTGTTTTAGAGGGTCTCAGAAGTGACTATGAGACGTTCAAGACAACTATGTATTGTCTCAAACCCGAGCCAAGCTACGAAGACGTTATTGCTCAGCTCAAGAGATATGAAGCGCGACATCAAAATTATTTGTCGAATCAAATAAACCCTAATTTGGCATTTACTGGTGAAAAGATTGATCGGTCAAAACTGAGTAGCAAGGCTGATTCAGGTTCATTTAATTTAACATTTGCTTTTGCTGGCCAAAGAAATTTTAACAGATGTTTTGAAGGAAGGAATGATAGGTTTAACAATAGAGGAAGAGGCTATGGTTTTCGTGGAAGGAGGTTCAAAAATTATCCCGAATCTCATAACTATGGACCCTCAATAATTTTTGGTGATTCATCCGGTGGTTATCAATATGGTGGAAATTACATACCAAATTCACCTTCTCATAATCAAGGCTTTCGACCTTATACAAACACTCCAACCACGGTTGCTGATTCAAAGGAGTATCTGCCTGTGGGTGGTAATTTTGCTTTGAAAAAACAATTTTATGTGAATAATACGAAGCTTCAATGTCAGATATGCAGGAGGCCAGGACATGATGCTCTACGTTGCTTGTATCACTTTGATAATTATTATCAAAGTGAGCTGATACCAAATGCCTTAGCTACTCTTCACTTGGAGGATGATCAAGGAGGAGATTGGTTCTTGGATTCTGGGGCAACAAACCATATCACATCATCGACTGGTAATCTCAATTCTTTCTCTCCTTACTATGGTTCAGACAAGGTAATGGTAGGGAATGGAGTTTGTTTGCCCATTACCCATATTGGCTCAACATCTTTATCTTCCGAACTACATTCATTTCCTTTAAATGAGGTTTTGGTGGTCCCAAGATTAAGAAAAACTTGATTTCGGTGTCTAAGTTAATTGACGATTATTCCTGCTCACTAATCTTTGATAAACTTGGCATATCTATTAAGGACCATCTGACGGATTCAGTAATCAATCTGGGAAAGATATGTGGGGGGCCTTTACAAGGTAAATCAGACACAAACACAAATGTGGTACTCTCAAAGACAGCATATCGCTAGTAGTGAAGTCTGGCACCTTCGGCTTGGGCACTCAAACTTTCAAATAATAAAATTTCTAGAGAACAATAATCAGATCAAATCTACAAAGGTGACAGAGAATATGTGAAAGTTGCCAAGTTGGAAAAAGTAGCAAGTTGCCTTTCAATATCTCGGAGTCTCTAGCTAGTAAACCACTTGAAAAAATCTATTGTGATGTGTGGGGGCCTGCCCCATTAGAATCTTTTCAGCAGTTTAAATTCTATGTAGTCTTCATAGACATTTTTTCACAATTCTCATGGGTGTATCCAATGAAGAGAAATTCTGAGTTCTTTTCCATCTTTATTATGTTCCAAAATCTTGTTGAGAACCAATTTGAAAGTCGAATAAATCTTTCCAATGCAATGGCGGAGGTGAATTTAATAGCAGCTAGTTTATTAATCATTTGAATGGGAAAGGAATCAAAATGCTAGTCTCCTGCTCATATACGCCGGAACAGAATGGAAATGCCGAAAGGAAACATCGGCACACCGTTGAGTTGGGTCTTTCTATGCTCTATCATGCACGAGTACCGTTGATTTATTGGGTTGATGCGTTTCTGACTGCCACACTTCTCATCAATCTGCTGCCATCACCAGTGCTGGGAATGAGTAGTCTGTTTGGTAAGCTCTTTGGTAAAAAGCCTCACTATGGGTTTCTTCGAGTCTTTGGGTGTGAGTGCTATCCACACCTTAGACCGTATGGTGCAACAAAGTTTGATCCACGCTCATTACCCTATGTTTTTATTAGGTATAGTTAGAGACATAAAGGTTATCAATGTCTTTATCTACCAATAGGAAGGGTATATGTAAGTCATCACGTGATATTTGATGAGACGAGATTCCCATTTTCTGATAAATTGGGGACCGTTTTTCCTGGGCATTCACAGTTGTATCAGACTTGGTTACAGGGGATTAAATTCTTTACTAGGCAATCTAGAACAACAATGAGTGAAGGGCAACCATCACAACACCCAAGCATGGGATTTCTATTTGATGATAACAACTTTGGACAACAAAATTATGAGCCACCTAATAAGATAAACATGCAGCAACCATGGTTGGGTTCACAAGAACCATGCATAGACTGTGAAACACATGAAGTAGCAACAGTCTCTGTCTCAAGTGATTTACTAGTTCCATCTACTCAACAGCAATCTACTCACCCAATGCAAACAAGGTTGAAATCGGGAATAAGGAAGCCCAATCTGAAGTATGTTCTCTCCATAGCCCGTGAGATTCCAAAGGAGCTGAAAATAGTTAAAGGAGCATTAAGTCATCTAGGTTGGAGGAAAGCTATGATAGATGAATTGGAGGCTCTCGAATTAAATCAAGCATGGGAGCTAGTACCAAGATCTTCATATATGAATATCGTCAGATGTAAGTGGGTGTTCAAAGCCAAATTGGATGTGGAAGGAAACCTTGATAAACTGAAAGCACGATTAGTGGTGAAGGGGTACCATCAAGAGGAATGTGTTGATTTTGTCGAAACTTTCAGCCCTATGATTAAACAGGCAACTGTGAGAATTGTTCTCTTCGTGGCAATTGTTAAAGGATGGTTTATCCATCAACTAGATGTGAAGAACGTGTTTCTTCATTGGTCATTAAATGAGATAGTGTTTATGGAACAACCACCGGGCTTTGTGAGTTCTACGGTGCCTAACTCGGTTTGTTTACTCAAGAATGCATTATATGGCTTAAAACAAGCTCTATGAGCTTGGTTTGAAAAATTTAGCAACTTTTTGTTGGAATGGGGATTTCATTGTAGCTCTATGGATCCGTCGTTATTTATTCGTCACACGGGTCAGCACACCTTGGTATTATTATTATACGTTGATGATAATATTTTGACCGGCAGTTCATCATCTCTACTTCGGGAATTAATAGAAGCTTTAAGCAAAAAAATTTCTATGAAAGATCTTGGACGACTTCACTATTTCCTTGGTATTGAAGCCAAGTTTACTGGTTCGGATCTATTTTTAACGCAATCTAAATATGATGGTGATTTGTTGCAGAAAGCAGAATTGCAAGATAGTAAGCTGATTGAGACCCCATTGCCTATCAAAAATCATCCAACAGTACAAGACATGGAGCCTTTTCATGATCCTCACTTTTTTTGAAGTCTTGTAGGTGGATTACAATATCTCACAATTACAAGACCGAACATCTTATTCAGTAAATCAAATCCGTCAAAAAAATGCAATCTCCTACGAATGGTGATTTCAAATTGTTAAAACGGGTGTTGCGGTATGTAAAAGGAACTCAGCAACTGGGGCTTTATCTTCACTCTAAAAGTGCACTAAATTTATATGGGTATGCATACTTTGATTGGGCTGGTTGTTCTGAGACTCGGAGGTCAACAACCGGGTTTTTCACTTTCTTGGGATGAAATATCATTTCATGGTCTGCAAAAAGGCAAGCAAAAGTGTCACGATCATCAACAGAGGCTGAATATAGGGCCTTGGCTTCTGCTACAGCAGATCTTACATGGGTCTCTTCTGTATTGAGAGATTTGGGTATTCCGCTCAAGGGGCCGACTTTGCTTTATAGTGATAATCGCTCAGCCATTTCATTGACAGCGAATCTAGTCCTTCATGCAAGGACAAAGAACATGGAGATTTATTTTCATTTTGTTCGAGAGAGAGTCGCTCTCAAGTTACTTGAAGTTCGCTATGTTCTTGCTACTCATCAACTTGCTGACATATTTACAAAAGCTTTACCACGCTTTGATCATTGCAGGCTATGATACAAATTGGGACTAGGTTTTCCACTTAATCCCAGTTTGAGGGAGGCTAATAAGATTGATAATATTATTGGTAAACCATCGGAAGATTAGATTAGAATATGATTTGACTTGATTCTGCCATCAGAAGATTAGATTAGAGTATGATTTGATTCTGCTATCGAAATATTAGATTAGAGTGGTAGTTATGATTTGATTTCGGTCAATCTGTCAGATTAGATATTCGGAATATAGAATAAGAAATCTAGTTGTCTTCTTAATATAAATAGCATTATGTATTGTAGAATAATATATCGTATTATGGCTTTCAGTGAAGAACATTCTTCTCCTGGGAAATTTATCTTTGAATTGTTGTTTTCTTGAATCCTCTTATTTTCTTCAGAATCAGTGTCCTCGTTGGCAATCGACTGGGGACAAAGTTCCGAGTAAGCAAATCCGGCTGATTCTGCTAACTGAGTCATTCCGGAAATTTTGAATTACTTGCTTCGGGCTGTGTCGGTGTACCCATGATCGGTCTTCCCGTCTTTTGAGCTATTTAAGACATTGATTTTACTCTTTCAAAAGCAACTGAAAGTTGACATCGCATTCACTGAGATCTGCAGGCATAATTTCCACCCTTCGTTTAGAAATACAATGTGGAGATCAAATTGATGGGTGCTTTACTGCTTTCGTATGAATGTGGATGATGGGTGTGCTTTTCCGAGGACGATGATGGTCGGTCTTATGGTTCCCAGGAAAAGTGCAACTTCAACCGATGCTATTTAGCTGAAATCTACCTCTTATACCCAAATATTTTGTTCTCAGTGCAAAGCTTTTTTTTTTTTTTTTTTTTTTTTTTTTTGAGTCTTTTAATCCTGGTGACAATTAACTATGTAACACCGACATGGACATGGGACATGCGATAAGACACAACACGATAAGTCGATATGTCATTTCTAAATAAAAAATAAAAAATTTCAACATGTTCCGACACGTTATATATTAAATATATCTTTATATATAAATGCACAAATAAACAAATAAAAATAAAAAGAGCCTAGAATTAATTTCTACTAAAAACATTAATCCAACATTTATTAATATCATCAATTATCTTAATTTGACAAATTCAATTACATTCCATTGCAATAACCATAAAACTTGAACGAAAAAAATAAGCAATCCACTTTTCACTATTAAATTTACGGATATATACACTACAAGTCCTAAAACTTATCGTGAAAATATAATTGAGTCCTAAAACTCATCAAATTAGTGCAATCAAGTTCTTCCATTGATATTGTCGATTTGTTTAAAGAAAAATACTGAAGTGATATTTTAAAATTTATTTATTTATCTTATGTGGCATTTTTTATTACTTTTTTCTTTAAATCTTATTTAAAGAATAGTAAAAAAAAAAAAAAAAAACTAAAATAATTCTAAAAAATATGAAAAAAAGAAAAAGAAAATATAGGGTCATGCACGATCATGTTGCCATTGCCATTACCACCATTGGAGGGTTGCCGGTGATGACGAGAGGGGGACCCTTGTCGGTCTAGGCAACGCCCAAGCAAGGTTTGCCCAAATTTGGGCAACGCCAACCCTCACCTGTGGCCGACAAGCCACCCTAGTCCTAGGTGAGGCCTCATCGGCCCTAGGCAAGGGCCAACGACCCTTAATAGGCCTGAGTGAGGGCGCGATATCACCCAAATTTGGGTGAGCCTCACCTAAGCCTCAGCCTGGGGCATTGCCCAGATATGGGTGAGCCTTGCCAACCCTTGCCTGGCTTGCGATGACCTCGCTCGGGCTAGTGAGGGCCACCCCCCTTCGCACCTCACGGGTGCTCTTCGACAGTCGCAACGATTGTGGCAATGACAGTGCAGTAGGGCCCAACCACGATCCTTATCCGTTTTTTCTTTTTTTCATATATTTACATTTTAACCTCTCAAGTATTGAATTGACCTTGTACATGTCAAATTTCCGGACTCGCATGTCGGAGCATATTAGGAAGAGTTGATCACATGTCAGATTTTCCAACACTCATTGACATGTCGATGCATGTCAAACAAGTGTCAGAGTGTAGGACAAGACACGAAAGCTCCTGGAGAGTGTCAGTACTTCTCAGGTAATTAGACTCTCATGTGCAATGATTTGTTGAAAGATTAAGGAGAAAAAAATAATTAAAAATACATTTAGAGACCAATCGAGTGTGGTCAGGTCGGGTACGGACCGAGAAAATTTGCATTGAAAATAAATTGGTCAATTTGGATCCAACTATTTATATCCCAACCCAACTCACCAATTTGATTGGCTTATTTCAGTAGAGGCTTGAAAAAAAAAAAAAAAAAAAAAAAAAAGCTATCACATTGGACTAAACTTCCGTCCGTGAAAAATGATAACCGGATTGTGTTTTATTCTCAAATTACTTAAAGGGTCGATATCGATTATTCATAGACACGACCTCACACGTTGCCTTCAACGGCCTTGAACAAAACGAGAAATCTAACCAACTTCCCATCCCAAACTACGGCCTCGTAGCTCTTCGGGTTGGCCCCGTCCTTGACCTCCACAATAAGCTTGTAGATCGTCCCCAAGAACCCCACCGTCTCACCCTTCACCACCTTATCTAGTGCCAGCTTCGTCTGGGCGTCCTCATTGTGCTTATTGATCGCAAACTCAGCGATCTCCCGCACGTGCGGGTCGCTCAGATCCTTTATCGGCTCCCAACCGGATGGCCCCTCCTTGCCGGCGACCTTGGCGGCCGAACCTTGGAGGAGGAGTACAGTGGTGGCCACCGCGGCAAGGACGAGGAGCCTCATTTTCGGAGGTTTTTGGCGTCGGTTCTTGGTGTGGGCTTCAAAACTGAATGCTTATTTTGATGGTTTCTATGGGTGGGGGTATGTGTATTTATAGGTCTTAAAATGGTGCGATGGATGCAGAGACTTGTTGCGTGGTGTCGGAAAAATACATAATTTCTTTTGGGGCAACTTAGAGTATAGGGAAAGGTAAATATTGATATAGCTAGTATAAGCACCTAGAGGGGGGTGAATAGGTGTAAAAATAATTTTTCGAGATATGAAAGCAATACTAGGCAAACAACAGAAAGGAAGCTCTCTTTTAGTTAACAAATTGAACTATGATCAAAGTAAAGCAGAGAGTAGGGAAGAGAAAATTGAACACAAGGTTTATAGTGGTTCGGCTTATTTCAAGCCTACGTCCACTCTTCTGCACTGACAGCCCACTGGCTGGATTTCACTATGAACAAAAGAGATGTTATAGCATTGCTTTCCCTTGATTCCACAGTGTAAATATTCTACCACACTTCCTCAAGGTATCTCAAAATATACACTCTCTTTTGTATACAAGATTTCACTCAGTAAGTGAATTGACTAAGAATCAAAGAGCTTCAGACTTTGGAATTCTTCTATCGTGCACCATCTCGAACAACTGGAACGTCTTCCTTTTATACTCCTTTGTGCCATCATACCCGTTGGCACTTACCAAAGGAATTCTTCCAATCCTCCCATTGGACAGAATCAATTAGGAAGATCATTCGAGCTATTAAAGGAACACGTTGATAGCCCATCAATCCTGCTCGCCCATACAATCAGGATCTTGGTTTCCATAAGTAGAACCTTCCAAGAATACTTCGCCAATCATCGGATCTTTAATCATTCTTGATTTTGAATAAAGGAATACGTTATGTCATATCCAGCCAAGAGATCTTCTCCAATCGATAAGGCCAAATCTTTAATGAAGCAGTTCTGGATAGCCTTTCTTCAACAGATTAGAAACTGTCAATGAGAATAGACGTTGAGTCTTGAGTCTGGTAGTCCGAAGGTCTTCAGACTTTAATAGAAGAGTTTGCAAAACTTTAGACTAGACTGATAGAAACGTTTTGTTAGCTTCAAAATATTCTAGAAAGATTTCTCCAACAATCTCCCCCTTTTTGATGGTGACAAAACTTTCCTGCAGATTTGAATAACTTTGACCTGCAAAATATTACTCAAGCAAATATGGATATTTCATAAAGATTAATGGCTTAATGATAACACGAGAATATGCAACCACAGAAAATATGTTAGTCTTGCATGAGAGTAAAGCCATTCATAAGATATCAATAGTACTTAATATAAGCAGCAGTCAAATCCAAATCCACGTTCAGTCAATCCTCATCCAGACACAGACACACAAGTCAAACTAAAAATTCAACAAGTTTAAGTTCAAAGATTTCAAATCTCGCATCTCTCCCCCTTTTTGTCATCATAAAAAAGGTTGAGATGGGAATAGAATAGAGTTAAGTTTGCTTAGGAATGCGAACAAGCTGGAAATCTCCCATGGACTGGATGATGCCTTCCAGCTTTTTCAATTCTTCCTTCAGTTGATCCACCTCTTCACATTTAGCATTGGCTTGAATCTGAAGAGCAAGGGCTTAGATTTGATCAGAAAATGAAATTGAAGAAGCTTGTCCTGCATTCTTCAAGTTCTGAACTTTGCTTTCCAAAGCATATGTCTGACCCCGCATTTCCAAAAGAACATCAATGATTCTGCGAAAATCTCTTTGAGTTATCGATGCGTGACGTGCTTCGGCACGATCTGATGGAGTAAAGGCAGACGATGGTATATCAGCATTATCACACAGATTTGGCAATGAAGCATCATGAGAGGCATGAATGTCTTCTAGATTTGCTGGAGAGCGGCTGACTCCTTCACTGGTAACAGGATATGAGGACATTCCTCTGTTCTCACCATCTCCCCCTGTTTCCATGGCTTTAGGTGGAGAAGAGTTTTCCTCATGCTCTCCTTCCTCTTGATTTTCTCTTTCTTCTTCTTCATCAAACCTTTCCTCCTCTCTCCTTTTTCTTAAGCTTCTTTCTCCTTTTCTTCCTTCTCCTCTGCTTCTATTTCTTCTTCTTCTTTCTCCTGTCCTTCTCTCTCCTCTGCTTTTTTCTCCTGTCGTTCCATTGATTCTGGAACAGAACGACTCAGCTTCTTCAATGCTATAGCAGAAATTGTGAGGTCATCCTCATCATCTTCATCAGTAATGAGAGCTTTTCTCTTTTTGGATGGAGTAACCATGGGCTCCTTCCCTTTTCTTTTCGCTACTAAAGAGACTTGATGAGATTTGAAAGGGGTTTTCTCCTTAAATTTCTCCAACGCCTTGTCAAGCTCTTTCAGACGCATTTTGGACACCATTTTTAGTCCTACCACCATTTTGTCACATGGTCGAACACATATAATTTGTGGAGGCTAAATATTCAAATGTCTGAATAGCTTTGACACAAGGCCTGGATAAGGAAGTTGGCCTTTGTCCTTCACCACTGCTCTATACATGTGGAACAGAATAGTGTGAGGAAGAGAAAACTTTTTCCCAGCATTGATGGCGTGCATTAGCTTTGCCTCTGAGTTAGAAACATCAGTCTTGGAAGTTGATTTCGGTCTGAGGCAATTGATCACAATCTTGTGAAGCAGAATGTTGAATGCACGCATCCTTGAGTAGGAAATCCTTCCCTCTGTCATTCTGTCTTTAACAAGTTCCAATGTGGCACGAGCTATAGAGACACTGATGGGTTGATATCTCCCTCTCTCAACCCCAATAACATCCGCCAACATATCCACATCCACTACAAAGTCCTGATCTCGGACACTAAAAGAGATTCTATTCGCATCCAAGAAAGTAAGATTTGAATAGAAATATGCAGTTAATTGAGCATAGGCTTCTGTGGTGTAAGAACATAACTGTTCAAGTTGAAGAAAACTGAACTTTTTCCTCAAATTGACATTCACAGCATCAAAGAAATCAAAATCCACACTCCTAGGGTTTATCACCCCACGCTTCAACAATTTGAAGTATAGATCCTTATGTTCCTTCGATCTAAACAACTCTGTTCTTTTCCCTCGAATTTTCGCCGCAACACCCATTCTCGGTTGAAATTGGTTGTACAATCTGTCATCATCATTCCCATCTATCGGATTAAATACCCCAACACGTGGATCACTTGGGATATTTGCAAGGGTTTTTTTTCGGCCAACCCCTTAGGAGCAATTTCCAAACTCTCCATTTTTCGCAAAAAGATGTACTCATTCCCATATCCCTTGTCCTTAAGAAACTCATCGATGTAGTTCAATGGAGTACCGGTGCTCTTTAAAGCACGGTAAAGCTTATAAATAAAAGAGGACTTTTGAACTCTTACAGGATCTGCGTCTTCAATGATTTCTTCCTCTTGTTGATGACCAGCATCTTGTGGACTAGATGGTAGAGAATGACGCTGCTGAGAATGTTGTGGGCTCTGTTGCTGACTTGGTGACTCCTCTTCCTCGGTGAGATCAAAGTGAGTAGGCCCCTCACTCATTCACCGTGGTCCCAAGAAAGATGACAACTTTTTCGAAGATTAAACAAGGGAGGAAGACAGGAATGGAGGATCGATGCTTTTTAGGGTTTTGGAGTTAAGTGAAGAGGAACCGATTGTATATCGTTTAGTCGAAATGGGGGAATGCTAAACATCGTAAAGGAGGGTTAAAAGATGCCTTTTAAAAAAATTAAATTTTTTTCAAAAATAGATAACTGCCATTAACTCTTTTTGAAAAGAAAAAATTGCACTTTTCACGGAAATTGAAGATAGCATAAATCAATTATGAATGGATAAATGATCGTACATTTACGAGATTTAATATAAGAGAAAATAAAATAACTTACAGTCAAGAACCATGATTGTCTGAGACTGCGAGTCTCTAGACTTTAACTTCTTCAAGCTTCAAGATGTTGAGTTTGGAACGGATGCTTTCAAATTGATTTTTCTCCAAAGACTTTGTAAATATATCCGCCAGTTGGTTTTTTGAGTCAACAAACTGAATCGAAACTTCTCCATTTTGAACATGATCTCTAATGAAGTGATGTCGAATCTCTATATGATTTTCTCTTGAGTGAAGAATTGGATTTTTGGTAAGATTGATTACACTGGTGTTGTCACAGTTAATCTCCGTGCATGAATCTTCAATCCCAAAATCTCTTAGCTGTTGTTTTATCCACAGAATTTGTGAACAACAACTTCCAAGAGCTACATACTCTGCTTCTGCTGTAGAAAGAGCTACTGTATTTTGCTTCCTTGAAAATCAAGACACTGTCTTGCTTCCAAGTAACTGACAGGTACCCAAGGTGCTCTTTCTATTAACTATGCAACCGGCTAGATCTGCGTCTGAATATCCAAGGAGAGTAAAGTCTCCCTTTTTAGGATACCAAAGGCCAATGCTTGAAGTTGAAGCAATGTATTTGATAATACGCTTTGCAGCACTTAGATGAGATTCTTTAGGGTCTGCTTGAAATCTAGCATAAATGCAAACACTAAACAAAATGTCAGGTCTAGAAGCAATAAGATAAAGAAGTGAACCAATGATACTCCTGTATAGCTTCTAGTCAACTTTCTTTCCTCCTTCATCTTTGTCTATCTTCAAGGAACTTGACATTGGTATATCAGACTTTTTGCAATTTTCCAGTCCAAACTTTTTGACAAGATCATTAGCATATTTTTCTTGATGAATAAAAGTCCCTTCCTTCAATTGTTTCACTTGAAGTCCAAGAAAGAAGGTTAGTTCACCCCTCATGCTCATTTCAAATTCATCCTGCATAGACTTAGAGAATTTCTTGCACAAACTTTCATTAGAGGATCCAAAAATGATATCATCAACATATATTTAAACAAGCATAAAACTTTTGCTTTCTCTTTTGATAAACAGAGTAGTGTCTACTTTACCTTTTTCAAACCCATTTTGAATTAAAAACTTACTTAGCCTGTCGTACCAAGCTCGAGGTGCTTGCTTTAATCCATACAAGGCTTTTTTGCAGTCTGATTATTGAGTCTAGCTTCCTTGGGTCTTCAAACCCAGGTGGTTGTTCCACATAGACTTCCTCATGGATAAATCCATTCAGGAAAGCACTTTTGACGTCCATTTGGAATAACCTGAAATTCTTATAACAAGTAAAAGCAAGTAATAATCGAATTGCTTCTAACCTTGCTACTGGTGCATAAGTCTCGTCATAGTCTATCCCTTCTTCATGCGTATATCCTTTGGCCACGAGTCTTGCTTTGTTTCTTACGACTTTACCTTTTCGTTCATCTTGTTCTGAAAACCCATTTAGCTCCAATAATAGATTTACCTTTTGGTTTAGGAGTCAACTCCCAGACATCATTAATACTGATTTGTCTGAGTTCTTCTTGCATAGCTTCAATCCAGCTTTCATCAGATAAAGCTTCTTCTATGCTTTTTGGTTATATTTCAGAAATAAGAGCCACAGCACTAGACTCTTCGCGCCTTTTGGATCTTGTGCGAATTCCTTCATTAATGTCGCCAATAATGAGGTCTTTGGGATGATTTGGACTTATGCTTCCGATTCTTGGTTGATTTTTCAAGTTGATGATCACTTCCTTCATTTGAATCTTCAATAACCATTTGTTCTGGTCTTTCGAGTCCGAGTTGCTTCTTGAGATTTAGACTTTGTAGAGTCTGGAGCAGGTTCAGATTCTTCAAGATAAATCTGAGCAGATTCATTTTGCATAGAATCCTAGAATTTGACATTCATTGATTCCTCCACAGATTGACTCTTCTTGTTATAGACTCTGTAGGCTTTGCTTGAGGTAGAATATCCAAGAAAGATGCCTTCGTCTGATTTTTCTTCAAACTTACCAACTCTATAATTTGCATTTTTCAATATAAAGCATTTGCATCCGAACACATGAAAATATGAAACAATAGGCTTCTTTCCTTTGAATAACTCATAGGGTTTTTTTTTTTTTCAGAATAGGCCTTAGAAAAACTCTATTGATAATGTAACATGCTGTTGAAACTGCTTCAGCCCAAAATCGTGAAGAGATGTTACTTTCAATTAAAAGAGTTCTAGCCATTTCTTGAAGCGGTCTATTCTTTCTTTCCACAATTCCATTTTGCTCTGGAGTATATGGAGAGGAGAACACATGCTGAAAACCAGATTCATCACAGAATTTTGTAAAATCTTGATTTTCAAATTCACCTCCATGATCTGTTCTTATACTTGAGATTGTTGGAGAAATCCTCTTGAAGTGTTTTGAAGTTGACAAAACGTTTCCATCAGTCTAGTCTGAAGGCTTGCAGACTCTGCTATTTAAAGTCTGAAGATCTCCGGACAGCCAGACTCAAGACTCAAAGTCTATCCTCATTGACAGTTTCTAATCCATTGAAGAAACGTTATCCAGAACTGGATGTTTCATTAAGGATGTGGCCTTATCGACTTGAGAAGATCTCTTGGCTGGATATGACATAACAGAATCCTTTATTTGATCATAATTGATTCGAAGATTAAGGATCCGATGATTGGCAAAGTATACTTGGAAGGTTCTACTTATGGAAATCAAGATCCTGATTGTATGGGCGAACAAGATTGATGGGCTATCGACATATTCCTTTAATAGCTCGAATGATCTTCCTAATTGATTCCGTCCAATGGGTAGATTGGAGGAATTCCTTTGGTAAGTGCCAACGGGTATGATGGCATGAAGGAGTATATAAGGAAGACGTTCTAGTTGTTCAAGAGAGTGCACGATAGAACAATTCCAAAGTCTGAAGCTCTTTGTTCTTAGTCAATTCATTTGTTGAGCAAAATCGTGTAAACAAAAGAGAGTCTATATTCGTGAGAAACCTTGAGGAAGTGTGGTAGAACATCTACACTGTGGAATCAAGGAAAAGTTGTGCTGTAACTTCTCTTTTGTTCATAGTGAAATCCAATCGGTGGGCTGTCGGTGCAGAAGAGTGGACGTAGGCTTGGAATAAGCCGAACTACTATAAATCTTGTCACGCCCCGATCCTCGGGCACACACACATCCTTCTCACTTGGTCGATTTTATAATGCGATATCACAGGACTAGTATCGTCGACCCTTTCATTTATTAAGCAAATGCGGAAGCAGTTAAAATCCCCAGACAATAAAACGATGGGATAGAAAAGCAGGGCCATATTTTTCATATTGAAACTTATAACCAAACTTTTATACAAAACACAAACCATAGCACTTCACAACTTTTACTCTAAACTCTATTTACATCAAAATAGAGATCTCAAAAGAAGATAGGATCTCAATCCATCCAGGCCGTACTTAAGGCCCCTCTCGGGATTATCTTCTTCTTCCGAAAATCCTTCTCCTCAAGTTTCACCTCCGAGTTCTCATTCTCAGACTCCTCCTCATCAGCTCCTCATCGAGGTCCTGAAATGTTTTTCCCCAAACTGGGATGAGACTACGTCTCAGCGAGTTCTACCCCACTAAGGCCAGATTAGTAAACTATTATACTACAGGCTGCCTAAACACGCATAGGACAGAGGACTTACCTTGGCCTCAAATCCCACCTGCAAGTCAGTATAATTCATAATAGGCACCCAAGCAATCATATCACCGATCGAAGCATCGATCAGATCGACCTAGTCGATTATATGCCAACAAGACCACTCACGGTCATTTCCATTCAGTCAATCAATTCACAATATCAAATCAAAGCAAGGATCAATCAACCTAGTCGATTACATGTCAGACGGACCATTCTAGGTCATTGATTCCACACCATATATTCTTTCATCGAGTACTCGGTCACAGAGCCACATCAATGCTCTCGGGCGTCAACTTCGCCAAGGTGACGTATCCACTACACAACCTGTGTGCGTTCTTTAAGGCGCCGTTTTCGCCAAAGTGATATCCCAAATCACCGAACCACACATGCCTACAATGATTTAATCAATAGACAATTGCGTGCGTTCTTTAAGGCGCCGTTTTCGCCAGTGATGCCCTTATCACCGAACCACGCATGCCTATAACCATGTACTCAATAGACAATTGTGTGCGTTCTTTAAGGCGCCGTTTTCGCCAGTGAGTTCCATAATCACTAAACCACACATGCCTATAACAATGTATTTAATAGACAAGTGTATGCGTTCTTTAAGGCGCCGTTTTCGCCAGTGACATCCTTAGTCACCGAACCATACATGCCTATAACAATATGAGTACTAGACCGATACGTGCGTTCTTTAAGGCGTCGTTTTCGCCAGTGATATCCCAATCACTGAACCACGTAGGTCCACGATAATGTATGTACTAGACCGATACGTGCGTTCTTTAAGGCGCCGTTTTCGCCAGTGATGTCCCAATCACCGAACCACGTAGGTCCATACACCGTGTCGATTGGTTCAATCCCGAGTACTTCTGATTCACTCTCGTCATTCTACTCACTTTACAACTCAACACAGCACTATAAATGTTGAATAAACATACTTGGACATTTACCAATCAACAATTCAATCTCAATCAATTCCAATCAATTTAGGGTAAATCCCTAAAATATCACAATTTATTCAATTCCATACAACGTGGAGCTCAAATAAATAAACGAACTGCGCCACGACGATCAGCACGAGATTTCGGTCGTCGACCATCAAAATCTTAATTTCTGAAAAATAATTAATTAAATAATTAATTTCGAAAATTAAATAATTAATATTAAAAATTCAATTTAGCTCAAAATAAAACCTGATTAAATAAACGGAATTCACCACGGTCATCAGCATAATATTCCGGTCCCGAGTCATCTCAGTTGAATTTTCGGAAAATAAATAATTATTTTATTTAATTCCGAAAATTAATATTTAAATACTAAAAATTCCACTTAGGCCTAAAAAACCTAATTGGAGCCCACTAAGGGTCGGGAAAAATCCCGAGGCACTTCCAATAATTAGTAGACCACGTCTACTTGTTAATTGCACAATCAATTTATCTAAATCACATCACAATTGACTAATAATTGCTAATTTATTTAAATCTAACAACTTAAACATAATTAATTAAAACTAAATCAAACTTCAGCATAATTAGCCAACTAATCCAGGATTAGTGAGATTACTCACCAAATCGCGCGCAAATCGGATCAATCCGATGGTGGCGACGCGAGGAACGAAACTTCCCAAAGCGACTCACGGATCCGGGGCCCGGAAGCGGCCCAAAAGCGGGCCCGAAGGGGCTGGAAACCCACTCGTGGGTTTCTGCCCTTGGCTGGCCGGAGCAGATCCGGCGGCCAAAACAGCAAAGGGAGGCCGGCGGAGAGCAAGGGGGATGCCGGGGAGGTCCGGCGGAGCTGGACAGTGGCCGGAGCTGGAGCTAGAACGGGGGCTGGGCAGAGCTGGATTTGCTCGGGGGAACACCTGGCGCGAAGGACGGGTGGCTGGGCGCGCGGCGTCAGGCGGGCGGCCGTCACGGGCGTGCGGCGGTGCGGCGGCGGAATGGGCGGCGACGGAGCAGTGATGGCGAGCTGTAGCTTCCGATCTTCCTCAGCTCGCTGGTTCGCACGCCATGAATGAAGAAGAAGAAGAATACGGTCACGTGGGGGAGGAGGAAAGAGAAAGAGAGAGAGAGAGAGAGAGAGAGAGAGGAAAGGATAGGCATTGACCGGTCAAAGAGGGAAAAGAAAGAGAGAGAGAGGGCAGGCGGTGGGGGAGTCGCACGAAGGGGGAGGGAAAGGGGAGAGGAGAGAGAGAGAAGAAAGAAAAAGAAAGGAAAGAAAAGAAAAGAGAGGGGGAGAGAGAAAAAGTAAAATAAAACTATAGCCTTAGTCTTATTTTTTTTTCTTTTCTTTTCTCTTTCCCTTTTTATTTCCTTTCGGGCTTCAATTTTTCTTCCGATAATTTCTTTCTTGAAATTTCGGACCCGTCAATAAATTGACGAGCGATGAGACAGGATCCTAAAAATAAGAATTATGACGCGCTTAAAATTCGATTCCCGAAATCGAGTTCAATTTCGTGGTTAAAAATCGATCAGACGTGATTTTAGCCAAATCCAACTAATTGGGTAGCTTTTAGGGATTTTACAGCTGATACATCCCTTAACGGCTTTACCCAATAAGTTAGTTAACTCGTGAGTAATCAGCTCAGAGAAAAAGGGCCATAGGCACGTCGACGAAATGCCCATTTCACTTTATCGAAACGGGATCGAATTTCAGGATGTCACAAATCTTGTGTTCAATTTTCTCTTCCCTAACCTTTACTTTACTTTGATCGTATTTTCCTTTCTATCGTTTGCCTAGAATCGCTTCCGTGTCTCAAGAATTTGTTTGTGCACCTATTCACCCCCCTCTAGGTGCTTATACTAGCTATCTCAGAGATAACATACCATTTTTTTCATTTTGAACCTTTTTAGCAAACTTTTCAAAGTAAGATAAAGTTTCAGACTTACTTGCCAAGAAATATACCCAAGTAAATCGTGAGTAATCATCCACAATTACTAGGCAATATTTCTTACCTCCAATGCTCTAAGTTCTAGTTGGTTCAAAAAGGTCCATATGCAGAAGCTACAGTACACGATTAGTGGAAACTTGATTTATTGGTTTAAAGGAATTTCTTACCTGCTTTCCCAATACGCATGGTGTACATAGATCAGACTTTTGGTATGACAATTTGGGTAGACCATGAACAAGCTTCTTTGCTGAAATTTTGGCTATCTGCTTCATATTGATGTGCCCAAGCTTTCTGTGCCATAAGCTCGCTTCATCTTGAATTGAGATTAGACATTGCGATTCATCTAGTTTCACATCCAAGAGGTAGATATTTCCATGTCTTCGGCCCATGAATGACTGAGTAGAATCTTTACTGGTTCCTGAACATATTCCCTCTTGAAAGTTGATTTTGAAACCAGTATCACACAGCTGATTGATACGGAGCAGATTGTAGTTGAGTCCTTCCACTAGGGAAACATTGCTTATTGTGAGGTTTCCAATCTTTACAATTCCAAATCCCACAATTCTTCCTTTGCCGTTTCCTCCAAATTAGAGTTTTCCACCATTTACTTGAACGAGCTTTATGAAGCAATTTGAATCTCCTGTCATATGTCTTGAGCATCCACTATCCAGATACCATTTTACCTTTTTCTTGATAATGATCTGCATTTAAAAAAGAGACTCAAGCTTTCTTTGGTACCCATATTTTTTTGGGTCCATTGGTGTTAGTATGATATATGGTTTTTGCCCATACTTTCTTAACAGGTTTCCAAACCATAGGACACTCTTTTTCAAAATGATCTGCCCTATTGCACTTTGAACATCTGAGAGCATTTCGACCCATTGGTTTTACAAACACTTTTTGAAAATGATTTTTGTAAAATGTCTTTGAAGGTCATTGCTTAATTCTTTCCTTCACTTTAGGAAAATCAATTAAAGGAATGGTTTCTGCTGTCATTCCTAAACCAGATTTATTGAAGTAAGGTCTTTGTGCTGAAAGAATTTTTTCAAGTTTCTCAGATCCTATTGAAAATCTTTTTGAAATATTTGATAAGTCATTTTTTAAAAATGCATTTTCTTTCAAGAGATTATCTTTGCTTTCTTTAAGAGTAGAAACATTCATGTCTAAATGTTTCAACTTTTCTTTCAAAACATTTTCCTGTTGTTTTAGTGCAGAGTTTTCCTTTTTAAGTTCGGAAATCCTTTTAAGAGATGTCTTAAGACTAAAACACAGCTCATCAATGTATTTGGAAATTTTAACAGGGATTTTAAAGTTACTTACCTCAAATTCACTGTCTGAATCTGAGTTTGTCTCAGAGTTTGATTCTGAATCCGATTGTGCCATCAGACATATATTGGCATAATCATCATCACTTTCTTCACACTCTGTATCACTCTAGGTTTCTGCTTTAAGAGCTTTTCGATTCTTTTCAGCTTTTCCTTTCTTCTTTCTCAGAAGAGGACAGTTGGGTCTGATATGTCCATTTTTCTTACATTCAAAGCAGACTACATCTTTGTTTGATTCATCATCATCAATAGACTTGGTCTGTTACTTTTGAAAACTCTGTTTCTTTGGATTGAATCTTCTTCCTTTTCTGTTAAGCTTTATGAATCTTCTTATCATGAGAGCAAGCTCCTCATCATCCATATAGTCTTCAGAATCTGTGACATCAGAATCATCATTGGATCTTAATACAATGGATTTCTTACCTTTAGGATCTTCGTCTTCATTGATTCGTTCCACTTCATAAGACTGAAGAGTTCCAACCAACTCATCGATAGATAGTGGCATGATTCTTTGTGTCTCTCTTATTGAGGTCTTTATGTGATTCCAATCCTTGGAGAGTCCCCGCAATAACTTGTTTACCTTCATGGGATTAGAAATTGGTTGACCTTGATTTTGAAGACCATTCACGATTTCTGTAAAACGACTAAATATGTCAGTTATAGATTCTCTTGATTTCATTTTGAATGCTTCATATTGATCGAGGAGAATGTTGATTCTGGTCTCTTTCACTCAATCAGTTCCTTCATAGGTGATATGTAATCTATCCCAAACTTCTTTTGCTGTAACACAAGAAGATATTATGTTATATTCAGTAGGTGACAAAGCACAATATAAAGAATAAATTACTTTAGCATCAAGAACTTGTCTCTTGATTATCTCATCCTGAGTCATTTCACTTGACTGAACAGTTTCTTTTCCTCTCTCTGAGATAGATGCAGCTTTAGGAGTGATTCCTTTTTCTACAACGTCCCATTCTAAAGGATCCTTTGATCGTAGAAACGCTTTCATCTTGTTTTTCCAGATGTTGTAATATTTTCCATCAAAGTAAGGTGGTCTGGTATTGCTTTGCCTTTCCACCAGCCCTAGAGCTAGCATACTAGCCATGGATCTTTAACTATGAAGTAAAACACTTCAAACAAAGTGAGTACACAAGCTCTGATACCAATTGATATAGCTAGTATAAGCACCTAGAGGAGGGGTGAATAGCTGTAAAAATAATTTCTCGAGATATGAAAGCAATACTAGGCAAACAACATAAAGGAAGCTCTCCTTTAGTTAACAAATCGAACTATGATCAAAGTAAAGCAGATAGTATGGAAGAGAAAATTGAACACAAGGTTTATAGTGGTTCGGCTTATTTCAAGCCTACGTCCACTCTTCTGCACTGACAGCCCACTGGCTGGATTTCACTATGAACAAAAGAGATGTTACAAAGCCTTTGCTTTCTCTTGATTCCACAGTGTAGATATTCTACCACACTTCCTCAAGGTATCTCAAAATATACACTCTCTTTTGTGTACAAGATTTCGCTCAGTAAGTGAATGACTAAGAATCAAAGAGCTTTAGACTTTGGAATTCTTCTATCATGCACCACCTCGAACAACTGGAACGTCTTCCTTTTATACTCCTTTGTGCCATCATACCCGTTGGCACTTACCAAAGGAATTCTTCCAATCCTCCCGTTGGACAGAATCAATTAGGAAGATCATTCGAGCTATTAAAGGAACACGTCGATAGCCCATCAATCATGCTCGCCCATACAATCAAAATCTTGGTTTCCATAAATAAAACCTTCCAATAATACTTTGCCAATCATTGGATCTTTAATCATTCTTGATTTTGAATAAAGGAATCTGTTATGTCATATCCAGCCAAGAGATCTTCTCCAGTCGATAAGGCCAAATCCTTAATGAAGCAGTTCTGGATAGCCTTTCTTCAACGGATTAGAAACTGTCAATGAGAATAGACTTTGAGTCTTGAGTCTGGTAGTCTGGAGGTCTTCAAACTTTAATAGAAGAGTCTGCAAAACTTTAGACTAGACTTATAAAAACGTTTTGTCAGCTTCAAAATATTCCAGAAAGATTTCTCCAACAAATATTTCGTAAATTATGAAATTAATGACTAATTGAATTAAGAAGGATGTGAATAATGTGGGAGCATCGAACCCGTCAAACACAAGGATTAATCCATGAGTAATTTCTATAAGTTGAAGAATATCGTTGATTTTCTAATTTAAACCGATTTTAAGGCCGAAGAGTAGTTTCCTGATTTCATTGGATTTTCTTGCTTGATTATTTCCTAGTTTAATGTTCCCAGATTAACGTTCCCAATTTTATATTTTCCTAGATTTAGAGTCCTAGTCCCTCGGTGAATAAGATGCGCATTCTCAGTTGTATACATGCAAAGTTTTGAGTTCATAATGCATTGGACTTTCTCTCGAATAATTCATTTGGTTCATTGAATCTGTTTGTTTCGTAGAATGCAGATAATTTGAAAAATATTTTCTTAAAAATAATTTTTTTTATATCACTTATAAAAATGAATGAACGAAAAATATTTTCATTGTCCATGAAAATGTTTAAATATAAATTGTAATTGATAACTAAAATATTATTCATTGATTATCGATACAAATGATCATTTCTAAGAAAATATTTTTCAAATCATTCATATTCACAAAGCAAATGGAGCGTCCATCCAATTCATTGTTAGTGAACCTTAAAGTTCTTTATTTTTTATTGGTGAAACATTCCTTTATGCCTTGGTAATAAACCTTATTATCCCAAAGTTATTTTTCTGCAAACAAATCAAACACTTGCATTCAATTAAAATAATTTTTTTAAGCGATATAAACAATTACTTTTAAGAAAATATTTTCAAATCATTCATTTTTCGTAAAATATACGGAGCTATTCAAACCCATTATTAAACCTTTCCTGTAACAATTACAATCGTCAATACGAACGCGGCTGAACTCCGCGCAATTGAAGAAAAGTTTTAACGGTTTTTAGAAAGCCGTCTTATATAGACGTGAATCTCTGTCGCTTCTATGCATCATCTGCGGCACACTCCAAGGAATGTCGTTCATCTTATCAAATTGTGAGATTTCCCAGAACCTAGAACTTTTCAGTGCGGTTGAGCTTCTTACATATACTTGGCCGACAAAAACTCTCCAATTGCAATGAAGCGTGCATGTACTTACCAAGATCAAACATTTCACAGAACCATACCATAGTCCACGGTCATCTCTATAGTTATATTGACCAAATGACTATATTAGCAAACCCTCGAACTTTAAGAAGTCCTCCATCGTGTATTTGAATTGCTGAAGGTGTTGTTCGACCAGAAGGGGCCGCGACTTCCCAGTCGAGATGGGCACGTATTGCGCGTGGGTCATGTTCGAGCGAACTCAATTAATTAGGAGGTGCAGATTAGTCTCAATTAATTAATTAGTTTGAATTGATTCATCTAATCTAACAACCAGCCTCGCCAAAGAATTGGCGAGGGATGAGCTTGCCAAATTTCAGTGAGCTCGAGCCTTGGTAGAGGTCAGCGAGCTCGTCCCTTGCTAGTGGTCAGTCCCCGGCTAACGACTAGCTGAGGAAGAAGGAAAAAGGAAAATGAATAAAAAAATTGATTTTTTTTAAAAATAAATTAAAATAAATAATTAAAATGAGTGCATAGAGAAGAATGAGGTTTGTACGGGTGAAACAAAGAAGAGGCAAAAATGATTTCCACTTTCTGTTGTTGGAAAACATTTATAAAGACCTCTTTTCCATATTTCATTAGTTTGTTTGTTTTTCGCATGCCAAACACTAGAAAATCTTGAAATCATTTCTATTGAAGTTGTTTTCTGTGAAATGAATGGAGCTGTTTTCCTTGACAAGTCGGATGCTTTCGTTTCGAGGAAAACTTTATGATAAAGGAAAATGCTTTATGGGAAAATATTTTTTATGAAAGTGAACAATTTTCCTTTTTTTAGTGATATGTGGTCGAAAATGTTACCTATTTTTTGGAACTCATTAAGAAAGTGATTTCAATCTTATGACTTTATTCCTTGGCAAAAAAAAAAAAATCGAATTTTCAAATAATTACTTTCTTTTCTCTTTCTTCCCCTCCGTTGGTCACTGGGCCTCGGCGATAGCTAGTTACTAGCCATAGGCACGAACCAACAAGCTCAAGCCTAGCTGGCTTGTGGCGACGCTCCAGCTCGCCTATGGCCAGTCACCAACCTTCATCATGGTCGGCGCCCAACCAAAGAAGAAGAAGGAAAATTAAAATAAATAAATAAACAAAATAAAAATGAATATATTCGAGATGAGTAATTCCGAAAAATGTTTTAACAATAGGAATTCACTTTCCTAAATTTATGCATTAACATTTTCATTGACCCAAAAATGTTTTCTATTGATTAGTCCCTTTCACAAAATAAATGAGTGAAAGTCCGGAAAATCAATTGCCATAAAACACTTTTTCCTAAATAAACGCCCCAAGTCTTATTAATTTTTGCTTCTAACTTCACAAAAACCAACTGAATACATATAGTTATTAGGAGAAGCCCACTCAAAGTACAGTTCGCTGTTGAGTTGAGGATTTACAAAGCACAAGCAGATTTAATTAAATAAAAGTACAAGTAGAGATGGGGGTGAAAAGTCATTCCCGATCAAACTCACATCTTAAATTTATCCCGTTGAGAATTTAACCGCCTCCACCTCTGTAGTCGCCACCATGCCATGGCATGAGCCCGTCGACCCTCAAGCCGCATTGCCCGACTGATTATTGGAGGAAAGTGAAGAAATATACTTTAGGGAATTTTCAGGATAAGCGGGGTAGATTTGCTTAAAGTCAAGAGGTATTTGGGTCCGATGGGCTTGTTGGAAAAATTCTTCGAAATTGGACAGAACGGAATCGGACTCAACTAAATTATGGATCCCCAGTAATCGAGTCGACAGCACTTCTTTAGGTCTAGATCATCGATCTTTGAATATAAGAAAATGCACAATTACAATTTCTCAAATGCAGAACCGAAAAAGTGCTTTATTGCAAGTGAAATCACTGAAAGACAAGAGGCCAGAAAAGCATCACACACCAAACTAATCCAAACTTTTTTGTTTTTAACTAACTGTAAAATTAAAATTCCATCTTACAAATTACTCCTGCATCTCTAGCACGCAATCAAAATTCCATCTTACGGGTTGATCAGAATCTTAATATAGAAAATGAACAGATGAAAAAACTGCACTTTCACATATCTCAGGTACACTGGGGACTAATCGAAGCATTACATAAGAACCACGTGAAGTGCATAAACCAAGACAACGCCATCATCTCTCCTGTGTGTAAATGCATCATACATATATGAATCTGTAAGCAAATCAACAGGGTACTACAATTGCAAGTCTTTCATTACTATACAAGGGCGTAGACAATTAAATTACCTGCACAAATGCCCCCCGTGTAAAAACCCATCCGGCGCAAAAATCTTCTGCATCTCATGGAACAATTCCATCGCGTCAATGAACTCACCAAACCGAACCAAGGCATCCATCAAGGCATTCCACCAAACTGCACTCCTCTCGGACAGAGTGAACAAGTCTGCACATGCCTCGAGAGCAAACGGGAAAATGTACTTATCCGGAAAAATTCTTCCATCTTCCAACATCCCCCGAAGCAACGAGATGGCCTCCTCCTTGTGGTCACTGCTTTGCGCGCGGGCCCTTATGAGAGCGTTCCGCATGAACGCATTCGGATTCTCAACTTGTTGAAACACCTGATAAGCATAGTCGATGCTCCGTGAGGACGAGAAGTAGAGGATTTTGCTATGGAGGAAGGGGGTCTGCGGATCGTTGTCGGTCATTGTCGTGGTGCACAGAGCTTCAGCGTGGATTTGCTTGAGATGGGATATGTCTGAGCAGTCGTTTACCAATTGAAGAAGACGACAGAGAATCGCTTTGGTCTAGACATTGAGAGTGTGCGGAGGGATTGTGGAGAGGTTGTGAGAGCCATGATGCCCCTACCAACAGAGGTTTCATTAAGATGTAGTTATACATACGTCGGTTTTGGAATGAATCATTAAATCTTTCGAGTTTTCTTTCGTAAAAAATACAGCCATCAATTGTTGGGAAAATATTTGATGAACAATTCGGAAGAACAATGAAGTCAGACTTTGAAATGTGATATCAATTATTTGCCTCACAACGTTATTAATAGTCACTGACAAATTTCTTCCAAGATACAATAAAGTCTCGATTAAGAATACTGAATAGTAATTCTATTATTTCTCTAGGATCTCTCAATGGAAATAATTGGAAAAGATAGCTGTATTTTTTGGGAAAGAAAGTTCGAAAAGACTTGATCTTGATTAATCTCAAAAACTGACGTACTTATCTCTGTCTTTTGAATAGAGGTAACCCTTCAGAAAATATTGCAATATGAACAGGTATGTTCTCAAAGGTTATCTTGAAAAACATAAAATAAATAATGATGATGATGATGATGATGATGATGATGATGATTAGAGTTAAATAAATAAAAAATAATCGTAACTCTTTTATCAACAGTCGTACTGTTTCTAAATCTCAATTTTTTAATAAAGAAAAAAAATGATTGTTGATTAGTGCTCATCCACATGCATACTCACATTTTTTCGATGTGAGACAAGGCACCTCTTAGTTTGTTCTACAAACAAACTACCAACAATTCCCCACTTTGATGCATTAACCCAGAGTATGCACAAAGAGGAAAGAGGGTCTGCATAGCAACAAGGAAATTTGCTAAAGAATAGTATGACCTAACTCTTCTAATAAGCATAATTGAAATAGCAATTCCACCATTACTGAATCCATTTCTTCTGTGGAGTTGGATCCCTAGCGGTGCTATGAGAACTGTTCTCTTGTTCTAGGAGATATAGGGAAAGGAAGAGTCGCATGAACACAGTAGAGAATATTAGAAAGACAGATAACTTCTTTTTTCTACACGTATGACTGGAGTGACAGATATCTTGATTCCTTTTATTTTCATATTTTGGAAAGATAGATCGGAATATATGATGCTAGTCTGCTGGGAAGCGCATAACACTTTTAACTACCTTAGTAACTGTCTGGGCAATAGTATAACTCTTAACATTCACACTGAGAAAAGCAATGTAATGGTATTTTGCAAGTCTAACAACACCAAAATTGTTTCACCAGGCCATGTACCATTACTACCATACCTTGCAGCAATTTCTGAATAAACATCAGCAGGTTTCTCTGCCGCAACTAGATTTACTGCAGCAGCTTCCATCTGGAAAATGAATACAGTGTTGAAAATAAAATGAATGCTCATGAGGAATTAAAATATTAAGTTATACAAAATTTCAGGCTCTAGTTTCATAAAATTAATTTGGAGGACATACAAGACTTTGCTTAACGTATATATTATCATGTTAATAGTTGAGATAACTGATTCATCTTCTCATTGTCAGAACAGCAACAAAGACCGGCTAGATATTATAACTACATTTCCACAACAGAAATTAAGGAGATTAATCAATGTGAAGAAAATATCATCTCAGATAAGCCATACAATTCAAATATCTCTCAAGAACTACAACTGGAAAGGGTCCTTAAGGACTTTTCTTCTAAAAACCCAATTGGTGTAGCATTTACCCTTCAATGTTGGAGAAAACAAATACGGAAACCAATTCTGATATTCCAAACCACTCTTTTAAGTTTACAAGCAAAATTAGTTTTGCTATATCAGATTAAAAAAAGAAAAAGAAAAGTAAACCATTTTCCTGGAGAGACAGATAAGATATCCCGACACAGTGGCATCTTGATACCCCCAGGAACAGATACTACATAATAAAATTGAATTCTCTATGAACTTTATGAACCTATGTCAACATCCATCATAGTCTCCTGCACACAACAAAGGCTAAAAGCCTTTTAATATCTAGGCTTGATACTACATGTGTAAGCAGACGAACAAGCTACATCATATTGACCGTTTGCATGACAGAATCAATAAGCCAAATAGAAGCTGATACTTAGGTCGCTTCAAATTTATGAAGTTACCATTCAAAAACTAAACAATAGAAACTTCATAAAAATGTGTGCAAAATTAGAACCTGGTGTAGTTGTTGACTCATCTAAATCATCTTCCTATCAAATAAAATATGATAAAAAGAATTAGCGAAACAATGATGGAAAGAATTAGGGGTGTGCAACTAGACCGGGTTTACCCGGTTCCCGGTCCGGCCCACCCGGAAAACAGGGTCGGGAACAGGTTCTGGTTGAAACCGGTCCGGGAACCGGTTCCCAAAATTCAGACCCTATTTGAACCGATCCGAAAACCGATTCTGAGGGATTACCCACCTAGGAACCGGATTGACCGGACCAGTTTGGGAACCGGTTTGAGAACCGATTTTCAAGGCAGCCCCAAATCAAAAACCCTAATTCGTTTCTATCTTCTTTACCTCTCACACTCACACAGTCACGACTCACCCGCAAACTTGCTTTTCCTTCGTCGTGTCCCACTCTATCGCCAGATTCGTCAATGGGAGAACGCCACCGCCGAAGCTGTCACCAGGTTCACCACCGTTGCTGCCACGCACCCCCTCGACGTTGTCCGCACCCAATTCCATGGTCTCTCTCTCTCTCTCTCTCTCTCTCTCTCTCTCTCTCTCTCTCTCTCTCTCGGGTGCTTCCGGCTTGTGTCGAGTTTTTGGAGTTTGCTTTGGGCTGATACGAATGATCCGTCAGTGGGAGAATGCCACCACCGGAGCCGGAGCCGGGTTTGCCACCGTCGCCGCCGCGCACCCATTTCTAAGGCAAGTTCCTGCTCGTGGGTTTACTGCATGTGTTCTGATTGTTCATGAAAATGCTGGTCGAAGTCAATGTGATGCTTATGTGATATGTGTGTATGCATGTTTGTGCTGGTCACTACATCCATATTCTTTTGGAACCGGGAGTCTGGGATGCATGTGAGCTTTTCAGTGAATTCTTAGAAGTGTTGAAGGCAAAAACATGATCTGATAGAAGTGTTTTTTTATGGGGGTGTCTCCCTACATAGGGTGTGTAGCGATAAGCAAATTCCAGCCTGGAGTAGTTTGAAGTTTATAAAGCTCGTGTTTCTTCCTAATCAGTTTTACTGG
Organism: Eucalyptus grandis; assembly: GCF_016545825.1. NCBI lineage: Eukaryota > Viridiplantae > Streptophyta > Magnoliopsida > Myrtales > Myrtaceae > Eucalyptus > Eucalyptus grandis. The sequence continues at coordinate 26,160,187 of NC_052612.1, forward strand.
TTCCACTAGTGACGAAGTTAAGATAAAACCAGAGATGCTTTTATGATGTTCTTTTTTCTCAATCTATCATGTCAACTCCTTGTGCCATTTCCTGGACAATTGCTTATCTTTAGGCAAGTGTTGGATAATTTATGTCAGCATTGGCTTAGAGCAGCCAGAGAATCCTAATTCATTGGTTCCCAGAACAGAATGGAGGAGAAATTAAAAAGAAATCTTGCACTATGGTCTTTTTTGAGTATTATAAAAGAGTGTTTGATGGTTTGCATTAGATTTTTGGAGAAGTGAATACTTTCTTAGAATAAGAGGTCTTCTCGAGGATGTTGTTATCGCATATTCGATCTTGATATTTCAGCTACTCTTTGTGGAGTCTGTCCTTTATGTGTTTTCTGCAATCCATACTCTTTGTTTTGTGATGATTTTCTGATGGATGCATGCAGATCAAAGATGATATAAAAAGACTAGTGCACTGTGCTTTGATAAAGCTTCTGCAGCACAAGGACCTAGCAGTCAGGGTATGATGCCTAACTGAAAATTCACAGATATGAAATGTCTCCTACTTTTTTAATTATTTGACAAAATCTTTAATCAACTGTATCAGAGTACTTTCTAATATCTAAAGTTGTTTGTCTAATATAGCAGTTGGCAGCTTGTAGGTCCTTGTGTTCACACATTGAAGATGCAAACTTCTTGCAAAGTGAATTCACTGATCTTGTTGCAATCTGCTTTAATCTCTGCTTTAATTTGGTGGAGGATGTCCAGGAATTTGATTCAAAGGTAACATAACAAGTTAACAAAGTTTGAATAAAATTGTTGTACAAAGCTTTCCTTGGCCACATTATATCTTCAGCATCACTATCTGAGGTTAAGTTCTTTGTAGTACTTTTAGCTCGATGGCTTTTCACGCTGTATTTGGCTGGAAACTAATGCACATTGGCTGACCACCACATCTGTACTGAAATATGTACTAGCTACGCCGTACTCTTTATGTATTGTTAACCCTTGTAATGTTTATAGCCCCATCTATCCTGTTGACTGAATTGGAAGATATGTGGTACAGCTCAAAAGTTTTGATTCGAGGAGCATGCTGAAGTTCGGTGACTACTTTTTAACTGCTGAATGAATGTTGTATGTGACCAGAATGAAACCTGGTTGATTCATTAGATAAAACAGTAAAACCTAGATTACAAAAGCATAATACTGTGATGCAAAACGATAATAATGTTTATCAAGCTAGTTAGGAAGAAAAGCCTCCATTGTTGTTAAAAAGCCATGGTACTTCAAGTCTTCAATAATTGTAGCTTAGTTCCTGTCATATTTCAATTTTTATGAAAAACAGGTTCCAATATAAACAGGGTTAACCCTGTTCCTGGACCGGAAAAATTGGGTGAGTCGGGAACAGGGTCCAATGCAAACAGGGTCGGGTATAGGGTCCAAAAAAAGAGAACCAATTATAACATGATCGGGTACAGGGTCCAGGTCTAGACCCTACCCACTCTGGACCCGATCACCCTTAGAAAGAATAGGGCAAAAAGTACAGTGCCTATAAAAGAAAAAGAGCATGTAGTTGCAAATGCAACTCGACTCAGTCTGATGCCGAAAAGCATAAGAGCATGAGGGAAATTCCTATGCAACCTCGACTATTCAAGTTGGCTTTGATTGGTGGGCAGCATCTGCAAACGAGAAAGAAGACTCATAGTCCACTCATTGAGGTCATGAAGACTCAGACTCAGTGGTCATGTCATTTCATCGATATGCTTAACAGGTAGACAAGCGCAGAGTTTAGAAGAATCTGACGGACCAGCAAGAACATATGCAAGTTTGCCTCAATAGTCCATTTGAAATCAGTCACCAGGAAGTACATGCTAGTGAAAAAGAACAGAAACAAAAGGGAAAAACATAATATATCAATATGTTTGCCTTTCCATTGCAAAAGGCAGCCAACCGAAAAACGCGGAAAGGCAAACAAACCTGAGAACTATATAATTACTATAGATATCAGAGATACGCCACAGCCACCCTTTTTAATTACTCAAAGTAACCTAAGCTTAAGGTTTCAGTAATGATCATATACAGTCAACAGAATACAGGTTTACGCTGTCAATCATCTCAGCACAGCAAGATAACCTAAATTTAAGGTTCATAAAAAACCCTAGCTACTCCGAGGAGACAGATCTGACAAGTAGTCTCACATACAGATTGAACTTCTTTTTAGAAGATCGGAAGTCCAGCACCATTAGGGTCTCAAAGTTGCAAAGCAGAAGGCACTGAAAAAATTTGCCACCAAAATTGTCCTACTGATGCTGTAACGACCCGGGCCCCACTATATAATATTGTCCACTTTGGATACTGAGTCTTCACGGCTTTAAAATGCATCACACAGATTAGAGAGACATAAGCCTTATAAACTAGCCCCAGGACTCCCCCTAAGCGATGTGGGACAGGAGACGTGCTCCGCGCTTGGGCTGTCACAAATGCGGCTCATATATCTGCATGTATGCCTCCGAGAGTGCAACCATCTAAGGAAGCGTTTCTAAACCATGTAGATCCTGCATCTCATACCTAAAGCATAATGTAGGACTTGTCAATCTACACAACAATTGTACTCTTATTTCCCCAAAAATCACAGAGAGGGAGAGAGAGATTTACTGAAGTTCTTCAGACTTCCGCCAAACAAAAACCCTGTAAGAACCTTCATCAGGTTTACCATCATGAACAACGTTGGCAATCAAATCATACTTTGATCGCAGCCTCTCCTCATCTCTTGGTGTGGGTAATGGAATGTAGTCCTTCAATTCCAAGTTCTTGACAAGAAAATTAACTGAAAAGCAATCATAAGTAATCGGATACTTAAAAGTACTAATTCGATCAACATTTCACATTCACCACTTCATATTGTCATCTAAATCAAATCGCAGCATTATGAAATGGCTGATCTGATCATCATCAAAGTTGCCTAATTTTTTTCCAGCTAAAATCATCAGGTTCAAAAAGCTTACCTAGAGTGGATTATTCTCCAACAAAAAAAGTTTTTCATAAATCTCCGCATATGGAGAATGAGATACTGAGGCAATCTCTTAACACAGTATCTCATCCTAGCAAGGAGGGGACGGACAACCTTTGTTACTGTTTCTCTATCAAATTTCTTCGATATGTTGAAAGGGGTACCTGAAAGAAAATAAAACATTAAGTTAGATCAATAAGCACTTGGGACTACAATGGTGCGAAGTGCCACGTAAATCTTTGAGGACCTCTCTCATCGATATTCAACTTGAAGATTCCCCATCACATGATACAAGCCCATGATGAAAATTCATGATATGATCACAATCCCGAACTATCTTAAAGTGTATTATTTGACTCGATTCTTTCGATAAAAGGTACCAAATTGTTGTAAAGTATTGACCGAGCGGGAGGCATTTGATGTGCTTAGGTGTCAGAGGGAGAGTAGCATTGGGGGCGACTAGGCAAGCGGCATTGGGGGCGAGCAGCGTTAGGGATGACCAGGCGAGCGGCATTGGAGCGGTTGGGCGAGCAGCAAGCGGCATGAGGCAGCTAGGCGAGTGGCGAACGATGTTGGGGGCAATTGGGCGAGCGTCGAGCGGCGAGTGGCAAGCGGCATCCACTAGGGGATCTAGTGGTGAGCGATGAGAGGCATCCACTGAGGGATCAAGCAACGTCCAGCAGTGTCCATTGGCTGAGTGGCGAGGCAAGCGGGGGTGACAACGTCGAGGGAGCCAAGGGCGGGGTAAGCAGGGAGCGATTGGCATCTAGCAGCGGGACAAGTGGCATTTGGAGGTGGCATCAAGGGCGAGCGGCGTTCCGCTGCGGCATCGAGGGCAAGTAGTGTTGGGGACGGGGTAGAGGGAGAGAACAGGAGAGGACAACTGAACTGAGGGTTAATGATTTGGGGACTTTTAAATTTTAGGAACCCTTACCTAACCGGTTCCCGGTTCTACCCAGGAACCGCGCTCACCCCTAGCCCGACGTGGAGCATGAGCTTAAACCTAAGTTTAGTGTGTGGAATAAGCCTAAACCTAAGTTTGACAAGAGAGATAAGCTCGAAATTGAAGTTTCAAACTTTTTGGAGCTTAAGCTTGAGTTTAGCATGAGAGATGAACGTAAATGCGAGCTCCCAACCTTCTTGGAGCTTAAAGGTAGCTCGATGAGGTAGTACAAGTGAACTTCAACATTGTAGGAACTTCAAGGAACTTAGAGGGTACCTTAAATAACGGTCATAAAAGTTCTAAGCTTATTCCATTGGTGCTAATTTAGTTATAAATATTTTAATTATGTCAATGTAATCCTAAATCCTTTGACATAAAGCCAATTCAGTCTTTCTGACTAATTTGGATTGGATATTCCTAGTGTGGGTGCCAAACGACCTACTTAGCATGGCCGACACTAATGTGGACATTTTTAATAATATATATAATTTTCTAATTTTTATGTTTTTATATTTTTTTCCTCTCTTTTTTTTTCCTCCTCTTTCCGATGGCTTGTGAGGGTGGCTGACGCCTAGCCTCGTACACACCAACCCTCGCACAGGCAATGCCCCATGAGGCCATCCTTGCCCAAAATCACCGGTTGACCACATGTGTAAACTTCATATCCTTGTTTTGCTTTTGCATTGGATCTCTACCATTTTTGTCATTGAAAATTTGAGAATTGTAGTGAAGTAAAATGTAATATTTTGGACATTACTAATGAAGAATACATTAGTAGGTTAAATATCTAAAGTAGCAAAATATCAATTGTATCAAATTAGAATCAATCAAGAGAAATCTCCTATATATATCTAACATCCCCCCTCAAACTCAAGATGATTTGAAAAAGGTCAACTTGAGTTTGGAGAAAAGATCTAGAAAACGCCTAGGCAAATGTGTCTTGCTAAAGACGTTAGCAATTTGTTTAGTGGATGAAGTAGAGATGAGTCAAACAATGCCACAAAGAACATGGGATCGAATGAAATGACAGTCTATTTCAATGTGCTTGGTTCATTCGTGGAAAACATCACTATGTGCTATTTGAAATAGCAGTTTGGTTGTCGCAATGAATGACTGTTCCACTATGTTGACGTATTCTCATGTCTTCTAGTAGCCATCGCAACCATAGTAACTCTAATGTCGTATCAACAAGAGCTCAATATTAAGTTTCTTGTACTAGATCAAGCAGGAATAGTTTGCTTCTTGCAACACGCGAGATAAGTGAGGTGCCCAAAAAGAAATATTAGCCTGTAGTGGAGTGACAATCTTGACGGTCCCCAACTTAGTCAGCATCAGAATAAGTTGTCAAATCCAATGTAGATTGAGAAGAATAGTGAAGGCCATGAAATAATGTACCCTTGATGTTGCAAAGAATTTGAAGTACTACAGCAAAATGCGTCATGTGGCCCGGTTATGTACTGACTAACAATATAGACAACATGGGCAATGTCAAGTTGAGTAACAGTAAGATATATAAAACGGCTGACAAGCTGTTAGAAGAATAAAGAATTCAAAAGAGGAGCCCCATCTTTAGCATTGGTCTCAACAGGTGCTTTAGCAGTCTTGTTGTCAATGAGTTTGACTCGACAAATAGGATTAGTGGCATATTTAGCTTGTAAAAGACAACAATTAGAGGAATTTGAATGAACCTTCAAGCCTAAAAAGTAGCTAAAAGTAGCTAAGTCATCCTAGATCTTTCATTTCAAATTGTTAACTGAGATATTGCTTGAAGTGTCAATATGATCATTGCCAATAATAACCATGTGATCTACATATAAGAATAGCATAATATATCCACGAAATGTGCATCGAACATAAAGAGAATTATCATAGGGACTAGATTTGAAGCCGAGAGATTACACAATAGAGGTAAATTTGTGATACCTTGCATGGGAAGCCTGTTTCAAGCCATATAATGTTTTGCACAACCGACACATTTTGTTGGAACAATGAGTATATCCAAGAGAAAGCACAATATAAATTTCTTTAGTAAGATCACCATTCAAGAATACATTTTGAATATCCATATGGAACAAAGACAGCGCTAAACAGCGAGAAGACCAGAAACAGAAGTAAGGTGTGCAATAGGAGCAAAAGTCTCTTTATAGTCAGCTTTGTATTCTTGAGTAAAGTCATTCATCACTAGTCAAGCTTTTTAACGATCCACAGTACCGTCTACCTTTATTTTAATCTTGCAGACCCATTTACAACCTATAACAGACTTATCGGGATGCAAATTAACCAAATTCATGTATGAGCTTTGTCTAAGGCCTATAACTCATTTGTCATTACTTGCTACCAAGAGGATTAGTGCTAACTTTTCTATATGTGCGAGGTTCAGAAAGGGAAGTAATAGTAGAGTAACAATTGTAATTATGAAGTCGAGTAGAAGGTTGACTTACTCTGCCGGAACGATAGACAAAGGATGACAGAATTTCAACCATTGGAGAATCCATGGATGGAGCAGACATGTAAGAAGTTGCTGAGGTGGTCTCACTAGTAGAACTTGCATCAAGATTACAATAAGAAGTAGGAGGAGGCGGTTCTAGAGAGTAGGATTCACAAGTGGAGGGAGCTGTGGGATCTTTAGGAAATAAAACTGTTGAAGTATTAGTGAAGAAAGGAACATGAGACGATGACTTGAAGGGATGAAGAGAGGGAACATCTTATGTTCCCAAAAGATAATGTGACGATACACACAAAGACAATTAGATATAGGATCCCAACATCTATAACTTTTGTGCTCAATGTCATACTCAAGGAACCAACATAAATGAGCACGAGGCTCTACCTTTGCGAATTCATGTGAGAGAAGTACAAAACAAGCACTACCAAAGACTTGAATAAAACTGTAATTAGGGACACTACCATACAAGCGCTCATAAGAAGAACTGTTACCTATTATAGGTGATGGAATACAGTTAATAATGTATACAATAGTAAGACAAGCCTCTCCCCTAGACAACTTCTGGACAAGAAGTAGAGAATAGAAGAGTACGTGTAATATCTAAAATATGCTTATGTTTACGTTTTGCTCAGCCATTTTCTTGGGAAGTTTGTGGACAAGAATGATGAACAATAGTACCATTTTGGGAGAGAATTCTCAGAAATTTCTTGTCTCTAAATTTCATGGTATTATCAATACGAAAATTGCGTTTTTATCATGGCAACAAAATCACGGTGATATGAGTAAATTCTGAGTGATTTTTCATAAGATAAAACCATAGTGAAAGTTGGAGATGGCCCCAAATATCAAAGTGAATAAAATCAAAAGGAGTAAGAGAGACAAATTCACTAAAATCAAAGGCAAGGCATGGCGTTTTCCCAATTGGCAAGGTAGAAAATCAAAATGATTATTATCAATAGAAGCTAAATGACCATTTGAAATTAATGATTTTAATCTAGAGGATAAAGTATGACCAAATCAAGAATGCCAAGTTTCATATGACATTGTGGCTGCACAACCAGCAAATGAGTTGAGAATATTCAAGGAAACAAGCTTAAATAGGCATTCCACTCTATGGCCTATCCCAATAGTCTATTCCATCTATGGATCCTATACATAACAATCATGAGAAGAGAAGTAGACATCAAAGCCAAGTTCACAATTGTCCTAATAAAATCAAAATTTGAAGTCATATGATTGTAGCAGACAGAGTCAAAATACCACGAATTAGAAGTACTTGAAGAGATAGACATAACAGAAGGTCCAGGGAAGCTAGAAGTACCAAACTCTCCAAGAATGAAATGAAGATCCTCTAATGAAAGAGTGACAAAAAATCCATTAGGAGAAATCTTTACACTAGCTGTAGTAGCAGATGAACTTACATGTAGACCTCAATTTTGGGGTTGATTAGCCATCCTTGTAAGTTGTTTAGGTCATACTAGACAAAAATTGGACACCAAAACTTCTAATATGTCCATAATAAGCACTATATCAATTTCAACACAGCAGATTAAACAAAAAAATGTGAAGAAACTAGTACCTCAAGAACTGATCTGGAGCATATAAGGCCAAAAACGAACTCATAATTTCAAAATCCCCTAGGGAATCGATTTGAGATAGCCAACAATTGGCCTAAAAGTGCATGAGTCGATCAGAATAGCATCAAATCGATCAGAAATAACGTCAAACCGGTTGGGAATAGGATTGAACTAGTTGGAAATAACATTGAACCGGTTGGAATACAGACAAACCAGTATGAACCGGCCTAAATAGAACCGAACTGATCTAAAAAAGGACGAAGAGGTTTGAAATTCGATTGAACCTATCCGATCAGTGAAGTTAAATGGGTCGGATTGGCAAACTGATGTTACAAATTACGTCAGCCGCATGGGAGTGTCTAGGTGACAGCAGGTGCATGGATTTCACGCGCAGAGAGCGAATGTGGCATGTCAAGGCACGTTTTGCATCTGAAGGCGATGTGGTTGAGTTGAGTCGACTCACCAAAGCTTCAAGAGGCTGATGGTGGTGGTTGTTGGTGAACATGAGCAACGGAAATGGATGAAATAACTCCTAAAGGCTTGGGCTTGGTGGTCCACCGGGGTAGTGGCGTGTGCTACAGCATCCAATCTTCGTTCTTGATAGTTTTAGGTCAAACTCGTAGAGGATGGTGGCTTGTGGGTGGGTCTTGGTTTTTCGAAATACTCGATGGAAGGTGCCAAATCAGCACGGAACAATGGGGGCTTCTTGGATCCGAGATGTGGCAGTGCGTAGAGAGGATTCTGGCATTCTTGGACAACAAATTTTCAAGATCCTGATAGTGATGTCTATTCTCTAAAATTAGCAGTGGAAGAGTCTCGATCAACTGCAGAATTGAGGGTGAAATCAAAGTGACGCAGCCAATGCAACTGTCGTTAGACTGAATGGACGCTTCCTTAGAAAAGAATGGCTCCAAAACCAAGTCGAGAATTATAGTGACAAAAAAATGTAATATTCCATGAACCTATTTATAAGATTTAGAGGCTAATTATCTAAAATAGCAAAATATCAATTACATCAAATCATAATCAATTAAGAGAAATCTCCAAATATATCTATTCTCTCAAATATAAAATTCGAGCGTATATCTTGCATTGCAATGCTAAACCCATCCAATTTCAGAATTTTTAAAATCATATCTCGTTGGAACCTTGTGCGATATAAATATCTCTGCAAAGATGTGAAACATTTAAAGCGGTATTATGCTTATACCACCGTTCCATTGTAGCCTTTGTATACTAATCCTCTATTAAGTGACCTAGTTGGAAAAATTTGTCAAAAACCGTAATCTTTTATACGGTGTCCGATGAGAACCTAAACATCTCAAAAAGTTTCAGTGAACGCTATGTTGAATGACTTTGATATGCTTGTCCTAAGTAAGATATGATTATCTTAGATCGCCCTTCCAACGAATATAACTGGCTCAACTTGTTTATGAGGCAAGCGTTGAACATAAAGTTTTATTACGAAGAGAGGGACCAAGCCTGGCAAGGGATGCGACAATTAATGTGCTACTTGTCCGAAATCGTTACTGTTGATTCTTTTGTAAGCCGTATGTTTGTAATTTTCTTTCCCTTTGCCTTCGTATCATTCTAGCTTATTGTGCAAATAATTGATGACACGGATACGCCACAAATTGCCAGATCATTTGATAAAAAAAATTTAGTACGTGTAGCATTCACCTTGGTCAACGATAAATTTTCCCAACTCATTTTTCCTTTTTCTTTCTTTCTCCTTCTTAGTTCCTTGCGAACTCCATTAATAGAGGAGATCGAGCTCAAATCAGATTTGCACAACCTCGGAGTGGAATCGCGTGACCTCCAATTTGAGTTGCATGACCCCAAATTTGAGGTTGCCGGCCTCAATCGCGGGTGGCAACCTCCATTAATGGAGGTGGACCATAGGGCACAGAGTGGAAGAAACGATCTAAACCTTCTCAGCAACAGTGGTTCTATGGAAAGCTTGGGCTTGTTTTGTCATTGCTCCGAGCGGATTTGGTCTATAAGGCTTCGAGGATAGCTGAGTGAAGGTGGTGGCCGATGATAATGCCTTCTTGAAGCTTGAAAAATTGGAACAAGAAATAAGGTCTCTGCCGAACTCGCAGGAGATATTTTTAACAACTGCCAACCATCATGAAGGGTTGCTGGAGGTCGTGGCGTGGCATCGGAGGTCTTGGTGGCGATGGATGAGACCCGATGAAGCTGTGGCTGAGAGAGGCCATGTGAAGAAGATGATGAACATCGATGAGTAGGGGCATGAGCTTGATGATCAATCTGGGTCCAGATGAAATATGACCTAGATGAACAATCTTTTCCCACAATGATCCATTTGCTTTGATACCACAGAAGAAACTTTCTTACCCAAAAGCCTAAATCAATACATGGTGGGAGATCACATGTATATGAAGAGAGTATAAAACTCATAAATTAGTATTGTGAAATACTTTAGTATCCTCTCTCATGTGCAAGCCAGATTAAGAATGGCACGTGAAGCCATTCATGTGAAATAAATTTAAAGCATGACTTAACTCTAATACCACATTAAGAAAATGCGGAGGAAAGAAATCTGTTATTTTTGCATGTTCCATAATGAAGACTATATTAGTTTATTTATAGGCTATAGAAGATGACTAAGCAAGTTAACAAGATATCACAATATTTATCTACAATCAATTAAGGATATGAGTAATCAAATGCAATATATACACAATCTTAAGAAATATGGAGGATTAAGTGAGATTTGCATAATCAAGAGAGATATACAGAATCTACTAGATACATCTCTGAGAGAGTCAAGTGGTCCATGTGATACACAAGGTCATCCGTGCTGCCGTTCTTGCTCAAAGTCTGAAGTTCAGGGTTGCCCCCATCAAACATTTGATCTTTCCCTTTCATGATTAAGAGCGCGCACTTATGCATCCGCATTATGATTATAGGGACCGTAGGAACCTGTTGGAGAGATGCGGAATAGATGTCGTAAGTGAAGCAAAACTCACTTTAGTTGTCGATGAGTAGAGGGAATATGTAACTTAACGCTATGGCTTTTGACTTTTCTATTCATAAAAGGCACGTTTATATATGTTATCATTGTGGCTCATTGTCCTAGGAAAAATTGTCTGAAAAATCCTAAACTTATTGCACGGTGACCAATTCAGTCATAAACCTTTCAATTGTACCGATTTAATTTTAAACATTTTAACAATTTGTCAATTTAGTCATAAACATTTTAATTGTGTTAATATAGTCTTATACCATTTGACGATTTATCAATTTAGCCCTAAACGATTTGTCATTGCAATCTTTCCGGCCAATTATCCAAATAATAGATTTAGGAATAAAATGGAAAATATTCAAAATATTTAAGACTAAATTGACATAATTAAAAGGTTTAGGATTAAACTAACCATTGTACCATAATTTTAGGATTTTTTAGACAAATATCCAAAGTCTTGTGCCATGTGAAACTAAGAAATCAGTGGTGAGATTAAATAGGAGCTGAGATAGAAGGCAAAGCAGAGAGTTAAGACTTACAAATTTGAGCATGAGCAGCTCCACCTCCATTAATGGAGGTTGCAAGGAACGTCGGACGAGGAAAAGAAAATAAGGAAATAAAAAAAAATCAGGTTCTTTCATTATCAAGGAAATATTGAATTGAGTTGAAATTTCACATTGCCAATGACATATGAAGGGAGAGAGACATGCACACATGAAATTGATGCGCGGACCTTTAGCGGCAATATTGGATGAAAATGCTAAGAAGGGTAAGATCCCATTTAAAGTTTGTGCTTTTTAAAGGAATGCTTTTCGAAGGAACTGGACCATTATTTTGTAACACACGCTCGCGTTTCTCGTTGGCTGACCTCATATGTTATAAAGGCAATGTTTTTTCTCTTTAACTCTTTTCCGTGGAAATAAAGTCAATGCCCTGGCCAATTGCCTCTGTGACCTCTTCAGATAATCACCCTTTGTGGCTTATTTAACGTTCGCATTGATCAATAATTATTCTATCCCGTCTGTGACCTAAACCCCACCAAGATGCTAACGATTAAAAAGTTTTTCCGCACAACATATGCTACAGTCACGCATCACAAGCTAATATTTTATTCATAGTCGAACCCATGATTTAGGGAAAAACAACTAACCTATTTATCGCTAGGCCAAATGCCTCAATGGTAGATTGTATTAGATAACTTAAAAACCCCTCACGCATGGAAATCGGATGAAGAAGATACAACAAAGTATTGAAAATAGAAAAACAAAAAAAAAAACAAAAAAAGTGAAATTTCATATGGAGCACGAGAAGAAAACGACATTAGGCATTTTGCGGTAATTTCTAACTCCGAATTCTTAAATATTAGCTAGGCAGAATTATTGTCCTTTATAATATTTTTCTTCTATCGCATCAAATAGGTGTTGGGACACCATATATCTTTTCGTCCTATGGTGTCATTAATCTGGACCTTATAAAGTTGCCAATCCTAATTTTATCACATTCTAGTAATAGATAATTCAATAAAAGAAATTTCTCATTTTTTTTAAACCAATAGGACGATTATAGGGACTTTAGTAATTCATTTTTAGTGAGGGAAAAAATCATTACCAAAAAAGTTCATATGCTATTGTGACGTGAGATTATTTTTAATTTTGTATTATAGAGACAGAGTATTTATTTCTTTTGATGTCCAAAAAGCTCGTGGAGTGATTGAATGCTTTTGTTTATAAGTTTATTAGTCTCCTTATTCTAATGCTCCAATTCACTTAAAAAGCACCGACTTTTAATTGGATCCTAATTCTATCTTGAGTTATATATATATATATATATATATATATATAAAATTATCGGCTTTCACTTTTATCAAAATCCAGCCCCCGTTATTCTCTGTCCAATGTTGCCGTTAAAGTTCATTGCGCCAATTCCATATGCACTTCTCTCCCTCAAACCGTCACCGTGAAATTTCAGTTCAATTAGATATTTTTAAAAGAAAAACCTTTGTTCTTTCTTTTTGCGTTTGTTCTTTTTCTTCTTCTTCCTTCTTTGCCTCCTCCGTCGTTGTGTTCTTTTTTTCTATTTCCTTGCTCTAGCATAGAAATTCATTCTCAACCTCACAAAGATGTTTAACTTCACGGCCGATCCATATGAAGAAGCAAAGACCAAATGAGTACTTAGGACGGAACTCGCGTGACCACATCTCAAATTCTCGACCGCTGTCCATGAATTTACAAAACTGGGTATAAGCCCCCAACACGCTTTATTAGGGAGTACGACACAGTGGATCACTTGCAAACATCACACAATCAACTGCAAAGAATCTAAGGACATCAGTCTGATGCCCGACCTCGACGAACAAACTACAATACCATACTGCTAAAGGCTTGCATGTCTTAGCACAACCTCAAGGAAAGAGAACATTTACAACCCTTACTTTATCCCTTCTTCTCTAAGTCCTTATTCTCTGAGTCCTTGTCCTCTAGCCGGTACATATCACCTAGAAGGTGCAATCCAACAAGCCGTTCCAAGAAATAATCTATAGCGCGTGCCAGCCAATGCTGCATCAGCAGAAGAACGAATGCTAGCATTAGCGGCATCATGCGCAGAGCTTTCTCATTTGAATTCCTTTTACCCATTGTCGTGAGCAGTAGGGATAACGTGAAGCAAAAATAAGTTAGAATCATGGCGACCAGGGATAGCCTAAGCGGCAGCTTAAGCGGCAGCCTGGCGTGGTTGGGGACAAATCTGGTGAGGCAAATGATCATCTGGACCGACACCATGAATCCTAGTGTGTTGCCGCCTAGGAAGAGAGCGTACACCAAGCCCGCACCATTATATTTAGTCATGGAAGCATCGTTTGATTTGTTGTCGTCGATGTCGATTTCTATTATCTTTGGCGGCTGAAGCACAGATTGGTAGGTCGCGCTAGCGATGAGTGCGGCGACAACTAACAGGGCATTGCGGATGTCGCCAAACGACTCCTTTTCCGCATTTGAATTCTTCGATTGCGAACGCGGTGATGCCTGAGGAGCATCTTTGACCGGTTCCTCCCCAGCTGCTTGATGACTATTACCTCCCCCGAAATTGTTGTCGTCCGCCGGGACTGGGCTTGATGCGGGTGAGTTTGATCTTCCTCTTCCGTGTTTGGCTCCCGCTCGAATGAGGATTTCTCTGACCTCTCTATCTCCTGCTTCCCTTTGCAAGGGAGTTGAGACGTCTAGAGGCGTCAGCCCACGTTCGTTCACGGCATTCACCTCCACGACCTCAGACTCCACAGCATGCTTACAAAGCAGGAAGTTCACCACCTGCAATTATTTTCCATTTTCCAAGCGTTAAGATAATACGGAAAGACTTCAGGCATAGACAAGACAACCTTTATTCCAGTGATGATCAAAATAGACCTGGTTCGATAAATTCCTTTGCCTAGAAGATCTTTGAATATGGTAGGGACACCAAATCAACACCCTCATTGAAGTAATGCACAAAGAAAAACGCGATAAAATAAGGGAATCATGAGACTTGCCTCAAAATTTTTGCTAGCAGCAGCAAGATGCAAGGCAGTGTTGCCTTTGTGGTCCTTCCAGTTGATCACCTGCTCCTTCTTGTGCTGCTTCAGATGGTCCACCAACACAACCACTGCGCCGAACCGGTTGTTCTTCACGGCAAGGTGAAGCGCGGTCTCCTCTCGGGCAGTCGTGTCTTCAACAGACTCAGGCGAAGCGGCGAGCAATACCTTCATGACATCGACCTTCCCGTTCGCGGTGGCATAATGCAAAGCGATTCTTCTCTCCCGTCCCTTCACGGGGCACAGGTGTGGTTTCACTGTCAAGAGCTCCCTCACAATCTCGACATCACCTCGAGCCGCCGCGATGTGCAGTGGGCTGAAACCATCAGCGTTCACCTTTTCCGCTAGCTTCGGCATATGCTTTAGGAGCTCTCGGACAAAATCTAAATGGCCAGCCACACAGGCGACATGCAGCGGCGTGTGACCGGCTCCTTCAAGATCCATCTCCTCGAGGATGAGCTCATTGCTGTTGATCAAGTCTTCCAGCTCATGGACATTGCCCTTCCGAGCTGCTTCTAACATTCTTCGCTCCATTTAATCGGAACTAATAATGGCCTCTCTCTCTTTCTGGGACGCCTTTGGACTTGGATATCTGTTAAATTATATCGACCCATTTTATAGAGTTTTCCGAGCATCAAGAAGCTCATTGTTGAATGATAAAATAAGACTAGCAGCAGCAAAGTTCCATTCTACCACTCATGATGACTCAGCTTTTTAGTAAAATAATGACAATACCAAAGCACAGATCCAACCAGTAGGACCACGAATTAAAGGAACACCAGCATTGAAATCGTGCGGCACAGGTTTGTGGCGGAAAGTTAGTCATTTTGGTCATAAAATGGCTTTTTAAATACATCGGAAATCAAGAAGAGAGAACATCTCGAAAACCCTCAAGAGTGTGGCATTTCTCTCAAAGCACCTCCGAGATAAGTGTTAGCCTGAAATTAATCTCCATAATTTGGTGATTTCGTCTCAATTGAACGGCCCAAATCTCGCTAGCAACACAGATGTTCGCCGGACAATGACTACTTGTGTCTCACATGCCATTGTCCATGCCATGGACAGGGGCATTTTTTGTCCGAAAGAAATTACCTCTCGGCCTCCCGCTCCACTTGCTCTTCCGTCCCCACCACTCTCCGTGCCAGCTAAAGAACAGAAAATTCAGTAGAAGAAATTTCTCATTTCTTCATTAGTAGAACGGGGAAATATACTGAATAGGGACTTTAGTACTTCATTTTCAATGAAGCGGCAATTTTATTGTCCTAGGGTTGTGAAATGAAACGGCACCTTTCGAAGCTCCTTTCCATGTCGTTTTGTCTTATCTTATTTTCTTTTCTTGGGGTCTGGTGTTTTGTTTTATCTCAAGAGGGCAGAGTATCTAATGTCTCCCGGCGGCGGGAGTGAAGTCAATGCCATCTAATGTCTCCCGGCGGCTGGAGTGAAGTCAATAAGTCAATGCCATTCTAATGTCTCCCGGCTGCTGGAGTGAAGTCAATGCCACGGTCTTCGTAGGCTAAAATTATTACGTCGTAGTCATGACCCTAGGATGACGCATGGTCTTACGTCATAGTCATGGCCCTAAGATGACGTCACTTACCTCCACAACATTATCGCGTGAATCGACCCCTCTGGTCGGAAACATCATATTGAGGAGTCACCGGATACAAATTGTTGAACTGCTTTGGGACCCCCGAGTCGTAATTTCCTTGCTTTACGCATATTTAGGATAACAATGGGGCATATTTGTATTTGTGTCGATGTCTATGTTTTAAAATGCACGTCATTTTCATATAAAGATCTTTTGTCATTTTCAGAATTACTTTTACGTCGGAATATTATCACATCTTTAGGATCTTGTCCCTCTTTTTATTATTATTTTCTTTAGTTGTTGTTTTGACTGTTTTTCCCCTAGACCTTTTCATAGGGTAAATTTAGTTTAAATCTTTATGAAACCTGAACTAAACTAAATCATTTGTGTGTGTTAAATTAATGTCTCGAGTTTGAATTTGGATAACGATTTGTTAAATCGAATTTGTTGATAAAGATTTTTCAAGTAGATTTTAAATTGGATAAAGAAGCTTTTTTTTTTTTTTTTTTTGGACTTTTTATAGCTGCACAGGAGGAAATAAAATAAAATAAATGTTTCATTTTATCTAGAGGAGTTGAATCGTGCAAATTATCCATGATGGGCCCAAAGGGCACACAATATTCCACGTCTGGTTTTTTTTTTTTTTTAAGCCCATGGAAATAAAAGAAATGAGTCTTTGAATGTAGACCAAAAAGTTGGTGGCCCAGGTCAAACTTTTGACCTTGAGCACATATAAATAAGAATCTCTCCACGAGGTGTGCTGCGTACTACTCAAACCCTACGAGGAGGCTGCTGAAACCCTACGAGGAGTTGCTGAAGCCCTACGAGAAAATAGAAGCCACACAAAGTCAAGGTGACGTGGAGCCACCCACGCGATCAAGAAAATAAGTTTTTGTTTTCAGCGTTTTATTTTGAGCTTGAACGTATGGTGATTTTTGTGCAATGAGTTTACTTATTTATTTATAAACATTTTAAATTTTGGATTAAATCTAAAGGTGAGAAACACTCAAAAATGATTATAAACTTTGATTTTTCGATTATAATAGATTATTTACACTGACTCTCCCCGTATACGTAGGTACCGATACTCGGATCGAACCACATAAATTTATGGTATCCTTATTATTTTTCGTTTATTTTTCTGAAATGTGCGCGTTGATATAAATTGTAAAATCCCGTTGTTTCCGTATATTATATTCCAACAATTGGTATCAGACCTTTCCCTTCTTCTCTTGTTTTTTTCTTCTTCTTTTTTTCGATCGGTGGAGGAGGAGGATGATGATGGTGGTTTTTGCGATATTATAACGGCATTTTGATCTAGAGTTGGATTTTGCCAAAAATAAAAAATCATATGTTGGCCATTGGAGTGTCCAAACGACGGAAAGCCCAGAACGAAAAAATAATGATGCCCCTTTAGTTTGAAAGGACACGTTTGCCCTTTGGATTCGGTGAGGTTATGCGCTTAATTTTCAAATTGTGGGGGGCTTTACGAGTACTCAGTTTCGCACGTCCGCTAGTAAACATGGCGAAGGGACCGTCTCACCATTCCCTCTCTCTCTCTCTCTCTCTCTCTCTCTCTCTATATCGGGCGGCAGATAATGGCCCAACGCCCGTTGGCCAATTTTTGTATGTCTGGGAAAGGATTTTGAGAAACCGCCTCGAAGGAGGCCGAAAGTGTTCGTCTTTCTCGTCATTCAAGTTCAGCAAATTTTTTTCCAACATTACCCTCACTAATTTTTTAAATTGTTCGACTTTACCCAAATTTATAATTGTTCTTCATCTCCCCTTTGTGAAGTGGACCGGTGAGGCTAGATCTAGTTGTGAATAGTCTGTGAGGTTGCGCAAACTAGGGGATTATCACTTGATGTTGCATGATCTCAAATAGCCCTTATGTTGCGCCACCCTATGCAACCATTGTTGAGGATTGTCAGGGGCCACTTAAAGTTGTGTGATTTTAGACAATAGTTGTCGATGTCAAATCTTGATGGCCAGCTTTATTAGAGGATTTGGATATTTTTTCTCTCTTTTTAATAGAAGAAAGAAAAGTCAATTGCAAGAATGTTTTTTTCCAAATACTATTTAATCCAAAGTAGCTTTATAATGGATCCTTAACTTATAATTTACATTTAAGAAAAAAATACTTTAATTTAGACGTCATTTATTTTACAAAAAATGAATGATTTGAAAATTATTTTCTAAAAGACGAGTACTTGTATCATTTACGAAGTATGAAAATTTTTACATATGAATTGTCACAGATAATGAAAATATTATCAATTAACTAATTATTTTAAGTAACAAAAGCATTAATTTGCGTCCTTTCCTTCTTTCTTCTTCACTGCACATGGCCAAAAATTTCCCAAACGAACAAACCGAAGCAGAACAAGCCAGGATCCAGAAATCCGCGAAATCCCGAAGTTCATTGTTGGAATCCTTTCAATTGAAAACAAAGAAATATCTTCCCACGGAATCCTTGGAGATGAGGGACCAAGGAAGGGATGAAGGTTTGCGACCGAATCGGAAACCATCTCTCTCTCTTTCTCTAATGGCGGGATAGAACGGCCCGTTGTTAGCCATGCTCACCACATCGAAGTCACTTGGTTCGTTCCCGACCATCTGGTCCTCCATCCACAACCTTTTCTTCCGTCGACGCTGAGGACGATTTGCTCACCATTAGCACCAGCACCAGCACCAGCACCAGCTGCAGGAGCGCGACTCAATCAAGGAATAGAAGTCAAGGAGGCGGCTAATGGCGGAGACCCGCAGCGAGCGACCCTAGAACTTCAGCAGTCATGGAAGATGAACGGGGCCGAGTGAGGGCAGGACCAGAATTTCCTTCTTTTTTTTTTTTTTTTATAAAAGCGGGAGCAATTTAGGAAGAATATAAAAGTTCATTAGCCTGAGAAGTTGCATTTCCAAAATGTTGAAAGTCAAGACGGGTTTCAATTGGCCAAAGCCAATTTTTCTTTAAAGTGGTTTAAAAAAAATAGGTTGTTTTTTGGTAGCTTTACTACCCAAGCAAAGTTAAGTACACCGAGGCCTATCTAATTTCACGTAGACCCCTTACTAAAGTCAGTAAGTTATATAAGGAGTTCGTAATTTATTGGAATAGTTGATAATTTTGAAATACTTCGAATAAATGCTAGTGAGTTGATAATTCACTAGATAAATCGCTTTTCTTATCAGCATTATGTAAAATTTACTTATCTTGCTAGAAATTTACCAACATGATTTTTTTTATTTTGAATATTTCCCCAATAGACCTCTAGAATTTTGTGGGTGTGTGTCGAACAAAGATGAGGGTTTGTCCAATAATTAACAAAATAACCCTAGTTTTCCGATCTTTCGAATGGGTAAAGTCGTTTTCAAAGTGATTCGACTTAAGTGAAGATGATTATTTGGCATTGAATGATTGTTATTATAACCAGTTAGATCACCATTTTGATTGATTACTTGATCGGGCTTGGCTACTTCACCATGAACTCGAACGTCCCTCGGTAGAAATGCCCATGACTTCGTCCTCGAAAGGAAGGCTGGCAAAAGAGAGATCGAAGACGGTTCTCGCGGAAGCCGAAAGTGCAGGAGAGCCACTCGCCCGTCGAATGTAAAACATGGGTTATTTTGAAGTCAAAAAGTCAAAAAAAGAAAAAAAGAAAAAAGAAAAGAAGAAAGGCAAAATGAAAAGTTGAAAAGTCCAAAAGTAGCAACTGCAGTGGATAAGGAAAAGAAGAAAGAGAGAGGAAGAAGGGAAAAGAAAGAAGTAGGAAGGATTAAGAGAAAGGAAAAAGAAAAAGAAAAAGAAAAAGAGAGGGGTTTTATTGTAATATTAATGCGAAGATGCCCTTATAAATTAAGTCAGTGTTGAAAATATCAGAAAAAAATTAAAATAATAAAGATATTAGAGATCTATGTTGTTCGATCTGAATATCAATATTAAAAAATCAGAATTACATTTACTCAAGTACTAGAATGATTTTCATGGTTAAACTTTAGCTCGAACAAAAGTGCTCCCAAATAAAGAATTCTACCTTGGGGCGGCGGCTCACTTCCTCAAGGAATATATTGGCTTTTTCTTGTGCGGCGCTATTCACTAGGGATGATTAGGTCCAGGGTGGATAGGGTCTAGACCTAGTCTATGTACCCGACATTTTTATAACCAATTCCTCTTTTCTAGACTCTATATCCGATCATGTTTGTATTGGACCCTATACCTGACCGATCCTGTTTTTCTGATCCGGTTCTAGGGTCAACTCTGTTTTCACTAGAATCTACTTTGCAATCTCTCGATATCTTATACGACTTCGAATTTTACATTAACACACGAGAAAATAACGTAATCATCTTAATTTGCATTGAAACATTAAGCATTTATAATAAATAAATACATAGACTTTTTAACTAAACGAAAAATTAAGGATCTACAAGACTAATTATAATAAATAAAATCATAAGACAAAGAATTAGCAATAAACATGGGTATAATATTAGTCTTATTCTCACAACTACTACATGAAGTTACTAAGAGGAGTTATGCTTGCTAATTCATATGATACACAAGAATTTGGCGGCGACGAACATAGTCCGTCCATTGGACGGTGCGGGAGGGAGCCAGTGAGGGAGGGAAGCAAGTGAGGAAAAGGAATGACAAAGGAAGAGTGCCGTGCGTGTTTGAAAGAGTCAACAAGAAAAATATTGTGTAATTGCGAAAGTAAAAATAGAAATCGGGGGAAAAATAAGGGTTTTCGACCTCTACTTACAAAATCAGTCCGGAAACCGATTCCAAAACCGGTCCAGGAACCGATTTCCGGGTGGGTAATCACTCAGAACTTGTTCTCGGATCGGTTTAAATCGGTTCCGAATTTTGGGAACCGATTCCCATACCAGTTTCAATGGGAACCGGTTCCCAACCCTATTTTCTAGGTGGGCCAGTCCAGAAATTGGGTATACCCTGTCCGGTTGCACACCCCTTCACTGAGCAAGGTTTGGATTTTATTTTATTTTATTTTTTCTTCTTTTGTGCAGTTTCAAGAGTCAAATGAATTGTCCCTTTGTTGACCAACCAATCACAAAGCATAAAGGAGACGTTCGCTGTACGGAGCTAAAGAGGATTTCTTTTGAGCGCAGTCTTCAATATTATCTTCAACAGGGAAAAAAAAAAATCTTCATGATCAAATATTAGAACTTATCCAAGCGCGTTGTATTTCGTAAACGCCTCAAATTGGAGACATGATCTTATAGGTTTTGTGCCACGTACATCTTGATGAGTTGGATTTTCTACATATCGCAACTCGATAGGTGATTGCATCTTTCATTTGTCTAATCAGAGTAATATTTGAGATTAGGGCACAAATTATGGGGCTTTGCGGATTTTGAACTAATGCGCATGTGGTCGTCACGTAGTCGTAGGGAGGTGCCTTTAATCGCTGACAATGAAGGGAGTCATTTGAAACATGATGGTCTGATTTCGGGCTCATTTGAGAAAAGTGTCACTTTGGTGGCTATTTTGAGAAAATGCGTCTATTGTGTAATTTGGAATGTTCCCAAAAGGAAAGAAAAAGGTTTACAGAACCAAACTCAATTCTTTTTTCTTTTCTCTTCTCCTCTCTCTCCACTGTGTCTTCTCTCTTCATTTCCCGAAGCCATGGCTGCCCAGCCACACCATGGTCCAGTCTCACCGCCAAAATGCAACTTCGCCGGTGCCAACTGCAACCCCGCCTTGCTGCACTTGTCCCAGTCGCCGAACCCCTGCTATAGTTTACGGTGGGTGGGCATGGTGGCGAGCCATGGCCATGGAGGTTGACCATTGATTTGAGAGAATAATAGACGAACAAGACGAAGAGGCGGGGAAAAAAAGGAAAAACAGATGAGGAACAGCATGGGAAGATGTAATAAAAACCAAATCTGAAACCTAAACCTTGATTTTTAGTTGGAGGAAGGACAACATTTTAGCAGCACAGAATGTTTCCACTCTCGATAACTTCAGAACTATTTTAAAAACAACCGTTTGGTTGCTAGCTTCAATTCAACAAAATGGTAGGGAGAACGTACGCGGGATTGAATGTTGAGAACTCTACATTCAGGTAATGAATACGAGGGAATTGACAATGAATGCAACAATCATCGAAAGAATAGACGTTCTCTAAAATCGTGCATGCAGAGAGCAAAGAACAAACTGAGGTTAGATATGCAAGGTTTTGGGGAACACACAAGATTATCTGAAAAGTTAAAGTGATACTAGAGGACCTTGAGGAACGATTCGAACTCGATTGATTTACAATTTTGAGAGCTTCAGATCGAGGTTCGCCATTGCTTACCAAATTCTACATCTGTTCTTCATACTGCATGTTAGAAAAATGAATCAAGTGCGAAAAATATTTGAATAATGTCTTTGATTTGGCGCCTATAATCTCTTCTGAATTTTACTTTTTGACATAAGAACTCGAGGCATTATAAATTCATTGTTGGAAAGACCAATTTTACATGCATTTCATTCTTTTGAGAAAAGATTATGATTTGATACGGCACTTATAAACGGGTCATCATTACTATATATGCGACAACTAGTGAGACATTCTTTTGTATTACTTTTGAGACTACGCTGCAATTTCCCGATGCAATTGCTATTGCTGTACTCGTAGTAAAGTTAGCGATTGGCGGTGGACTGACGCAGCAAAGAATTTCATTCAGCGATACCAATATCCATGTAGGATTGAGACAGGATTTTGCAGACGTCGAAGATCTTTATGGAGAAAAGATGAGGATCCTATCATAACAACAAGGATGAGGATCAGTGCGCCCGATCAGAGATCTAAATGCAATGGTGTTATTACAGCTTTGGCATTGCCCGTGGGTCACGATCTTTGCTCCCTTCTAAACGAGACTTGGTATCGACTGAGGTGCTCCGGAGGAAATTCAAAGGCCTGCGAAACTGGCGACTTGCAACGGCGTGTGGCCGGCTACTTCAGGAGCCGTCCCCTCTAGGATGAGTGCATTGCTTCTGATCAAGTCATTCAGTTCATCAACATTATCTCTTCGAGCTGCTTCCAAAAACCTTGGCGCCATTTGAGCGTGGATATGAATATCTGCCCTGCTGCTGCTAATTAGAACTAATAATAATGAATGTGCACAATGTAGTGCAGCTCCTCCTCTAAGCATGAATCGCGGTTTTATATGTTGGAAATTGCTTGATCATGGGCTTTAGAATTACAACAATGGGATTAGTCAGTTTTGATTCTATCCCTAGAATTCTTCATGTCTTCACATCTAAAATATAAAAAGTATTGGAGGGTAGTTTAGTCTTCTTCTTCTTCTGTTGAAGTCTCTTTATTGTTAGTGAACCCTAATGCTCAATATAGATATTGATGTAATCACTAATTATGAAAATAACAATTTTCTTCTCTTCGTTTACATGGTATTAGAGCGACAAAAATACACCTTTTACCCTAGCCATCGAATGGTCATCATTACATCACCGAAGAAACCACTGTCGCCAAATGGCGACTGGCATCCACAACACTCTAGTCACTGTTGCCAAGGCTCAGCGACCAAATCTGGCATCGTTCGAACCATAGTTGTGGTTGCCTATCCTTGCAACTAGATCTGGAGTCACATATGAGGTCTGCTCCTCCTTCCTCACTCGAGGAGTATCTAGTGTGTTGGACTTTGGGAGTACTTTGAAGTGATAGGGCATGAAGTTCTTCTAGATGATGTGCATGTAGAGCCGTTAAACGGGTGGGTTGGGTCGGGTTTGGGTCGGGTCATTAATGGTCCGACCCAAATTGACCCATTAATCCATTTATGACTCATTTATGCTTAATGTAAATTTTTCGACCCAAACCCGACCCGACCCATACCCGACCTGACCCAACTCATATTAATAAAATATTTTCATATTTAACCAAATTTAGAAAAACTTATTCCTATGTTTTTTTAAAGATTATATTATTAAAATACTTCCAAGCTTTTTATATATATATATATATATATATATATTAAATTGTACTGCTAAAATAGTTTTATACAACACAAATTTAATGGACAACTTTTATAAATTTTAAAATAATTATTTAAAAAAATCGAAATTTAATTATTTTTTTAAATTAAAATTTTAATTATTTTTATTTTATTTTTAAAATATAATTTTCTTTTCTTTTCTCTTTTCTTTTTTCTCTTTTCTTTTTCTTTTTCACTTTTTTTCTTCTCCTCCTGTTTCTTCTTTCGGGTGAGCCTCGAGCTCACCGCGTCGGTGAGCTCAAGGCTCGCCCGATCGGCGAGGCTCGAGCCTCGCCCGATGCCAACGAGCTCGAGTCTTGCCGGATCGGCAAGCCTCGAGCTCACCGATCTTTGGCGAGGCCCCGCCTCACCAGATCCGGTGAGCTCGAGGCTTGCCGGTGTCGGGCAAGCTTGAGTTCACCCCTCGCTAGAATTGGCGAGGCTCGAGCCTCGCCCGACGCCGGTGAGCTTGAGGCTCGCCCGGCCGGTCGCCGGCCATCACCGTGCCGGTGACTGGAAGGAGGAAGGAGAAAGAAAATAATAATAATAAAATAATAAAAAAATTATAATTTCGATTTTTATAAAAAAAATAATTTTATAAAGTTAAAGAGGGAAGGAGATATTATAATGTTTTTATTGAAAATGAGTTTTTAACCCAACCCATTTAAAAACCCACTTAAGACCCACCTATCTTAAACCTTTAATTGTGAAACCCATTTAACTATCTTTTGTTATAAACAAGTGACCCATTTTAACACCTCTATGTGCATGTCATTACCCATTTGTCAAAATATTCTTTTCTAGGTGATGTGGTTGAGGATCGTAGGTGCAGCAAGTGCAATCATTTGAGAGTTTGATTGGTCGGTTTTCTTGGAGCTAAGCTTGTTGATACTCCAATGGATCCTAATGTGAAACTTGATGCAGAACGTGGAGACTTACTTCATGATCCGAGTAGGTATAGGAGGTTAGTGGTAAGCTCAACTATTTAACTCTCACTCGACCATACATTTGTTTTGCAGTTAGCGTGGAGAGAAATTTATGAGTGCTCCTCAGACTACGCATTGGGAGGCAGTGCTACGTGTGTTAAATACTTGAAAGCAGCACCGGATAAAGGAATTTTGTGAAAGAGTCATGTACATCTTTATGTCATTGGCTACTTTGATGCTGATGATAGAAGATCAACTTTTGACTACTGCACGTTCTTGGGAGGCAATCTTGTGAGATGGAAAAGTAAGAACTGATAGGTGGTGTCTCGATCAAGTGGAAATCTAGAATATCAAGCCACGGTTCATGTGGCTAATGAGTTGCTTTGGTTGAGGGTGTTGTTATCTGAACATATCATGCCATCTTCAGCTTTCTCAATTCTATATTGTGATAACCAGTTTGCTATGCATATCACTTCAAATCTAGTTTTTCATGAGCGCATGAAGCACGTTGAAGTAGATTTCCACTTTGTGCAAGAAAAGATTCAGAACAAGGACATAATGCTTCAATACACACGGATTGAAGGGTAACTTGCTGATCTTTTCACTAAGTCAGTGCTAGTTAGTAGAGTGACTATTTTATGTAACAAGTCAGGGCTCTTTAATATTTATGCCCCAACTTAAGGTGGAGTGTTGAAGAGTAGTTTAGTCTTCTTCTTGTGTTGAACAGTTGTTTAGTCTTTTTCATTGTTAGTGAACCCTAATGCTCACTATATATATTAATGTAATCTCTAATTATGAAAATAACATTTTTCTTCTCTTTCGTTTACAAAAAGGGAAAAAAAAAAGAATAGTAATGCGTTAGGAAATAAAAGATTAATCTCTATCAAAAGACCGACTAAAGCCCCAAACGGTAGAGTGCTTAGTATCAGTGCCATGGAATGATATGTTTGTACAGGGATCCTAATTCCTATTGAAATGTGCAATGATTCGGTATATAAGACTTTCCTCTCTTAAAGCTGAAAAAGACGTCCCTTCCGTATGAGTTTTCCCAGAAAACAATTTCCCTTCTCTAGTAATTTTTTATAATGGGTTTCATCTTTATGTCTATATAAATCTCTAATTGTTGTTAGATATCGTATGAGAACAAATCAAAAGATTATTCCTAAGTTGGGTGCGTTCTAGAATTAGATCTCAACCTTCTCAAACAGTTATTCTCTAGTCATCAGCCCAAAACTGCCTTTAACATGCAGTAATGATCTTTCGATTTCGTTCAACTTACTATCGGCACCATTCGGTTCGATCTGACCAACTTTGCATATCCTGCGCTTTCGTTCCGTTTCCTTGCTCGAGGCTTGTCTCGTATCGATCCCCATTATTTTAGCGAGCGCCCGTAGATATTAACATTATTTCTTTCACCTGTTCTCACAGACAAATTCTCAACCTCACAAAGATGTTATTTCTCGATGGCCATCAATTCATCTAAAGAAACGAGGCCAAAGGAGTACTTAGACCTCATCTCAAAATCTCAACTGCCATCGAAGTGACCAGCGTCATATAAACTCAGGATGCATCTTATTAGGGAAATACGATACAGCTGGCGGACATTACACAATCAACTGCAGAGAATCGAGGACATCACATCAATGTCCAACTTCGTCGAACGAAGTCCATCGATACTGCGAAAGGCTTGCATTTCTTGGCTCAACTGCGAGGAAAGAGTAAGTACCATCATTAATGACGAGGAGTTGCGTGCTTATGGCTGTACTTATCACTTGTGAGGTTCTGCCGGAAATGTCCTTCCAGGTCGCGCCACCACTTCTGTGTCAGTAGAAGAAGAAATGATATGATGAGCGGCAACACGCTCAACAGTAGCGCGGTTGTCAGGGGTAACTCTTTGTCCACCGACGTGAACGACATGAATGGCATGAAGCAAATGTAAGTTTGAATCATCGCAGCTAGGCAGAGTCTCAGCGGCAGCTTCAAAGGGAGATCTCTGGTGAGGCAAACGATCACTTGGACCAACAAGAAGAGCCCAAATGTGTTGCCGGTCATGAAGATGGTGTATATGACGTCCTCAGCATGAGAAGACACAAAAGTAGGAGGCACGAGGATGCCTTTGCTGGAATTAGGGTCTGACATTTGACGAAAAGCGCGAAGGCTAGAGCACAGATTGGTAGGTTGCGCCTGTGATGTGTGTTGCGACAACCAGCAGGGCGTTGCACATGTCGCCCAACGACTCCTTTTCTTTGTTCAGATTTTTCCATGTTGATTGTGATAATGATTGAGGAGCATTTGTGACTGGTTCCCCATCTGATTGATGACTGTTAGCTCCCTCAATATCATTTTCATCCGCCGAGAATGATATTGAATCGGGTGAGTTTGATCTTCCTTTTTCCGTGCGTGGCTCTAGCTCGGGCAAGAATTTCTGTGATCTCTCTATCTCCTGCTCCTCTTTGCTAGAGAGTTGAGACATCAAGAGGCGTCAAGCCACTCTCGTTCGAGCTCCACAGCCTCGTACTTAAGCATGAAGTCAATCACCTGCAACTCTTTCCCATCTTTTATCCTCATTGAGATTCAGACAGTAAGATACTACAGAAATTCTTGTTGCATGCAATCAAATAAATTCCTCTGCTTAGAAGATCTTTGTATGTTGTAGGGACACCAAATTAACACCATCCCTAAAATAATGCACAAATAAAAGTGCAATAAGATAAGGGAACGGCGTGACTTGCCTAGAAATTTTTGATGATAGCGTCGAGATGCAAGACGGTGTTGCCTCTGTGGTCCTTCCAATTGATCACCTGCTCCTTCTCGTTCTGCTTCAGATGCTCCACCAACGCAACGACTCCGTCAAAGCGGTTGTTCTTCACGGCAAGGTGAAGCACCGTCTCCTCTCCGGCGATTCTCTCCATGACAGATTCAGGTGAAGCGAAGAGCAGTAGCTTCATGACATGGAGCTCCCCGTTTACGACGGCATAATGCAAAGGTATCCTTCTCTCTCTTCCCTTCACGAAGAATAGGCATTGATCCACACTCAGGAGCTCCCTTGCAATCTCGACATCACCTTGAGCTGCCGCGATGTGCAACAAACTAAAACCATCAACGTTCACTTTTTCTGTGAACCTTGGCATCAACTTTAGGAGTTCTCGGACGAAATCAAAATGGCCGGCCCCACAAGCGACGTGCAACGGGATGTTACCGGCTCCTTTGATGGCCATCTCCTCGAGGATGAGCCCATTGCTTTTGATCAAGTCATTCAGTTCATCGATGTTGCCTTTTTGAGCTGCTTCTAACAATCGTCGCTCCATTTTAGGTGTGAATATGTGGATATACGCCCTACTAAACATATAATGTGCACAATGCAGTTTGCACCTCTTGGCAGGCATCATTGCTGTTTTATGGGGGAAATTTCCTGATAAGGGTAAGGCCTCTTCTGGGGACACGTTGAAAAGACTTGGACATACAGGTGCATACTGCATATCCATCGGTTGACTAAATATTGAGAAAAGACCAGAAAGACCCGGGGGGGGGGGGCGGGGAGGAGGAGGGAGAGAGAGAGAACCTGCATCGACTTCGTGCGTCATTTGTTTTGGCCAATCTTTGAAAAATGTCTATCATTTCAATTTCTGACAGTATTAACGAAGTTGTGCGGAAAAATCTGTCTTCTAATTCAAATCATTGATGGGTGAACGTTTTAAAAAACAGTTATCAAATTCAAGGGGAAAAGTGCCAAAAAAGTCCTAAACCTTTTTGCCTTTGTGCCAATTTAGTCCTAAACTTTTTTTGGTGCCGATTCAGTCCTAAACCTTTTAAAGTTGTACCAATTCAGTCCTTTTCGGTCAATTTTAGCCGGATTTTGCTGACTGGACGCCGACCGGCGACGTGGCATGATCGCGGCCGACGTGGACAACTTTTAATAATTTTTTTTAAATACTTTTAATATTTTAATATTTTTTTAATTTATTTATTTTTCCTCCAGCCGGTCGCCGAGGTTCGGCGAATAGCCGAGCGACCGCCGGTGAGGGCGAGGCCGACCTTGCCGGATCGGGCGAGGTCGAGCCTCGCCGGCCATGGGCGAGGGCCGGCGAGGGCGAGCCTCGCCCATGGCCACCTCGCCGGATCGGGCCATGGGCGAGGCTCGCCCTCGCCGGATCTCGGCGAGGTCGAGCCTTGCCGGCCCTCGCCGGCCATGGGCGGGGCCGGCGAGGGCGAGCCTCGCCCATGGCCCGATCGGCGAGGTCGGGCGAGGGCCGGCAAGGCTTGACCTCGCCGGATTCGGCAAGGCAAGCCTCGCCCATCGCCCATGGCCGGATCTAGCGAGGCGGCCATGGGTGAGGCTCGCCCTCGCCGGATCGGCGAGATCGAGCCTTGCGGCAAGGCTCGACCTCGCCGAGATCCGGTGAGGTTGACCTCGCCCTCGGGCGATTGCCTGGCCGGTCGCCGAGACCACCCGACGATCGTTGGAGGAAAAAGACAAAATAAAAATAAAAAAAAAATAAAAAATATTTAAAAAAATTAAAATATTATTAAAAGTTGTCCACGTCGGTGCTGATCAAGCCATGTCAGCCGGCCGGCGTCCAGTCAGCAAAATCCGATCAAAATTGCCCGAAAGGACTGAATTGGCACCGAAAAAAGGTTTAGGACTAAATTGGCACAAAGGTAAAAGGTTTAGGACTTTTTTGGCACTTTTCCCCAAATTCAAGTGATCAATTAAAAAAATTATGCTACATGGAAGTGATTATAAGAAAAGTCATGACATTTAAGTAAGTATTGTACATAAATTCTGGTACTCATATCACTGAAAAAAGTTATGGCATTCAACTGTGTACGAAAGTTGTGACATTTATGTCATTTTCTATTAAAGAAGTTATGTCATAGAATTTGACTTATAATTCAAATTTATGATGAGTGAATGAAATTTTTGTGGATAATTTGTGCAACGAACTCAATTTACCTTTGCTCGAAATCTATTGCGGTTGCGTTTTCTCTTCCTTTATATAGGGAGTCTTGCCCGATCAAATGCATGCCCGTTGGTTTCTTTAGTGAAATGGTTTGGATGAAGAGCACGCCGCCCAGCGCTGCGATCGTCAGGCAGAAAGAAAACTAATAAATAGGTAACTCTTTTCAAATAAAATTAAAAGAGCAAAGAGAAGCAGCTGGAACCAGTAGGCCTCCCGCCGTCACTAATCTTATGGAATTTTTATATCGAACTATAGTTATTTCACGCTGCCTGCCATCTCATCGTTTAGGTTACTGGGCCTGTTACTATAATTTCCGTCCTGATATGTTAATAATTAGAAAGTCTCTCATGAGATATATTGAAGTTAGGCATAACAAACCGTTCAAAAATTTGTTCACCGTATGTTGGACTTGTGAATTAGGGAAACACAACCCACCTCTTTATTTGTAGGTCAAACAACTTTATAACTCCTCTCATGAGCTAGGTTCACCTACTACCATAACGTGAGACTCATCTTATTTTATTTTGTAGGGACAGAGCTGATCTACTCATATTGACTGGTCTTGTTTATATATATATAATTTTGTTTAGCTATATTTATAGCATACATTGGTGTTTATAATTGACTAACTTCATATTTTGTATAGGCAATGTCTTTTTTCTTCAATTTTCTTCTTTGAGTGGAAATAAAGTCAAAGTCAATGTTATGGTCTTTGAAAACTTTGACTATTACCTCATGGTCATGATTCTAGAATGTCGTCACTTGCCATGACATAATTATAATATGACTTTTTCTAATGATTACCCTCTATGACGATCACTAATTTCACAGTTCTTATCTAATATTCATTTTGAGCTATAACTATTCTATTTTGTTCACGACCTAAATTCCATTAAGATACTAGCAATTGGAAAATCCATTCATATGAGGTATGTTGCAATTAGGTATAAAGAATTGTTTAGAGATTCGTTTGTGACTTGAATCGAACTTGTGACCTAGGGAAAGACAACTAACCTCTTTATTAGTAGGCCAAACGCCTCGGTGATAGGTCATGTAAGATAACTTTACATCTCCTTGCGCATAGAAATTGGATATAGAAGAGATACCAAAAAGTTGACTTCTAGAAAACAAACAAAGTGAAATATATATATAAAACACAAGAAGAGAACGCCATTGGCTTTTTATAACAATGTCAAACTTTGAATTCTTAACTATTAGCTAGGTAGAATTATTTTCCCCTAATTTTTTTTTCTTCTCGTCTCACATAGGACTCTTAATATATCTTTCCGTCCTTCTGTTTCATTGACCCTATAAAGTTCCTCATCATCTCACATTCTAATAATAGATAATTCAATAGAAGAAATTTCTCGTTTCCTTATTAGTAGGATGACGGACATATATTATAGGGAGTTTAGTAGTTCAGTTTCAGCGAAAAGCCTATGAAAGTGCCCTTCTCTATTGTTGATGAAGTTTATGACAAAGTGCCATTATTTTGACACAAAAAAAAAATTAATAGCTAGATTCGCATGCTATCATGACGCGAGACTCATTTTATTTTATATTATATGGATGGAGTATCTATCTGCTCTGAAATCTAAAAAGCTTGTGGAGTTATTAAGTGATCTTGAAGATTATCGCGAAGATGACCATACCTTGCTGCAAACTTTAATAGATCAAGAAAAGCTAGTGAATCGACTTTCAGGTTCCTGTCGACGTCTTTCTCTTATGCTCCAGGGTATTTGTTGAGATAAACACTAACATATTGAGGCAAAAGAGCGAGCAAGAGCTACAATTGCACAGCTTCGTCCATGTACTTAGGTAGAACTTTAGTTTCATGTAGTCCAATATACTAGGCAGTACCTTTGTTTGATGTAATCCCATGTTCTAGGCTGTACCTTTGTTTTTGTGGTCAACACCTTGTACTTAACCAATGCTCTTTAAGTTCTATTCGTTTTGCGAAAAATATAACAATTCTGAAAAACGGTTTTTAAAAAGTAATTTTTCAGGAAAATGATAATATTTTCCAACATTCGGTTGAAACTTGAAAATGAGTTAGACAATATTTTCTGCTGTTGAAGATGGATAATCTCATTTGGTTTTGTTCACTCCTTTTGATAATGTTTTTAAATAAATCAAAATTTTAATTATTTTTCTTTTTTTTTCCTTTTTTTTTTTTGGCTAATCACTTGCCACGGCGACGGCCTATGACTGGCCTCTAGCAAGCCGAGCCTCACCAACCTTAGGTGAGGCTTCATCTCACTAGATCTGGTGAGTTGGAGTCTAGCTCAAAGCTGGCAAACTCGAGTCTTACCAGATCGGCAATTGCATCTCCGTGGGACAAGACGAGGAACGAGACGAAGTGCGAGGCAGCAGCAGAGGAGAAGCTGCTCTGGAGATGAGGGACCAGATGAAGAACTTCATAGGATATTGTTAATCTCGTTGACATTTGCAACTGATTGATGCATAATTAACCAAATTGTACAATCCGCGATAAACATGCGGTTCCAAATCGTCCAACCGACGCTATTAGATTCTGAGTTAAGGGGGGCAATCATTGCGCCTTATTGATCTTTTCTCTATTGTGTCTAAGCCAAAGGATGAGACGCACCTTTTGATTATGACGTCACCATCTTTTCTGTATTAGAGCATCGATAGTGCACCCCGTCTTTTCAACTTATGTCGATGCGGTCTATATAAACTGCACTAACGCTAACCTTTTCCTTTGGAGTCACGAAGTTACAAAGTCATTCCTAACTCTTTTTTAAATTGGTGACCCTTGCCTAGTCATGACTTCTTCTCCTTCAGAGTCTACTGTCAATCCTCCGTTCAGTGATGGGTTCGTCTCAAACCGGAAGAGGCTGCTCGATCTCCTTTCCCTCAAATATTCTCCCATAATATCTAATCCTGACGTCGAAGGGGAGATTCAAGCGGTCATAGGGGATGTTAAGCCGCATAGTCTTCCTCCGACTCATTTGTTTGAGACAGACTTTGACGAGTTCTCCGCTCGTGTTTGACCATGGCATACAGGATTTTCTAGCCAATTAGGCCAAAATCGACTATTTCCGCTCCTTTGAAGCGGATCATGGGATAGGAAAGAGTAGGCCTACCATGCTGAGGAGGTACTCGAGGGGTCGTAAGAAGGTCCTTGAGTTGGCTGAGGAGATTCATGCCCGTCTGCTCCACGCGAGGGAGAGGTTGACTAAGAAGCTGGTTTCTGTCGACGCTAGGCAAATAGGGGGAGAAACATCATTGAGATGGAGATGGAGATGGAGGAAGAAAGACTCTCCAAAAGGCTAAATAATTTGGATCGTGGCATTCGGATCTCTGAGTCTCTAGTGACACATGTCAATCAGCTCGCGGAAGACGAGACACCCCTGTTTGACGAGCCCTGGGATGATTGTGACCATCTGTTTCCATTGATGCAAGTGCGTTCTTCGATCGCTCACCAGGCTATGGAGGAAAACAACCGCATGGAGGATCACCTCGCCGCATTATGTTTTGCCACCGTTCCACTATAGCCTTTATATACTAATCCTCTATTAAGTGACCAAGTTGGAAAAATTTGTCAAAAGCCGTAATCTTTTATACGGAGTGCGATGAGAACCTAAACATCTCAAAAAGGTTCAATGAACGCTAGGTTGAATTACTTTGATATGCTTGTCCTAAGTAAGATATGATTATCTTAGATCGCCCTTCCAACGAATATAAGTGGCTCAATTTGTTTATGAGCAAAGCGTTGAACATAAATTTTTATTACGAAGAGAGGGACCAAGCCTGGCAAGGGATGCGACAATTAATGTGCTACTTGTCCGAAATCGTTACTGTTGATTCTTTTGTAAGCCGTATGTTTGTAATTTTCTTTCCCTTTGCCTTCGTATCATTCTAGCTTATTGTACAAATAATTGATGACACGAAACGCCACAAATTGCCAGATCATTTAATAAAAATTTCTTAGTACGGCTAGCGTTCACCTTGGTCAACGATAAATTTTCCCATCTCATTTTTCCTTTCTCTTTCTTTCTCCTTCTTAGTTCCTTGCAAACTCCATTAATAGAGGAGATCGAGCTCAAATCAGATTTGCACAACCTCGGAGTGGAATCGCATGACCTCCAATTTGAGTTGCATGACCCCAAATTTGAGGTTGTCGGCTCAATCGCGGGTGGCAACCTCCATTAATGGAGGTGGACCATAGGGCACAGAGTGGAAGAAACGATCTGAACCTTCTCAGCAACGGTGGTTCTATAGAAAGCTTGGGCTTGTTTTGTCATTGCTCCGAGCGGATTTGGTCTATAAAGCTTCGAGGATAGCTGAGTGAAGGTGGTGGCCGATGAATAGGGGCATGAGCTTGATGATCAATCTGGGTCCACATGAAATTGGAACAAGAAATAAGGTCTCTGCCGAACTCGCAGGAGATTTTTTTAACAACTGCCAACCATCATGGAGGGTTGCTGGAGGTCGTGGCGCGGCATCGGAGGTCTTGATGGTGATGGATGAGGCCCGATGAAGCTGTGGCTGAGAGAGGCCATGTGAAGAAGATGATGAACATCGATGAGTAGGGGCATGAGCTTGATGATCAATCTTGGTCCACATGAAATATGACCTAGATGAACAATCCTTTCCCACAATGATCCATTTGCTTTGATACCACGGAAGAAACTTTCTTACCCAAAAGCCTAAATCAATACATGGTGGGAAATCACATGTATATGAAGAGAGTATAAAACTCATAAATTAGTATTGTGAAATACTTTAGTATCCTCTCTCATGTGCAAGCTGGATTAAGAATGGCACGTGAAAAGTTGAATTAAGAATGACACGTGAAGCCATTCATGTGAAATAGATTTAAAGCATGACTTGGCTCTAATACAACATTAAGAAAATGCGGAGGAAAGAAATCTGTTATTTCTGCATGTTCCATAATGAAGACTATATTAGTCTATTTATAGGCATGACTAACCAAGTTAACAAGATATCACAATATTTATCTACAATCAATTAAGGATATGAGTAATCAAATGCAATATATACACAATCTTAAGAAATATGGAGAATTATGTGAAATTTGCATAATCAAGAGAGATATACAGAATCTACTAGATGCATCTCTGAGAGAGTCAAGTGGTCCATGTGATACACAAGGTCATCCGTGCTGCCGTTCTTGCTCAAAGTCTGAAGTTCAGTGCTGCCCCATCAAATATTTGATCTTTCCCTTTCATGATTAAGAGCGCGCACTTATGCATCCGCGTTATGATTATAGAGACCGTAGGAACTTGTTGGAGAGATGTGGAATAGATGTGGTAAGTGAAGCTAAACTCACTTTAGTTGTCGATGAGTAGAGGGAAAATGTAACTTAACGCTATGGCTTTTGACTTTTCTATTCACCAAAGGCACGTTTAGATCTGTTATCATCGTGGCTCATTGTCCTAGGAAAAATTATCTGAAAAGTCCTAAACTTATTGCACGGTAACCAATTTAGTCAAAAAAATTTTAATTGTACCGATTTAATTTTAAACCTTTTAACAATTTGTCAATTTAGTCATAAAGTTTTTAATTGTGTCAATATAGTCTTATACCATTTGACAATTTGTCAATTTAACCCTAAACTTTTTGGCGATTTGTCATTGCAGTCTTTCCGACCAATTATCCAAATAATAGATTTAGGAATAAAATGGAAATTATTCAAAATACTTAAGACTAAATTGGCATAATTAAAAATGTTTAGGACTGAACTGACTGTCGTACCATAAGTTTATGATTTTTTGGACAAATATCCAAAGTCTTGTGCCATGTGAAACTAAGAAATCAGCTGGTGAGATTAATTAGGAGCTGAGATAGAAGCAAAGCAGAGAGTTAAGACTTACAAATTTGAGCATGAGCAGCTCCACCTCCATTAATGGAGGTTGCAAGGAACGTCGGATGAGGAAAAGAAAATAAGGAAATAAAAAAAAAAAATCAAGTTCTTTCATTATTAAGGAAATATTGAATTGAATTGAAATTTCACATTGCCAATGACATATGAAGGGAGAGAGACATGCACACATGAAATTGATACGAGGACCTTTAGCGGCAATATTGGATGAAAACTCTAAGAGGGTAAGATCCCATTTAAAGTTTGTGCTTTTTAAAGGAATGCTTTTTGAAGGAACTGGACCATTATTTTGTAACATACGCTCGCGTTTCTCGTTGGCTGACCTCATATGTTATAAAGGCAATGTTTTTTCTCTTTAACTCTTTTCCGTGGAAATAAAGTCAATGCCCTGGCCAATTGCCTCTGTGACCTCTTCAGATGATCACCCTTTGTGGCTTATTTAACGTTCGCATTGATCAATAATTATTCTATCCCGTCAGTGACCTAAACCCCACCAAGATGCTAACGATTAAAAAGTCTTTCCGCACAACATATGCTACAATCACGCATCACAAGCTAATAAAATTTTTATGCATAGTCGAACCCATGATTTAGGGAAAAACAACTAACTTATTTATCGCTAGGCCAAATGCCTCAATGGTAGATTGTATTAGATAACTTAAAAACCCCTCACGCATGGAAATCGGATGAAGAAGATACAACAAAGTATTGAAAATAGGAAAAAGAAAAAAAGTGAAATTTCATATGGAGCACGAGAAGAAAACGACATTAGGCTTTTTGCGATAATTTCTAACTCCGAATTCTTAAATATTAGCTAGGCAGAATTATTGTCTATTATAATATTTTTCTTCTATCGCATCAAATAGGTGTTGCCTTGGGACACCATATATCTTTTCGTCCTATGGTTTCATTGATCTTGACCTTATAAAGTTGCCAATCCTAATTTTATCACATTCTAGTAATAGATAATTCAATAGAAGAAATTTCTCTCTCTCTCTCTCTCTCTCTCTCTCTCTCTCTCTCTCTCTCTCTCTCTCTCTCTCTCTCTCTCTCTCTCTCTCTCTAAAATCAGTAGGACGATTATAGGGACTTTAGTAATTCATTTTTAGTGAGGAAAAAAATCATGACAAAAAAAAATTCATATGCTATTGTAACGTGAGATAATTTTTAATTTTATATTATAGAGACAGAGTATTTATTTCTTTTGATGTCCAAAAAGCTCGTGGAATGATTGACTGCTTTTGTTTATAAGTTTATTAGTCTCCTTATTCTAATGCTCCATTTCACTGAGAAAACACCGACTTTCAATTGGATCCTAATTCTATCTTGAGTTATATATATATCGGCTTTCACTTTTCTCAAAATCCAGCCCCCGTTATTCTCTGTCCAATGTTGCCGTTAAAGTTCATTGTGCCAATTCCATATGCACTTCTCTCCCTCAAACCGTCATCGATGACGTGAAATTTTAGCTCAATTTGATATTTTTAAAAGAAAAACCTTTGTTCTTTCTTTTTGCTTTTGTTCTTTTTCTTCTTCTTCCTTCTTTGCCTCCTCCGTTGTGTTCTTTTTTTCTATTTCCTTGCTCTAGCATAGAAATTCATTCTCAACCTCACAAAGATGTTTAACTTCATGGCCGATCCATCTGAAGAAGCAAAGACCAAATCAGTACTTAGGACAGAACTCGCGTGACCACGTCTCAAAATCATGACTGCTGTCCATGAATTTACAAAACTAGGTATAAGCCCCCAACATGCTTTATTAGGGAGTACAATACAGCGGATCACTTGCAAACATCACACAATCAACTGCAGAGAATCTAAGGACATCAGTTTGATGCCCGACCTCAACGAACAAACTACAATACCATACTGCTAAAGGCTTGCATGTCTCAGCTCAACCTCAAGGAAAGAGAGATACCATCATCATTTACAACCCTTACTTTTGCCCTTCTTCTCTAAGTCCTTATTCTCTGAGTCCTTGTCCTCTAGCCGGTACATATCACCTAGAACGTGCAATCCAACAAGCCGTTCCAAGAAATAATCTATAGTGCGTGCCAGCCACTGCTGCATTAGCAGTAGAATAAATGATATCATTAGCGGCGTCATGCGAAGAGCTTTCTGGGCTGGACTCTTTTTACCCATTGTCTTGAGCAATAGGGATAACGTGAAGCAAAAATAAGTTAGAACCATGGCGACCAGGGATAGCCTAAGCGGCAGCTTAAGCGGTAGCCTGGCGTGGTTGGGGATAAATTTGGTGAGGCAAATGATCATCTGGACCGACACCACAAATCCTAGTGTGTTGCCGCCCAGGAAGAGAGTGTACACCAAGCCCGCACCATAGTATTCAGTCCTAGATTTCCTGGAAGGACCTGGTTTGTCGTTGTCGACTTCTATTATCTTTGGCGGCTGAAGCACAGATTGGTAGGTTGCGCTCGCAATGAGCGCGGCGACGACTAACTGGGCATTGCGGATGTCACCAAACGACTCCTTTTCTGCTTTTGAATTCTTCGATTGCGAATGTGGTAATGACTGAGGAGCATCTTTAACTGGTTCCTCCTCAGCTGCTTGATGACTGTTACTACCATCGACATCGTTGTTGTCCACCGAGATTGGACTTGATGCGGGCGAGTTTGATCTTCCTCTCCCATGTTTGGCTCCCGCACTAATGAGGATTTCTCTGATCTCTCTATCTCCTGCTTCCCTTCGCAAGGGAGTTGAGATATCGAGAGGAGTCAACCCACTGTCGTTCATAGCGTTCACCTCCATGACCTCGGACTCCATAGCATGCTTATAAAGCAGGAAGTTCACCACCTGCAATTCTTTCCCATTTTCCATACATTAAGATTTTACGTGAAGACTTCAGGCATAGACGAGACATCCTTTATTCCAGTGATGATCAAAACAGACCCGATTCAATAAATTCCTTGGCCTAGAAGATCTTTGCATATGGTGGGACACCAAATCAACACCCTCGCTGAAGTAATGCATAAAGAAAAGTGGATTAAAATAAGGGAACCGCAAGTCTTGCCTCGAAATTTTTGCCAGCGGCAGCGAGGTGCAAGGCGGTGTTGCCTTTGTGGTCCTTCCAATTGATCACCTGCTCCTTCTTGTGCTGCTTTAGATGGTCCACCAACACAACCACCGCCTCAAATCGGTTGTTCTTCACGGCAAGGTGAAACACAGTCTCCTCTCGAGCGGTCGTCTCTTCAACGGACTCAGGTGAAGCGGCGAGCAGTACCTTCATGACATCGACCTTCCCGTTCGCAGCGGCATAATGCAAAGGGACCCTTCTCTCCCGTCCCTTCACAGAGCAGAGCTGCGGACCCACTATCAAGAGCTCCCTCGCAATCTCGACATCACCTCGAGCCGCTACGATGTGCAGCGGACTGAAACCATCTGCGTTCACCTTTTCCACGAGCTTCGGTATATGCTTCAGGAGCTCTCGGACGAAATCCAAATGGCCAGCCACACAAGCAACATGCAGCGGCGTGTGACCGGCTCCTTCGAGATCCATCTCCTCGAGGATGAGCTCATTGCTGCTAATCAAGTCGTCCAGCTCATGAATATTGCCCTTTCGAGCTGCTTCCAACATCCTTTGCTCCATTTGATCAGAACTAATAATGGCCTCTCTCTCTTTTTGGGACACTTTTGGACTTGGACATCTGTTAAATTATATCAACCCAATTTATAGAGTTTTCCGAGCGTCGAGAAGCTCACTGGTGAATAATGAAATAAGACTAGCAACAGCAAGGTTCCATTCACATTTCCACTCGTGAAAACGCAGCTTTTCAGTAAAATAATGACAATATCAGAGCACAGATCCAGCCAGTAGGACCACCGAGTAAAGCAACACCAGCATTGAAATCGTGCGGCAGGCGGAAAGTCAGCATTTTTGGTCATAAAGTGGCTTTTTAAATACATCAGAAATTAAGAAGCGAGAAAATCTCTAAAACCTTCCTCAAGAGGAGGGCATTTATCTCAAAGCACGTCCATAATTTGGTGATTTCGTCTCAATTGAAACCCCCCAACCAGCGACGCAGATGTTCGCCCGGACGCCGATTGCTTGTGTGTCACGTGCCATTGTCCACGCCAAGGACGGGGGCATTTTTTTGTCCGAAAGAAATTGCTATGGGCCTCCCTCTCCACTTGCTCTTCCGTCCACACCACTCTCCGTTGCCATTCAGTAGAAGAAATTTCTCATTTCTTCATTAGTAGAACGAGGAAATATTGTCCTAGAGTTGTGGAACGAAACGGCAATTTTATCTTATATTTCTTTCTTCGGGGTAAGGTGCTTTGTTTTATCTTAGGAGGGCAGAGCGCCTACCGTCTCCCGGCCGCAGCGGTAAAGTCAATGCCCTGGTCTTCGTAGGCTAAAACTATTACGTCATAGTCATGACCCTAGGATGACATCACTTGCCACCACGACATTATCACGTGAATCGATCCTCCTGTCCTGAAGCATCAGATTGGGTCATTGATACTAATTATTGAACTACTGTGGGACCCCCAAGTCATTATTTCTTTGCTTTACGTATACTTAGGGCAGCAATGGGGCGTATTCGAATTTGTGTCGTGTCGTTGTCTATTTTTTTTTTCTTCGAATGTCGTTGTCTATGTTGTTTGATTTAGAATGCGTGTCGTTTTCATATATGGGTCTTGTGTCGTTTTGAGAATTGCTTTTTAGCTGGCGCTAACCAAAATTGGAATATTATCACATCTCCCTAGGTCTTGTGCTCTTTATATTATTACTATTATTATCTTTTTATGGTTGTCGTTTTAATTGCTTTTCCCCTAGACTTTTCCATAGAGGTTGTTTGGGTTTGACTCACCAAGAGAACATTATCTGTAGACCCTGTGCAGCAAGCTCATTTGGGCCACTGATGATATGTAGTCCATCGTAACCACTCACACAATCATTAATTTTTAAGATATGAATCTACATTAGTTGTAGTAGAAATGTGCACAGGTCACGCTTTTGTTTAAATTGAAGTCTGGCTGCTCACCTTGGGCAATACAATAGCCTAGTTTGTGACAAATTTAGTCTTCACGCCTCTCACCTAGAGGCTGACCAAGGTCACCTAATGACTCTCGCCGACCTAGAGTTGAAAGGGAAAAAGAAAAGAAAATTATCAAAAATTTAGAAAAATTATTCACGTTAGCACCAGTCTAGCCACGTAAAATGCTCAACTTTTACATTATCGATTTCTTAGCAAAATTGCCTGAAAAGACTAGATTGGCAAATAGTGAAAATGCTTAGGACTAAATTGGCCATATTAAAATATTTAGAACTAAATTGGTCCTTGTAGAGCAGATTTATGATTTTTTTATAGCAATTTTTACCTTTTTCTTCTTTAGGACAAACTCAATGGCAGCTAGCAAAGCTTTTGCAGCACACTTCACCCCGAACTCCAAACTCTCTACTGCACTGGGCGTCTGGAGTTCCAAATGATGAAGGGACAATATTCTTCAAGAGTTATTTTGTCGTGTTAGACACTTCGACACGTATTTGACACTCTCTAACACTTAATCAATAGGTGTTGGGAAATATGTCCCCTACTCAACTCTCCCGACACTCTTCAACATGCGAATTCGAAATTTCGATATATGATTCCAACACACACGAAATCAATTTTAAAAATTTTGAATAAATGAAAGGTCAAAATATAAATATGTAAAAGAATAATAAAAATAACAATGGGGGAAAGAAGAAAAGCCCAATCTTCTATTCTTTTCTAACTCTCACTTCTCATGGCACACAATTCACCCCCAAAATTGTTTTTTTCTCTTCTCTTTTAACACGCCATGACATGTGAGTCCAAAATGTGAATTGCTTTTTTTCCCAGATTATTGGAACAGAGTTAAATTTATCAAATTGAAATAATGAATAATATTAATAAATGATGGATTAATTTTTTTTTTTTTGTGTAAATTCATTCCAGGTTCTTTTATTATTAATTATTTATTTGTGAATTTGAATCAAATTAATTTGATTAAAATAATAATAAAAATGATAATTTATCATGTATATATAAAAATATACATTTTATATACAATATGTCCTAATGTATCAAAATTCTTTACTTTTTGAGAAACGACGTGTCGGCGTATTATATCATGTCATGTCGTGTGTCGATGTCAGTGATACTTCAGTTTCAAAAATGTTGTTAAAGACCTTGCATTTGAATTCTTGGATTGTTTGTGTTGATTTTAGAGCAACCACAGAGGACAATGAAGAGAAAGAGCCGAGTAGGCCTAATTTTTACAAAGGATGATTTAACTAGCTCTTATCTTTGCAATCTGTTGAATCTGCTTGTTGATTATATACAAGTTTTGACACCAATGAACACCATGGAATATGTATAGTTGACAACTATGCTTTCAAAAATTTGTTATATGTGACGATCATAGATTATCTCTTGCTTAATAAAATTGCCTTAAGTTTGATTCCATTAAATTTTATCGTAAAAATTGCTGAGTTAGATAACACACAACAATTAACAAGTGTATTAGTTTACAGTTTTATACTTTGTTTGTCACAAGTGTTTTGGTCTGGGATTTTTTGGCGATATTAATTTAATTATTGATAAATTTGTCATAAATGTACTAGTTAATGATTTGATAGCTAAATTTATTATAAGTACATCAGTTTTGGGTTTTTATTATCAAAAAATTAATTTTGGGAAAAATTTGTCATAGATGTATTAGTTTAAGGTTTTTTTTGTGGTATCAGTCCTTTTTTTAAAGCACCTCTAAGATCAAGGTTTGATTCAAAAAAAGCCCTATAATTGGTGATTTTATCTCAATTGAAGCCGCCATCCAATCTCACCGGCAACACAGATGTTCGCCGGATGACGACCGCTTGA
Organism: Eucalyptus grandis; assembly: GCF_016545825.1. Taxonomy (NCBI): domain Eukaryota; kingdom Viridiplantae; phylum Streptophyta; class Magnoliopsida; order Myrtales; family Myrtaceae; genus Eucalyptus; species Eucalyptus grandis. Next base: position 26,202,903 of record NC_052612.1, read on the forward strand.
ATGTTGTGTGCCATCATTCGTGCCGTGAACCAGTGCGTTTTTGTCCAAATAGAAAATGCCTCTGAGCCTCCCGCTCCACTTCTTGCATAGCAGAAAATTCGATAGAAGAATTTCTCATTCTTTCTAATTAGTTGAATGAGGAAATCTACATTAAAGGAACTTTAGTACCTCGTTTTATAATGAGGGGTAAATTCTACTGTCCTGGAGTTTTGGACTGAAGGGCAACCTACGAAAGTACCTATCCATATCGTTTTGTTTTGTCATTTGAGGCAAGAGTATCTATGTCTTCCGTCGGTGGAAGTGAAGTCAATGCCATGGTCTTCGTAGACTAATACTATTACGTTATAGTCATGACCCTAGGATGACGTCATTATCATGTGACTTTATTTATAGTGTCCCACTTTGTCGGAAGCATCAGACATTATTGAACTACTGCAGGACTCCCATATCATAATTTCTTTGCTTTACACATATTTAGGGCATCAACGGGAGCATATTTGTATTTATGCAATTCGATTCAAAGTGCGTGCCATTTTCATATAAGGTCTTGTGTCGTTTTCAGTATTGCTTTTATGTTGGCACTAGTCAAATTGAAATATTATCACATCTTAATGTCATGCCCCGAACCCAAGTGCACGAACATCTCACGATAGTCGATTAAATTGCAACATCCCAGTACTCATCGCCGACCCTTTTTTTTTTTTTTTATCTTTTGACTAAACACAAGCAGAACGTATATAACAACTCCCGGTCAATCAACCAAGAGGGATATTATAACCGTCACAACAACATTTCCAACAACATTACTTCTATTTATAAACTTATTAACCCTAGGAAATTTCATACTTACAAACCACTACCAAAAAAAAAAAAAAAAAAAAAAGCAGTAAGGGTCAAGATTAACTTAAACTTCACTAACGCCAGGCCAATCCTTCACCTCCAAAGGGATCTCGAACGCACGTGACGGTTCTCCAACCTACAGGCCTAAAAATATTTAAAGAACAATGGGGTGAGATATAAATCTTAGTGAGTCAACAGCCAAAACCTCGATGAGGACGTGAATTCGTCTTAGAGGCAGCCTAAACACGCACAATATATAAACTTACCTCGCCTTGGCACACCCCTACATATTAGTACATCACATCAATGCAACAAGCACAATCAATAACCAGAACACAAAACTCTTATGCACCGAACATTCACACAAGTCTCGATTATATGGTAAAATCCGTTTTCGTCCGTCTCATATCTTGCCTCATAGTTTTACCCAATAATCAAGTGCAATGCATCATAATCATTCACACTTATTCCATTATTACGACTCCTCGGGTTACGGCCAACTCACAAGTTGGCAATCTTCTGACATGACCAGGTATCATCCTGCCCCATCGGGCATGGTATCGTCTAGAACTCCCGCCTAGACGGCATTCCATTAAAAGAGCATCGGTTCGGCCTCAACCATGATAAAAATTGGACATTATCCCCAAACTCTCGTTGGGTGACGGGTTCAATTAAATAATCATTTAAGCACATCATCAACCAAGCCAATTTTTATTTGCTAGTAATTAGCCTAGTATAAAAGAATTTGCATTCAAATATCCAACTTTGACAAATTTTAATACTTAAAATTCCAATAAAATATTCGTACGTGGTCATGTATTTAAAATCAACCTGTTAAACTTTAAACACATTCATTTTAAAACCTCATTGTTTTATTTGGCATGTAAAATTCCGTGTCCAAACCTGACACCTCGAGATTTTCTATTTTCTTGCCCATAAAACCTTCTTTGAATGTAGTAAAAAGCATATACAATAAACAACCAATAACACGGCATAACAAGCTCAAATAATTGGAATTATGCATAGGTCCATCCAATAAAACAAGCATAAAATTCTATTTAATGGCTAATCCATGATTAATTTACACTAATTATGATTAATTAAGCTAATCATGATTAATTATGCTAATTGTGATTAATTAGCTAATTGAAATTAATTAGGCTAAACAAATTGATTAATTAACCTAACTGTAATTAATTAAAAACAACTAATCGCCGTTAATTAAGCAAATTACGGTTGATAAAATAAATCTCGATTAGTTAATTTAACCACGATTAATTAATCTAATCTTAATTACTTAAACTAATTGCACTTAACTCTAATCTAAACCATACATAATCTCAATTAAGGCTAAATTAAAATTAACTAATACTAACCTCCATTATTCTTAACTAATCTACCCCATAAACATAATTAACATCCTAGTTCATGATTAGGAAGTTAACTCATGGGCTTTTCAGTGATGGCGGGCTTGCGGCGATGGCGGCATGACGGCGTCGAGAACACAACGCTTGTGGCTCGAACGGAGTCTCAACGGTGGCGGCGGCTTAAGCTCATTGCTTGAGCTTGGGTGTTCGGTGGTGGTGAACCAATGGTGAGGGACGGCGTGACGGCATGGCGAATGGCGTGAAGGATGTAGGCGGTGGCTTGCAGCGATGAGCAGGTGGCGGCAAGGACAGTGGTTCAGAGGGTGCTGGTGGTGGTTTGGCAGCTCAAGAAACAGTGCAAAGGACGGTGGATTAGTGGTGGTGCAAATGGTGGTGAACAGGCGGCACAAAATGGGTGACTTAGAGAGAAGTAAAAAAGAAGAAGGGGAAGAAATGAAGAAAAGTTAGAGAGAGAAATGGGCTGGTGGAGGCCTCGGCTATGGGGGAAGATGGACGTGCCAGAGGGGGGGCGGAGAGAGAGAGAGAAAAGAAAGGAAAAGGGAGGGGGAGGGGGAGGGGAGGGGAGGGAGGAGAGGAGAGAGAGGATTTAGCTAAAAATCCATCATTTCTTACACCAACTACTCCCTAAAATCCTCCTAGCCAAGTTTTTTGTCACCTCTTATTTTATTTTTTTGTTTCATTTTTCTTTAAAACCAAAATTTTGGCCAACAATTCACAACTTTGCCACTGGGTCCATTTTTCCTTTCGAACTTTCAATTTTCCGACTAATAATTCATTTTTCGAAAATTTCGAACTCGCCGATAATTCAACGAAAAATGAGGCATTGTCCAATAAATTAGTCTTGCAACCCTCCAAGCTTTAATATCCCAAATTGAATTAAATTTCATGGTTAAAATTCAATTAAACACGACTTTAGTACAATATAAACTATCGAGTGACTTTTACGGGCTCTCACTCGATTAACCCGTGATCAATAATTTTGAATCTATGTTTGTGCATCTATGAATCATGGACAACCCTTAGTTGTCATATAATCACAAGAGTTCAATTACATACCCTGAAAATGAGATCAATAGAAAAATCAATTTATCGTTGTTCAACGCGAATATCATAATCACTTGCGAAGTGACTACGTACTTCCATTGAATCAATTCATATCTATTCATTAATTGATTTATAATAGTGTAGTATTGACCTTTGTTGATCCTTATGGTCGAGCGGTCAATTCTTGATCGAATTCTCTAATCTTTCGTATTTTAACCCTTTACAACCTTACCCAATAAAATAGTTAACTCGTAAGTGATTAGTTTAGAGTAAAATAACAATAAGTGCATTGATGAAATAACCATTTCATATATTTCGAAAGAAAGCAAAATTTTGGGATATCACACTTAAAGTCTTGTGCCTCTTTTGGTTATTATTGTCTTTTAGTTGTCGTTTTAATTGTTTTTCCCTGGACTTTCCAGGCCCGTTCATATTTATCACTGGTTCACCAAGCGGGTCAACTTTTGATCCCTATTTTTCCTTAGGATTAGATTTCTATCTTTTTTTCTCATTGAGATTGCGGGCAAGTATCATATTTTGTGTAATGCTATACACATCTGATTTCATATATATATATATATATATATATATATATCGAAGAGGCAGCGTACCCATCCATTGAAGCCTCTAGCAATGCTAATCCTCATTTTTAGTTACTAAACGACACAAACTACAATGAAAACCAAACACATCTCGGAAAGGTTTAGTAGAGTTCATAGTCGAGCAAATCTCTATTATCTATTCACCTGGAATCCGTGGTGGCTATAGACAATGAGAACTTCACCAGTGAAATGGCATAGCTTGCCCTTGAGTTGAATTGTTTTGTAGTTTGTACAAGGATGTTCCAATAGTTTGATCCCTTGATTGTCTTTTGAGCCATTGAAAGAACATTATCTATAGACCTCGTGCATCAAGCCTGACTAGGCTGCTGATCATATGGAGTCCATGGTAGCAGTCACAAAATCAATGATTTAGATGATATTAGTCTACACTATCAGTAATAGGAATATGCACAAGCCACATTGTCGCTAAGATGGAAGTCTGGGCCAAACATATCAAGCTTGCTCACTCTAGGCCTGATACACTAGCCCAGATCAAAACAAATTAAAGCTTCACGCCTCTTGCCTAATGGTTGGCAACCTTCGCCGGACCAGAGTCAAAAAGAAAAAAGAATGAAAAATAATAATTTTTTTTTTAAATTAGAAAAATTGCCCACATCAGCATCGATCTTATCATGTAAGATGCCTAGCATTCACGTCATCGATTTCCGATCAAAATTGATTGGAATGGCTAGATTGACAAATTGTCAAAAAGTTTATAAATAAATTGACTTAATTAAAAGGTTTAAGACTAGATTGGCTGACACACAATAGGTTTTGGACTTTTACGATAATTTTCCCATTTGTCTTGATGACAAACTTGGTGGCAGCTAGCAAAGCTTCCACAACGTACTTCACCTCAACCTCTCTACCGAACCAGGCATACAGGGTTTCAGATGTGTTGCTAAAGACCTCGTATTTGAATTCTCGAATTACTTGTGTTGATTTCAGAGCAACCACAAATAGGACAACAAAGAGAAAGAGCTGAATAGGCCTAATCTTTGCATAGGATGATTTTACAAGCTCTTCTCTAAGCAATCTCTTCAGTCTATGCGTTGACTATATATAAGTTTTGACACCGATGGAAACCATGAAATATTTTCAATTTTGACATAGTTGATGACTATGCTTTCAAAAATTTATTACAAGTCACAATGGTTGATTATCTTTCGCTCAATTGAATTGCCTTAAGTTCAGTTTCGATTCAAATGTAATCATTTTATTTGTCTCCTTTTTTTGCGTTTGGTTAGGATTTGTCTCCATGGAAATATTGTCCCTCACCTCTTGACAATGAGTCATATAAGATATTTATATATAGGTGATCTGCCTATACCTATCAGTTTAAACTTTTAGTATGAGGGGTGGTAAGATTCGAGCACTCTGCATACCCAGTCCAATTTTAAATTCCTCTTGCCGGCAATTTTTGTTAGGCGATTTGTAAACCGACTTAATACAAATGATTATTAGGAGAAACCACTCAAAGAACAATGGTTTGTTGAGTTAAGGATTTACAAACCTCAAGCAGAAGCATCAGATAAACATGGGATGTTGTCAAGAGGTTATTGCATTCGAGGCCTTAAGATGGGGTGAGAAAAGTAATTTTCGATCCTATGATTTACATGATGTATATATGTAGTATATGGATGGCTTTATGTCTAGTCTACTGATGATGACATACCAAATAAAATGTATTCTAAAGGATTGAGAAACTCTAAATTTATAGCTAAACTTATATCTTAATTTTTCATCTCGAGAACTCGGCTAACACCTTCTCTGTCGTTGTCATCGTCCCCATCCCATTACATGAGCCTAGGGACCCTTGAGTCGTTGCTTGACCGAGTTCCTCCGTCGTCGTCTCTCTCTCTCTCTCTCTCTCTCTCTCTCTCTCTCTCTCTCTCTCTCTCTGAAGGAGGTTACTATAGCCGATTTAGGATTATCGATGTCATGACCTGACGGGAGTTATTGTTGCATCGTCCCAAGCACGTCGCCAACCCGTTTCTTTTATTTATCTTATTATTAGGAGCATGCAGAAGCATGTACAATAACCATCAAACAACACAACAATCAAGCAGTCAAGAAAACACAACATGAAACACACTACTTCTATTCAATATCAGTATATTTACAAGCTCTTTTTCTATGGGCACTTTCTTATTTACATTAATCTTCAACCAGTTGCAGGTCGGGGGATTCTTATTTTCTTTAACACGGCTGCAGCTCCAAATCGATACACTAAGACAAAAAGGAAGTGAGATGTTCACACCTACAAGTTTGAAAAGACAACAAAGTGAGTCGAAGACTTAGTAAATAAAGCCACTAAACCTAAGTTAGGAGGATATCTTGTCATCGAATCTAGCATGTGGACAACACTCGCACCATAGCATTGATGGTAGATCAATAGCAATTCTATTGTTGTACCTTGACTATATGCATGTGATCATTTCCAACTTACCGTCCAAGCATGATTTACCTTTGGCTTGTCAATAAACGATTCAACAATGGCTTTGACATTTTCACATTTCGCAGGAACTGTTCACGGAAATCCTCTCTACTAGTTTCCAGAGTCCTTGTTCATCCGTCTATTGTAATGCTGATTCCTGGAGTTCTACTCATCGAAATGGGCTGATTTTTGGAGGGAAGGTCCTTCTCTACCTCCTCTACAATCCCTCCAAAGGATTTTGCTGGAGAGTTCAAGATCCACTTGACTCCACCGTCTGTGCGCTCCTTGCGTCTGGAGTGCTGTTTGCGACAGGAGCTGGCTTCTTCCTGTGGAACGACTTCTTGGCTGGAAGTTGAGTTCGTTTAAGCTTGGAGAGTTGGCCCCCTTCCATGTCATCCTAGGTGACTTGATTCCTCAGCTCTCGTCTCCCTCTTTTGCTAGTGTGAACTGTCTTCTGCTGCAATTTGTCTGGTTCGATTTTGGGAGGTCGATTTGGGAGTTCTTTGTGGTGTGTGGAGTCTGGGTGCTTATCCTACTGTCCCTAGCTGTGTTTGCAGAAGCTTAGCCTAGGTTAGATCCCTGTCAATGGCTTTTCATTTGTTGTGACTGTTCTGCAGACCACGTGTTTGTGGAAATGCCTTCGACTTCTGTGGAGGCTGGAAACAACAACTCTGAAGCCAGAATGGCAGCTAGAACCTCAAAGGTACCTTAAACACCCTCACATGGTGCTGGATCACCCACGAAACAACCAAGGATTATTGGTTCATCTTCATCAACCCTAGGTGGAACTAAAAACAAGCAGCAAATGCCGCAACTGCCGCTTGGTCGATCCGACCAGTCAAGAGAAAGGTCTAGAGGAAGGAGCCGCTTGCGGTCATCTTCGAGACGTCCTTAAGCTCCTCAACAGCATCTAGCTGGACAGCAAGTCGCCCTGGCCCGCTCATGGGCAAATGTTGCCTAGCTTGTGGCAAGAGGCCCGGATCTGTCTTACACACCCCTCACTTTTGTTAATGGCAAAGCGGTGATCAATTTGGCAGATGAAGTTCTTGATGCAGTGGACCCGAAATGGCACCATTGCTTAGTAGGCTATTTCATTGAGAGGAGGAAACTTATGTTCGATATGGTGGAGCAATCTGTGAAGCATATTTGGGGTGCCAAGCTTGTAGAGATTATTGCTAATGACCAAGGATTCCTCTTCCTTCACATTTCGGACCCGGTGTTTCGGCGAAGAATCCTTGAGGAGGGACTAACCACAGTGGCTAGGGTGCCATTTATTCTCCGTCAATGGGAGCCACTTATGGATCTCAAGAGAGAGAACCAAACCATGGTTCCAATTTGGATATGTTTGATGAATCTACCATTCGATTGTTAGACGGTTCTGGCCACGGGTGCAATCGCAAGCATGGTGGGCAAACTATTGTACATGGATCAAAGAACTGACCAAGTGAAGATGGCCTCATATGCTAGAGTATGTGTGGAGATCAAAACGAATAAGCCGAGATGTAGAATCGCTAAAGTAGTGTTGAAGGGGGTTACATGCTCCATTGCCATTGAAGATGAGTGGTTGCCGGCTGAATGCTCGGACTGTGGATCTTTCAAGCACAACTGCCATGCCCCTCCTCGTGCACAAAATCCCGCTGGACGGATTAGAGCCAAGCAGCATCCCCCAGCCAATTCGGTCATTCCGGCTCCTTCGGTGGTTCTCGAACCCTTGCCGATGGTTGAAGCGCCATTACCCCCAACAAGCCGCATTCGTTCCTGCACCCTCAAATCTCGTGGCTCCGACAACGGCTGGCCTCCCAAACCTGATCGTTGATTTGCGGCCTGCACCTGAACAGCCCTGGAAGCAGGTCAAGAATAAAAAGAAAAATAACCTGGCCTCCAAAGTGGGGGAAACCTCGCGCCCGTGCATTGCTGGTGATGCAGACACCAATCGGCTGAAGGCACCAGTTGTGGAAAAGGCTTTACCGCCCGGCTCCAAGAAATCTCATAGAGATACTAGTGTTCCCTCGAAGGTAGCTCTATCTCTTGTGGCCGAGTCCTGATCATTTCTAGATCAACCTAGCAACCCTGATCATGGGGAGGTGTCGGAAGTAGCTGTTACATTTACTTCTTCGGATGAAGATGACTTACTTTCTCCTCGGTCGTCAAACCTGTCCCTAAGAGCTTCGAAAGCGGCTTCCTTGAAGGTGGAGACCATCCAGGAGAGATTTCTTGCGTTAGCCTCGGATCCTAGACCAAAGGTGAAGTCTGGTGCCCCGGCTATTCCTCACCGGAAGCCATCCAAGCAGAGGTATGCCTTTGCCTCCTCTTTTCTCTTGGCCTAGTTGTAGTGTTTCTTTTATATACATATATATATGCATTTCAGATTTTGGAATATTAGAGGACTCATGAACCCTCTAAGGAGAGTGAGGTTAGAAACTTTGCTCGCTCTTATGGCCTTTGCATTATCGGCTTATTGGAGACCAAAGTGCCGGAGCATCTTTTTTTGTTCCTTCTTTGATGGCCTCTTGTCGGGATGGAATTGGATAGCCAATTATGATTCTTCACCAAATGGGAGGATTTGGGTTGGATGGAACACTTCTCTGGTTAATTTTGAATTGATTTTGTCCAACGATCAAGCAATCCATGGCAAAACGACTCTCCTCATGTCCGGTTTGTGTTGTTGCACTTTGGTCATTTATGCGGAGGTAGAGAAAGATCACAGGAAATCCTATGTGGAGTTGAGAAGTCAGGAGGAGTCTTTCTTTAGACAAAAATCCAGAATTAGATGGCGTGAGAATGGTGACAGGAATACTAAGTACTTTCACCACTCTGTCACTACAAGACAACTGAAGAATAGGATCCTTTCGGTTCTTGATAAGAACGGGAACTTGGTCATTGAACCAAAGCTTGTGCATAACACATTCATTTCCCACTTCCAGGAGCTCTTTGCTTCAAGTACACCTCCTTCCAGCCCTTCTTTGCTAGACCTACAACAAGTTATTCGCTGTCCCCTCGGTGATGACTAGGTTAGCCTTCTTTCTCATCCCTTTACTGATAGAGAGATTCACGATACTCTGTTCTCTTTAGCCTGTGGAAAGGCTCTTGGGCTAGACGGATTTGGAGTAGAATTTTTCAAGAGTAACTAGGAGAAGGTTGGAATGTCGGTCATTGAAGCGGTTAAGGACTTCTTTGTCATGGGGAGACTTTTAAGGGAGGTTAATACTACCATCTTGGTGTTGATCCTCAAGGTGTCCAATGCGACCTCGGTCAATGATTATAGACCTATAGCCTACTGCAATACGATCTACAAATGCATCACCAAGGTCTTAGCCAACTGCATAGCCGCAATTCTTCATAATACGATCAGCCCTCATCAGAATGCCTTTATAAAGGGCCGTTGTATCCGTGATAATATTCTCCTTGAACAGGAGTTATTTGCTGGATTCCACCTTCAACCTTATATCCCAAAATGTGCGGTTAAGGTGGATTTTCAAAAGGCCTATGATACGGTAGACTGGGACTTCCTCGAGTTGGTGTTGCATGCTTTTCACTTCTTCGATCATCTCATTCAGCTCATCATGGAATGTGTGCGCACTCCCAAGTTTTCTATTTCCATTAATGGTGATCTTCATGGCTTCTTCTCTAGTGGACGTGGGCTTGGGCAAGGGGATCCAATGTCTCCTTATCTTTTCACCTTGGTTATGGAAGTATTTTCTAGGATCCTGAGCATGTTTGCGACGCAACCTGGATTCAATTTCTTTTGGAGATGTAAGGCTACAAGATTATATCACCTCTTCTTTGCGGATGATGTCTTTCTCCTTTGTCGAGCGGATATGGTTTCAGTCTCTCTTCTTAAGGATGGGATGGATACCTTCTCAGCATGGAGTGGATTAAAGCCTAACAACAACAAGAGTGAGATTTTTCTTGTAGGTAGCTCGGAAGACCTAAGAAAGGACATTAAGGATGCCCTTGGCTTCGTTCAAGGTAACTTGCCAGTTCGTTATTTGGGAGTTTCTATCATTTCCTCCAAACTTGGAAAGGTGGATTGTGTGTCCTTAGTTGATCATATAACGGCCAAGGTCCAATCTTGGACGCACTGTTTTCTTTCCTTTGCCGGGAGAGTCCAACTTATAAGGTCAGTTCTTCATGCGATTCAAGCATATTGGGCGAGTGTCTTCACAATTCCTCTTACAGTTATGGATCACATTGAGCAGATTACCAGACAGTTCCTTTGGAGGGGACCTAGTCTTGGGAAGGGAGGCGCGAAAGTTTCTTGGGAGGACGTTTGCTTGCCTAGGGACGAAGGAGGACTTGATATTCGCAGATTGCGGGATTGCAATAAGGTAGCAATTCTCAAACACATTTGGATCCTGTTTACTGACAATGAGTCCTTATGGTGCAAATGGATACATTCAAGCTTCTTGAAGAGGAAGAGTTTTTGGGTAGCTGGGAGGCCCGCTTTCTGCTCATGGGCATGGAAGAGAATCCTTCACCTTAGATCAGAATTTCGTCTCCACTTCCGATGGCGGATTGGGGATAGTTAGTCAATCTCCCTTTGGTTTGATAATTGGCACCAAAGAGGTCCTTTGGACCTTATCTGCTCAGAGCCGATTATTATGAATTCTGGTTTATCCAAGCGTGCAACAGTGGCTGATCTCTTCTCTCCAGCGGGTCAGGTTTTAGGTCGGTGATTGATCCTTGGGATCATCTTCTCCCTTTCCTTTCCAATTCTCTAGATTATTTTACTTGGAGCGACAGCCCCGATGGTCTTTACTTGGTTGCATCCACTTGGGATATCATCGGGAAAAGGAAAGATAGGGTTTGCTAGGCTTCATTTATTTGGAATAAAGCTATCACCCCGAGATATCAATTTAATCTCTGGTTAATTACGAAGAATCGTCTCCCCATCCAAACCCTACTCATGTCCTATGACAAAATTGGCTATGAGGTATGTCCCTTTTGTAAGCTAACACCAGACTCCATCGATCATCTCTTTTTCGAGTGTTCTATCACTGCCAGCATGGCCTTCTCTTGGGCAACTAAATGCAGTCTCCCTTGGTGGAACAAGACCTGGACTAAGAACCTCTGGTGGGCTATAAAGTTTCTATTTAGTAAGGATTTCTACTGCTCCATTGGTTGCTTTTCTTTTGGTGCCCTTTGCTACCTTATTTGGAAATATAGAAACGACATGCTCTTCAGAGATCATAGGGCGACTCTTGCGGCAGTAAAAAATCTTGTCATTAGAATGGTGAAGGACAAGGCTCTAACGTTAAAAAAACGTTGAAGATAATCCTAAAAATAGAAGACTCCAGTGAAATTGGGGGTTCGATCCTTCCATTTTCCTTCCCCATCCTGTGAACCTGGTGTGAGTTGTTTTCAGCGGCTTCTCTTTTTGGTGCTTGCGGTTCTCTTGCTTTGTTGTTGGTTTTCTAGGGAGGTTTGGTCTTTCTCAGCCTTGCATGGCTTTTCTCTCCTCATTGGTCTCTTGCCTGTTGTTTAGGCTGGTGTTTGCTTTGGCCGCTCTTGCAGTTTTCTTTTACTTCCAGCACCCTTCCACTCACGTAGACTTGTTGTCTTGTTGAGTGCAAGTTTTGTGGTGCTGGATTTTGTAAATGTTGGCTCAAAGCTCTATAAAAATTTATTACTTCTGACCAAAAAAAAAAAAAGATTCAACAACACATATCAACATGCACAAAAGGTTTATTAACCATCTCATATGGTTCTTCCCATACTTTTAGAGGCTTCTGGCTTTAGATTGGGCATCAGGAATTCACCGGGCATCTCATACTCTCAAAGGCTTCCTATTCTCATGAACGAGGCATCATTCCCATCTCAAATGACTACGGGGCTTATCTTTCAATTGAGTGATCAGTTGTTGTGCCTTATACGAGCCGGTTCTTGTCTTTTTATCTTAGCCAATACAAACAAAGCCCGAAGGCAACCCACCCACGCATGGCTGCGCTAGTTGAGGCCTAGCCTCTTGACCGCTAGGTTAGGGGTTTGACTTCTAGAGTCCGCCACAACACCTAGAGCAATTATGTAACTTAAGCGTAAGGCCTCGGCTAGTAGGTTGCTGGGCTAATCTCCCCGAGGTATAGTCACTGCTATGCTCCCGTAAGGTGAGCTAGGCCGGATCATCGGCATAAAAAAAAAAGAAGGCCTAAGGCATATTCATGCAAGTGCGTGATGTCTATCACATAATAACTTTATGAATGAACTGAGTGCATATGTGACCTACAACTTGAGCCAACACATCTCGACACCTATCCAAAGTTAAGTAAGGCTCAGATTCACATGCCTCAAGGCCGCTTTAAGGCCATACTAGGCCCGAACCATCGAGCTTCAACGCCAATCTCATAACCGAGCAAGACATCATTCGTGACCCATGTTCACATGTATACATGCAAGACATAAGCAAACTATACAAAATGCATTTTTCATCATACATGCAATAAAACAAGGGTGAGCACACACCCAATCCAACAACATAACGTGTCACCTTAGCTAAGGGTTAGGAACTTTACTTGCACTTGACAAAGTGTCAAAAAGTTGCCAAGTAACGGCCGAGCTAAAGGGCGTGCAACAAGTGAGACTAAGAAGGAGAGAGGGGCAAGCAAGAGGAGAAGAGAGGAGAAATGAGCCAAGGTTGTGTGAACGAAGGGGGTGGTTCTTCTATTTATAGGCCAACACTCATTATATGGCCTTTACATGTGATCCAATGAGATCTCTTCTTGTGGCAAGCTTATTTGAAGATGTGGTGGTGGTGCCGTATGATTCCTAGGGAATGATCATAGATTTGTGTTCTCTTCTTATTGGTCCACCTAGCTTATGAGTCATCATTTAGTGATGGCTAAGCTTAAGTTGCTCTCCAAGCCAATCTTTGATCCCCAAAAAATGATCCATAACTGGTTCACAACCGGTCCATGGTCAAGCATTTCCGATTCATGGTGAATCCTTGGTTGTCATGCAGTCGCGTGGAATCAATCAGTCTGCAACAGATGTATGATCGAATGGAATTGGTCCATGGTCGCCTGTGACTAATGCATGATTGAGCGGAATCACCCGCTATGAGTGCATGATCATGCGGAATCAATCTATGACAATCCATCCATTAATCCATGACGTTGCGTGATCATTCCACGACCGATCCTCATGGCTGAGTAGTCGACCCATGGCCTAAACAACTTTGATCGACTTGCGTGATCGATGAATCGATTCACTATCGATGCTTTGGCCAACCCATGGCCAATCCTTCAATCAGACCATGGCTAGTATTTGGTTGCCCATTCCGACCAAGTCCATTAGTCTATGGCTGATCCCCGTTCTTGGCACATCGATCCTGTGGCTATTTCCCACGATCGATATAAGAGCCAGAACCGTGGATGTTACACTTAACCTCAAATCCAAGGCTATTAGCCTCGAGCGACCTTAAAGGCTAGATCTGGGGTGGGCTAAGGCTAGGGCCATTGGTTTTGTGTTACTACTGCAACCACAGAGGTGACACTTGTGACTGTGTTGAGAGAGAAAGAGGGCAATAGGACATGTTTGTATAGTGCTACAAAGTGGCGAAGAGAGGCTATCGTTCTTTCCCTTTCATCATTAAGAGCCTACATTTGTATATCCATATTATGATTATAGGGACCAAAGGAACCTAAGCAAACTAGAGAGATATGTAGTAGATATGGTTAAGTGAAGCTAAACTCACTTAGGCCCCGTTTGGTTCGGCTTTTGGAATGGGCTTTGGGACTCTAAAGTCCCTTGGCCAAATGCAAATGCGTTTGGTTCGTGTTTTTGCTTAACTTTTGGAAAATACAATTGCATCTCCAAAGGACTCTAAATGCTCTTAGTCCAAAGCAGGTCTGGAGGTCCTTTGGGACTTGCATTTTTGGAATGCAAGTTCCGGTTATTGTTCATTTTCTCTAAGAAAAGCCAATCGGAGGCAAACGACCGCCAACCAAGGGGTTGCGTGCGTCGGCGACCACTGCCTGAGGGTCGCTTAACCCTGGCAACTGTCGCCGAACCTCAAGCGACACCTGGGTCACGTGACCTTAGGCGACAGTTGCTGGGGTCGGGCTACCTCAGGCGACGGCCGCCTAGGGTCGCGCGACCTCAAGTGACCATCGCTCGACCCAAGTGGCGATCACCTGGGATTGCCCGACCCAGGCAACTGGTTGCCTGAGGTCACGCAATGGTTGCTTGGGTCGAGCGACCTCAGGAGACCGCCGATTGAGGTCGCTTGACCCCAGGCGGCCGTGCGAACCTAGGCGGCCGACGCCTAGGGTTGCGCGACCTCAAGTAACGACGTCCGGGGGCTAGATTTGGTGGTCCGGTTGACAGATTCAATGGTCCGACGGCCAGATTTGACCAGTCGGTGGCCAGACTTCTAAAAAAAAAAATACAAATGTTTTTTTTAATTAAAAGTCCTTTATAAATGCAAATTTTACCAAATGGTATTTTGGCCAAAGTTGGTTCTAAATTCATGTTAGAATTACAATTCACCAAACGCTATTTACATTTCGGAAAACCCTATTCACCCAAAGGTATTTGCATTTTTGCAAATACATTCCCTAAAAGCCGAATCAAACGGGGCCTTAGGTTATTAATAAGCATATTAGAAATGTAACTTAACGTCATGGCTTTTGAGCTCTATTTATAGAGGGCGTGTTTAGATCTATTATCAATGTGGCTCATTGTCCTGTGTCATGTGAAACTAAGGAATCGGCTAGTGAGATTGAATAGGAGCTGAGATAGAAGGCAAAACAGAGAGTTGAAGGATGAAAATTGTTAATATAGATTTGAGTTTGACCAGCCCACCTCCATTAATGGAGGTTGTAAGGAACGTAGAAGAGGGAAAAGAAAATAAGGCTCTTTTTCTCTCAAGAAAATATCGAATTGAGCTGAAATTTCAAATTGTCAATGAGTTGCTGAGGATGAGAGACACTCGCATGTGAAATTGACATGTGGACCTTTAGTGGCAATATTGGATGAAAACCTTAGGGAGGTAAGATTTGAGTATGGAGCGAGAGTTGATGATGTTTTTACAAGACAAAGAGTTTGTGCTTTTTAAAGGAACTCGACCATTTTTGTATCATACCCTTATGTTTTCTCATTGGCTAACCTCATATATTAAAAAGGCAATGTCTTTTTTCTTTAAGGGTTAATACCACAAAAAATTTCAAACTGGTACACGTATAATAAATCTATCTCAAACTAATTATTTGGCCATAAAAAACTCTAAACCATTACACCTATAATAAATTTACCCAAAACAAATTTTTTTACCTCAAAAAACCCCAAACCGGTACATTTATCACAAATTTAACTTTCGTTAGTTTTTATAAAATTATGTTAATATCAAGAAAAACTCCAAATTGGTATAAATGCAACAAACATGGGTAAAACCCCAAAGTGATACACCCCTCAATTGTCATATGTCATCTAACTCAAAAATTTGATGGTAAAATTTAACTGAAACTAACATACGATATATTGGTCACAAATATACCGGTTTGGAGTTTTTAGTGATAAAAAAATTAATTTGAAGTAAATTTTTAATACATGTACCAGTTTGGAGTTTTTCCGTGATATTAACTCTTTCTTTAATTAACTCTTTCTTATGGAAATAAAGTCAATGCACTGGTCAATTGTCTTTGTGACTTCTTGTGGCCATCACAAACCTCAGATTTCTTATTGAATATTTGTATCGAGAGATAATTATTCTATCCTAGCCGTGACCTGAAACCTACCAAGATTCTAACAATTAGAAAGTCTCTCCACACAAGATATGTTGCTATTCAAATATTTATTCACAATTTAAGTCGAACTTGTGATTTAGGGAAAGACATATGACCTCTTTATCACTAGGACAAACACCTTAGTATTAGATTGCATTAGATAACTTTAAAATTCATTGCGCATGGAGATCCGATGAAGAAGATATAACAAAGAGTTGAAAATAGGAAAACAAAGAAAGAGAAAAAAAAAAGGAAACCCAAGAAAAAAATGACATTGGCTTTAAACAAAAATGTCAAACTCCGAATTCTTAAAGATTAGCAAGGTAGAAAATATTGTCCTTTATAATTTCTTTTCTTCTCATCACATCAAATAGGCAACAGGACACCGTATACCTTTTCGTCCTTTCATTTCATTGACCATATAAAATTGCCAATCCTAATCTTATCACATTCTAGCAATAGATAATTCAATACAAGAAATTTCTCATTTTTCTTAATTAGTGGGACTAGGAGATATATATTATAAAGACTTTAGTAATTCATTTTTAGTGAAAATTAATTGTGTACTCCTAAAGTTCTGGAATGAACGGCTCCTATGAAAATACCTTTCTTTATGGTTGGTGGAGCTCATAACTAAGCACTCTCTCTTTGTTAAAAAAAAAAAAAAAAAGTTTCATGAGATAAGTTTACATACAATTGAGACTTGAGACACATTTTATTTTATATTATATGGACAAAATATTTATCTCCTTCAAGATTTGAAAAGCTCGTGGAGCTATTGAGTGGTTTTGTTCATAAGTTTACTACTCTACCTATTTTAATAACCTAAGCACCAACTTTTAGTCTGATTCCAATTCTGCCTTGAACTTTTTTAATCTTATAAAAAAATCACAAATTTTCACTTTTAATCAAAATCTCGCCCCCTAAATTCTCTATCCAATGTTGCTGTTAAAGGGCGATGTGTCTGAAAGGGCTAGTAATGAAACCTAGAGGGGGGGTGAATAGGTGTGAATAAAGATTTTTCGCAAAGTCAATAGAAATAATTGCCTTTAGAAAAACACAGATGAATTTAGACTTTAACAGTTTTAAACTTGAACAAATAAATAAAGCTTCTAAAAAATAAAGGAGTTGAGGGAAGAGCATAAGAACACAAGGTTTATAGTGATTCGGCTTAGATCAAGCCTACACCCACTCTCCCGAGCTGACAACCTACTAGTTGGATTCCACTAAGAATTTAAAAGAGATTTTACAACTTGATGATCTTGACTTCACAGTGAAGAGTCTCTATTGATCTCTCACAGAGTCACACCATGAGTTTGTCTCTTTTGTAAACAACTTCAAGTTTAGTAAATGAAATAGCAAGGAACTAAGAAACTTCAGACTTTGAAAATTTTCTTTTACGCACACTTTCGAACAACTAGAGAGTCCGCCTTAAATACGCCTTCATACCATCACGACCGTTGACACTTTCCAAAGGAATTCCTCCAATCTACCCGTTGGATAGAATCAATTAAGGAGATTTCGAGTTGTTTGAAGATTTGTGATGAAAGCTCATCAATCATGTTTGTTCATACAATCAGGATCTTGGTTTCCATAAGTAGAACATTCCAAGTTTGCTTGCCTTACAAAATATTTGATTATCGGAATTGTTTCCAATAAAGATAGTCAATCATATAGGTGTTATATCCAGCCATAAGGTTATCCGTAAGCCATACGAATCAAATTATTGAAGAAATAAAGATAATCTTACGTCTGGATAAGTCTTTATTCTTCAATCTAGAAACTATTAGTGCGGGTAGACTTTGAACCTAAAGTCCGGTGGTCTTCAAACTTTGACGCTAGAGTCTAAAAGTCTTTAGACTAGACTTTTTGGAAATGTTTTGTCAACTTCAAAACAGTAAAGGAGTTTTCTCCAACAATCTCCCCATTTTTTTATGGTGACAAAACTTTCTTGCAGATTTGAGAACTTTTGACTTGCAAAAAAACTCTTAGGCAATTCATAATATCTTATAAAATTAAGTTGATTATGACCTGGATAGTATCCATTCTGCAACCACAGAAAACATGTTAATCCTAAAAAGATAAGTCAATTAACTATCCAACCACAATCAGTATTACCAAAGCAGGTTACTGCAGATGTTAAAAAGTTCAACAAATCCAACAAGGTTCAACAATCATAACAATTCAACAGACAAACCAAAAAACAAAAGTCAAATCATAATAAAATCAAATCTGCACACATTCTCCCCTTTTTTGTCAACAGCAAAAAGTGGCGAAGAATAAAAGGAGTTTGGTGAAACCAGTGCTGTTTGGGAATGCGAACGAGCTGGAAATCTCCCATCGATTGAACTATTTCTTCTAGCTTTTGCAAGGACTCTTGTACCTCCTCTACATCTTCAGATTTGGCAATCTCTTGAACTGTCTTTCGAAATTGAACCTTAAGGTCTTTTTTTTTTTATCATGAAGAGAGATGGAGGTGGCTTTCAATGCAGATTGGAGATTCTGAATTTCACATTCCATGCCATATTGTTGAGCCTTTTAACTCCAAAAGAAGTTCTAGCAGTCTTTTAAAGTTTGCAAAATTCTCTGTTTGCATACTAGCTTCAGCATGTTCAGTTTGAGGAGTGTTAATGGATGAGGGAACTTCAGCTTGTTGAACATCAAGACTTGGAGAGGATGCCTTAATATTAGCTTCAGCAAAATGAAAGGCATACACATCCTTTGGATCTGCTAGAGATCTGCTCACATCATCACTAGTAAAAACAGGTGAAGAAGTACCTCTCTTTTTAGCAGCTCCCTTGTCTCTGTGCCTACAAGTGGAGAAAAGAATTCTTCTTCTGTTTTTTTTTTTTTTTTTATCTCTTGCAGTTCCACTCCGAGTCTTCTCTAAATCTTCTGACAAGGATACTGCAAATGTTGGTTCAAAAGAGTCATCTTGACCTTCTTCTTTTTCTACTTCCCTTCTTTCTTTTTCTTCTTTTCTTGCTCTTCTCTCTTTCTTTGCTCTTCTTTCTTCACTTCCTTCTCTTCTCTTCTCTCTTCTCTTTTTTCACTTCTCTGCTCTGTCTCTTCTCGTCCTCTTTCCTCTATGTTCTATAGCTGATCAAAGCTAACAAAGCTCTGTAGATTTCTCAAGACAAAAGCGGAGAGTGTGAGATCATCCTCATCTTCTTCGTCTTGTAAGATAAGGGCTCTCCTCTTCTTGATAGGTGCACTCATGGGCTCCTTACCTTTCCTTTTCTTCGTAGCAGAGTCTTGTTTTGTTTTGGTTTGGGACTTCTCCTTCAAGCGCTCTAATGCTTTATTCAACTCCTTCAGTCTCATCTTTGAAACCATCTTCAAACATATCACCATAGGAGCAATGGTTCTGACACAAAGAGATGCTAGAGACTGAATGTGAAAGTGTCGAAACAATTTGGTAACCGGCACAGAGTAAGGAAGTTCTCCCTTGTCTTTCACAACAGTCCTGTACATGTGCATAAGGATAGTGTGTGGCAGCGAGAACTTCATCTCATTATTGATAGCAAACATCAACTTTGCCTCAAAACGAGATACATCCGTCTTAGAGGTTGACTTAGGTCGGATGCAATTGATTACAACCTTGTGTAGCAAAATGTTGGAGGCAAACATTCTGGAATATGAAATCCCTTCTTCAACAATTCTGTCTCGAACAAGAGACAATGTTGCATGACCCACATACACATTTATTGGTTGGAAACTCCCTCTTTCCACACCAATGACATCCGCCAATGTGTCTACGTTCACCACAAAGTCTTTTTCTCTTAACATAAAACGAAATCTATTCGCATCTAGAAAAAATAGATTCAAATAGAAGTAAGCAGTTAATTTAGAGTAAGCAACAGAAGTTTCAGAACATAATTTTTCAAGTTGAAGAA
Source organism: Eucalyptus grandis (assembly GCF_016545825.1). Taxonomy (NCBI): domain Eukaryota; kingdom Viridiplantae; phylum Streptophyta; class Magnoliopsida; order Myrtales; family Myrtaceae; genus Eucalyptus; species Eucalyptus grandis. The sequence goes on from NC_052612.1 coordinate 26,222,829, forward strand.
GAGCAAACTTCATCCTCTGGTTCACCTTCAAGGAATCTAGGAAATCAAAATCCACAGTTCGAGGGTTCATCACCCCTCTTTTCAGCAAATTCGAATAACTCTTTTTGTGTTCGTTAGAATAAAACAAATTCATTCCCTCACCATGCACATCAGCAGCTACGCCCATCCTAGGCTGAAAATTCTCATACATTCTCTCATCATCATCCTTCACCTTAGGCTGATTAAAAGAACTAAATTGTGGATCACTTGGAAAGTTGGCAAAAGTCCTATTTGCCAATCCTTGAGGTGCAATGCCTCACCTTTCCATTTGCCTTAAAAACATGGTCTCGTTCTTGTATCATCTTTCTTGCAAAAACTCATCAATCAATGTCATCGCAGTATCGTAGTACCACCTTGCTTCAACTAATTATAGAATTTAAAAAGAAATTGGGGTTTCAATGTTCTTATGGGTTCAACATCTTCCACAATTTCTTCTTCTGTTTATTGGCACGGGGGATCTTGAGTCGCATGCTAACACTGTTGAGAATGTTGTTGCTGTTGCTGATGAGGAGAGTCTTCTTCCTCAATTAAGTCAAAGTGAGTAGGACCCTCTAGCATGTGATGTGGTCCCTTGTTAGCGATCTGAGACGATTTCCTTTGGGAAGACATTTTTGCAGTCGAGGAAGATTTCTGGACTCGTTCAGTTGAAAAGGGAGAAAACTTTGTAGAGTAAACTTGAGAGAAAAAGTGAGAGAGTAACCACCGGCTGTGGTGGCTCCGCTGGGTAGGCTTTAGGTTTCCAACGAGGAGGTCTGGAGTTCAAAGCCCCTTCAACGCAAGTTGAAGGGAGGCTGGTGGATTGCCGCGTGGCGTCTTAAGTGGGTTGCCGGGGGTGGTGGGTCCTCCCGCTTACGCAGCCCCCCAGGTTTACCCCTCCGGCTGTCGACCATGCGGGGGTTCCTGGGTCACCAAAAAAAAAAGAAAGTGAGAGAGTAGGAATTTTGTATTCTAGGGTTTGTGAAAAACGTAATTGGAGAAGAAGGACTCAACGGTATTTAAAGCAAGTGAAACGAAGTATATGAGTAGTCACAAAGGAAAAAAAGAAACTGCCTTTTTCAAAAATAAAAACTGCCAAAAATTTCAAAAATTCGAAAAAGATAATTTCTAAAAATAAATTAGGCAAGTAACGATTCAAAAATCAACGTACCTTTTCAAGTTTTCATGTCAAAATTAAATTACCTGCATTGAAAAGAAATTAATTTACATATGTAGTTTTTAGACATTCCGAGTCTGACCACCTTCGGACTTTAACTAGTAGAAAATATAATGTACAATCTGGTGCGAATAGACTCAAATGGACTTTTCTCTAATGGCTTTGTAAAAATGTCTGCCAACTGATTCTTTGAGTCAATAAACTAAATCATGATTTCTCCATTCTGAGCATGATCTCTTATGAAATGATGTCGAATCTCTATATGTTTCACCCTTTAATGAAGAATTGGATTATTCGTGAGATTAATGGCACTAGTGGTGTCACATTTGATCTCAGTACATGATTCTTCAATTCCAAAGTCTCTTAGCTGTTACCTTATCCACAAAATTTGAGAACAACTTTCAAGAGCCACATGCTTTGCTTTTGCTGTTGATAGAGTTACAGTACTCTACTTCCTTGAGAACCAATACACTAGCTTGTTGCCCAGCAATTGACAAATACTAGAATTACTCTTTCTATCAACTCTATAACTTGCTAAATCTGTGTCTGAATATCCAAGGAAAGTAAAGTCTCATTCTTTGGGATACCACAAACCTAGCTTTGGAGTAATTGCAACGTATTTGATGATCCGTTTTGCAGCACTTAAATGAGATTCTACGGGATCTGATTGGAATCTAGTACAGATGCAAACACTAAACAAAATGTCAGGTTTAGATGCAGTAATGTAAAGAAGTGAACCAATAATGCTCCTGTAAAGCTTCTGGTTAACATTCTTTCCTCATTCATCTTTGTCCAGTTTTGAAGAACTTGACATTGAAGTTTTTGTCTTTTTGCAATTATCTAATCCAAATTTCTTAATAAGATTTTTGCATACTTTTCTTGATGAATAAAGATACATTTCTTTGATTGTTTAACTTGCAATCCCAGAAAAAATGTCAACTCACCCATCATACACATTTCGAATTCATCCTACATAGATCTAAAGAATTTCTTGCATAGATTTTCATTAAGAGGTCCAAAAATAATATCATCAACATAAATTTTAACCAATAGAAAATATTTACCCTCCCTTTTGATGAATAAAGTAGTATCTACCTTTCCTTTAGCAAAACCATTTTAGGTTAGGAAATTACTTAACCTTTCATACTAGACTCGAGGTGCCCGCTTCAGTCCATACATGGCCTTTTTCAATTTGTAGACTGAGTTTGGCTTTCTTGGATCTTCAAAACTAGATGATTGTTTCACATAGATTTCTTCTTGGATAAATCCATTTAGGAATGCGCTTTTTACATCCATATGGAATAACTTGAAATTTTCATAACAAGTAAAAGCAAGTAATAATCTAATTGATTTTAACCTCGCTATTGGTGCGTAGGTCTCATCATAATCTATTCATTCTTCTTGTGTATATCCTTTGACCACAAGTCTTGCCTTGTTTCTGACCACTTTTTCTTTCTCGTCCACCTTGTTCCTGAAAACCCATTTAGTTCCAGTAATAGACTTACCTTTAGGTTTATGAATTAGCTCCCAAACATCATTGATGCTGAACTATATGAGCTCTTCTTGCATAGCTTCAATCCAGCTTTCATCAGATAGGGCTTCTTCTATACTTTTGGGTTCTATCTTAGAAACAAGTACTAAGGCACTAGACTTTTCTCACCTTTTAGATCTGGTGCGAATTCCTTCATCAATATTGCCAATGATAAGATCTATAGGATGACTTGATTATGCTTCCAGTTGCTAGTTAGTCTGAGAGTTTGCTGATCCTCTGCTTCTGTTGAATCTTTTAATTCTTCTTATTGATGATCTTTAGAAATCTGAACCACTTTAGGGGAGGTAGACTTTGTAAAGTCTGGAGTGGGTTCAGATTCTTCAAGTTGAGTCTGATCCAGTTGATTCTGCATAGAGTCTTGAAATTTGATGTTCATAGATTCTTCCACAGATTGAGTTTTTTTGTTGAATACTTTGTATGCTTTGCTTATGGTTGAGTAACCAAAGAAAATTCCTTCGTCTGATCTTTCTTTCAACTTTCAAGTTCAATTATTTGCATTTTTCAAAACATAACATTTACAGCCAAACACATGGAAATAAGAAACATTTGGTTTTTTTTTTCCATTTATACACTTCATAAGGAGTTTTCTCTAGTATAGGCCTCAAAAATACTCTGTTTATGATATAGCAAGTTGTAGAATCCGCTTCAGCCCAAAATTGAGAGGAAATTTTGCTTTCAATTAAGAGGGTTCTAGCCATCTCCTGTAAGGATCTGTTATTTCTTTCCACAACCCCATTTTGTTCTGGAGTGTATGGAGAAGAGAAAACGTGTTGGAAACCAGATTCATCACAGAATTTCGCGAAGTCTTAATTTTCAAACTCACCTCCATGATCTGTACATATACTTGAAATAGCATTTCATTTTTCATTATGAACTTTCTTAGAAAACTTTGAAAAATAAGAGAAGGCTTTATACTTATTTGCCAAAAAGTAAACCCAAGTAAAGCGAGAGTAATCATCCATGATTACTAGGCAGTATTTCTTTCCACCAATGCTTTGTGTTCTGGTTGATCCAAAGAGATCCATATGCAGAAGCTGCAAAGCTCGATTAGTAGAAACTTGATTTACAGATTTAAAGGAACTTCTAACCTGTTTTCTCAAAACACAAGGAGTGCATAATTCAAATTTTTGATAAATCAAGTTGGGGAGACCTTGAACAAGCTTCTTGGATGAAATTTTGGCAATTTGCTTCATGTTAACATGACCAAGCTTTCGATGCCAAAGATTATCTTCATCTTAAAAGGATATAAGAGACTGAGAATTTTTAGGTTGGTAAATATTCCAATGCCTTCATCCAGTGAAAGATTAAGATATATTTTTACTTGTTCCCAAACATATGTCTTCTTGGAAATAGATTTTAAATCCAGTATCGCAAAGCTGACTTATGTTGAGTAGATTACAATTCAGACCTTCCATCAAGGAGACATTGTTGATAATGAGGCTTCCAATCTTAACGGTTCTATATTCAACAATTTTTCTTTTGTTGTTCCCACCAAAGGAAACTTTTCCACCATTTATTTGAACAAGCTTTATAAAATAACTCGAATCTCCAATCATGTGTCTCAAACAGCCACTATCCAAATACCATTTTATCTTTTTCTTAATAGTGACCTACAATTATAAAAAGAACTCAATGTGACATCCCAGATTTTCAATACCGTTTTTTGTTGAATAAATCGGGTACTTTATCAATGCACCTATCAAGTTGTTCTCATAGCTTATCACTCTCGAGATAACTAGACTATCCAATGAAGCCATTAAAGAATTTTAATGCGATAAACCTAAGAATTCAACCATGAATCGGCTATTCGACTATGCTCATCTTTAGAAGCCATTACGACACAATTAAAAATCGATTTGAGATCAGAGATAAATCAATTCGGCGAGATGTGTGACTAATCGTGGGTGACATCACTAAATTGGAAAATTCTCATCGGCCGACACTAGACTAATTTTTCTATCATCTTAGTACCCTGTGTCTATAATTGAATTCTCAAGATTTTCACGACAACCAAGAGTCACCAATGTGTCGAGTAGGTTTATTGTGGCTCGAAGAAAATCGACCACGGGTCATTTGCACTAAAAATTTCTAAAACTTACCCGGTAGCCTAGATCACGCTAAAAACGCGCCAAATTGAAATTAACCGCGAATTTGAGTCCGATTTCAGAAATTGAAGGTCTTATCATGTCATAATTAATTCTATGAGCATCGACTCAGTGTCAGAAGAATTTTCTGCAACCCAAAACTTTCTGGAAAAAAGTCAGCATATGACCGTTTTGTTCAGAAAAAGACACAGATCATTTTTTATCACAAAATTGAGGAGCAAGTGGGATCAATTGGTGAGGAAAAATACTAATTAGATTGTTGAGGTGTTGGTTGATTTTATCAAGGTCGGTTTGTGTTGATTCAAGAAAGAATTGATGGACAATTGGAGGAATTTCCAAGCAAATTCGTATGCCCCCACCACCTAGGCTTTATGGACCATTTCAAGGTTACAAAGTGAAAAATTGGTGGCTGAATGGGCCAAGGAGGTGCTGGTGGCTGAGAATGGTCAAGGGGACCAAGATTTGGAAAATTTGGCCAAGGTGACCCCCCTTTATTCCCTCTCTCTTCCTTCCTTCCCCTCATCTAGTCTAGCAGCCTTCTTCCCCCTCCCTCCTTGCTGTTTCAACTCCAACAACCAGCAGAGAAGCCATCAAAGCTCCTCACGCCATCACACGCCTCGTTGTCCACGATGGAACGCCGTTCGCCACTCGCGCACCCCATCGTCCACTCGCGTGCCACCGCACCCCACCGCCTGTCTCGCATCCGGGAGGCTGTCCCAAGCAGCTCGGGCCGCCGTGAGCTTCTACCAACCATTGTGAACCGCCCCTCTGAGCCGCTACTGCCTCCACTAGTCCATCGTTGCCTTTACTTCACTGAAACAACCTTGTTTCCTCTTGCAGCAGCAAATAGAGAGCTTGTTGGTGGATTTTGTAACAACCTTTGGGCCCGTTTTGAGGTGGTTCCGAACCTCAGTTGCTAGGCTCGCTTTAAAGGAAGTTGTTCCCTGTTGCGTTCTCGTGATTTAAACCAACCAACTCGCCAAACAAGTGAGTTTAACTCACTAATCCTCACTTAGTAGGTTAATTATGCTTAGGGGTTGATTAGATTAATTAAGCATGGTTTATGTGGATATATTAGACTAGATTAGTTAATTTAATTATCTTCCGATACATGTTAGGTGGTTAGACAAAGTGCCATTAGCGAGTAGACACGTGCTAGTATTTATTTAACAAACCTTGGAATTTTTCTAGATCCATTTCGGTGTCCAATTATGCATTACGGGCCTAAGTTGGATTTATTGCATTTATTTAATATTTTTCGTAATTATTTATTTATTTACTTATTTTATAGAAATTAAGCTAGGATAGTCGACGACCAGAATTTTATGCTGGTTATTGTGGTGCAATCTATTTATTTATTTGAGCCCTAAATTGTGCTGAATTGATTTAATTGTGATTTTAGAATTTTATTCCTAAATTAATTAATTTTGGTAATTAATGGGAAAATTATGGGCGTCGGTCTATAGGGCCAAAAATTTATTTTTGGACTGTGGAAAGAAGTGGGAGATTGAAAGTGAAATTATTATATTTTGGCTAAGGCCGACCGTATACCCATACACGACTATTTTATCAAGAAAGATAAAAAAAAAAAAAAAATTGAATTGATTATATGATTGGGATGGTATACCATATCAACCTACAGGTGATATATCAGATTAGCAGAGAGTAAAATACCAGTATACTATATCAACCTACGGGCGATATGGTAGCTTAGCAGAGAGCAGTATACCTTATTAGCTTAGATTGAGCATTGTCAGTATACTATATCAGCCTACAAGCGATATAACAGCTTAGCAGAGAGCAGTATACCCGGTCATCTCAGAAGCAAGCTATACTATCTATTTATTAGCTTAGCAGTGAGCAGTCCTAATATGAATGGACTTACAAATAGTATGAGATAAGCCGACCAAAAAAATGGTTGAGATGACATGTAATTGACTAGGTCAGTTGATCAATAATTTGATATGATATTATGAATTGATTGATTGATGTGATTTGAGACATCTGTAAATGATATTGACTTGCAGGATGGAACTGAGGCCAAGGTAAGTCCTCTGACCCGTGGTGTGCTTAGGCAACCTTTAGAGCGTATTTGCTTCCCAATCGAGTCTTAAGAGGGTAGAACTCGCTGAGACGTAATCTCACCCCGTTGTGGAACAACATTTTGGGTCCCTAAATGGCAGCACCTCCACCTCCTCCTGTGCATTTTGGTATACCGAAGAAAATCACCGGGATAAGTTATCACATTCCGATACACCCCCACCCCGAAGGATTGGAGTACGTCTTCGGTGAAATCCACCGTCTAGGTTGACATGGGTAAACCCGAAAAGGCACCCATAAGTACCGATCATGGTATCGTCACTATCATGATGGGCGAAGGGAGGGCCTTGTGCCGGAATCTGATGTACCTCTGTATGTTCTGGAGATTGCCTTTGGTAAAGGTACAACAGACCCTGAAGGTGGAGCGGTAAAGGATGCGAAAGATCTAAAGCTCAAAGAGTCAGAGTCCCTGGTGTACTCGGTAGACAGCTCAAATGGAGACGAGGATGTGGAGCAAGAAGAGTTTAGCAATGATGAGTAGTCGTGGTTGTTAGACCCCCACCCTTGTTTGTTAAACCTTAAGTATTTGGATAAACAAAGTTTAGGGTGGCTTGTATTATATATGACTAGTTGTGTTATATATATATATATGAGTGTGGTTGGTGTAGTCTGAAATGTTACTGCCCTACTTTCCTATTCCATTGTTTTATTATATGTGGATTTTATTATACTTCTGCATGCGTATTTAAAAATGAATGAATTGGCGATGCGTCCTGGAACGTTGCTATTTAATCGATTAGTGAGGGATGGGCGCGCACCCAAAGATCTGGGCATGACACTTAAGCTTTTTTTAGTACCCATATTTTCTTGGGTCTAGGAGAGTTAGTATTGAAAACAGTCTTTGCCCAATTTCTTAACGGATCTCCAAACCTTGGAACATTCTTTCTCAAAATATTCTGGATTATTATACTTTAAACATTTGAGAGCACTTTAACCAACAGGTTTTATAAAAACTCTTTGAAAATGATTTTTGTAAAATGCCTTTGTAGGTCTTTGTTTGATTATTTCTTTAACTTTGGGAAAATCAATTAAATGAATAGTTTCTAGAGTCATACCTAAACCAGATTTGTTGAAATAAGGTCTTTGTACAGAAATAATTTTTTCTAACATTTTAGATCCTTTTGAAAATCTTTTTGTGATGTTCGAAATATCTTCTTTCAAAAAGACATTTTCCTTTGAAAGAGAATATGAATTTTCTTTCAAATCAACAAAACTTTTATCTAGACTTTCAAACTTTTCTCTCCAAGAAGTTTCATGTTACTTCAGTTTAGAATTCTCTTTCCTAAGCTCGGAGATCCTTTTAAGAGATGTTTTGAGGCTAAAACAAAGTTTTTTTTTTTGGTGAAAAGGTAAGTATTATAAGGGGAGGTCAAAAAGTACAAAGAACCAGCTTCAAAAACTTGCACTCTAATGAATAGGCTCAAAAGAGTAGAAGGAAGTCGTACAAAAGCAGGCGGAGTAAAGCAACAACGCCTAGACGCAACGCCCTCGACACCAACCCTAGACAAAAATAGAAGGGTCTAACTCCCAAGATCGTTGCAATCTCCTATTCTTTGGGGAATCCTCCACATTCTTGAAGGTGCAAGCCTTGTCTTGGACTACCTTCATAAGATGCTTCTTCATGCCGGATGTAGAGCTCTGCACCCCCTGAAGAGCATATCATTCATATTCCTCCACACAATGTGGCATAGAGCGCCAAAAGAGAACTGACCAATACAACTATGAACGTCCTTACCCAAAAGCAAGGTCGAAGCCCAAGTAAGGTTGTCCTCCCAAGTCTTGTTTCTCCATGGAAGACCACACCGAGTCGCCCAAAAGGAGGCAACACCCGAGGTAACATGGCATCCAAAAAATAAATGATTAACCGAGTCTGGCACCTCATTACAAAACTGACAGAAGGCAGCTTCAATCCTGCCATAGGACATGAGAAGGGACTGGGTTGGTAGCCTTCGCTTGGTAATGAGCCACAGGTTGAATTGGTATCGAGGAAGGATAGCGTTGTTCCAGATGAAGCCATCCCACACGACTCGATTGTTTTTCTGCCTAATAAGCTCCCAAGCCGAGGCCACCGAACACTTACCCGACAAAGCCTCGACCGGTAAAAACGATCCCGAGTGTTCGTCAAAGAGGGGGAGCGGCGAATCCCAAGCTTCGATCACCATTCTAATGACCTAACCGTTATCGGTGAAGAGATCCGCCACCTTGGCCTGCCTAGATAAGCCAGAGCTATAGATGAGAAAGTTTGAGAAGAAGAGATTTAAGGGACCCCTAGGATGCCAATTATCAAACCAAAGCGACGTGGAGCGTCCGTCACCTATTCTCCAGTGGAAGCGGAGTCGAAATTTTGTCCTTAGTTGAAGGAGTTTTTTCTAAGCCCAAGAATAACAGGTCGGCTTCTTTGCCACCCAAAAATTCCCACTTTTTAAAAACGAAGAATGGATCCATTTGCACCAAAGGGCTTCCTTATCTGAAAATAAAATCCAGATGTGTTTGAGCATAGCCACCTTATTACACTCACGCAAACTTCGGATACCAAGACCCCCTTCCACCTTGGGTAGGCAGATATCCTCCTAGGAAACTTTGGCACCTCTTCTACCCAGCTTGGGTCCCTTCCATAGGAATTGTCTCAAGATCCGTTCAATCTTATCCATCACTTTTGCAGGCAGAATAAAGACACTAGCCCAATAGGCTTGAATGGCATGAAGGACCGACCTTATCAATTGAAGACGTCCCAAGAGAAAGGAATTGATGAGTCCAAGATTCGACCTTGGTGGTGATGCACCTAATGAGAGCCGCGCAATCTGCCTTTATCCAATCTCGACGTGATGATTGGCACACCCAAATAGCAACCGGGAGGGACCCCTCCTAGAAGCCAAGTTCCTATAAGATATGTTCTCGTAATAGTGAAGAACGCCGAGAAAGGAATACCTCACTTTTCCTCGATTTGGGATAAGGCCATTCCAAGAAGAGAACTGCTGCATACCCTCTTTGAGAAGCAAAATAGAAGGCAAGTGACCTTCACAGAATAGGAACATATCATCTACAAAGAAAAGGTGCGAGAGTCTAGTGGCCTTGCACCTCTAATAGAATCTAAAGTTAGATTGATTGGAGCACTCCAAAGAATTCCAGAAAGCACCTCCATAATCAGCGTAAATAAATAAGGAGATAAAGGATCCCCTTGGTGCAATCCTCTCTCACTGGGAAAGAAACCACGAAGCTTCCCATTCAATGCGATGGAAAATCGAGGAGTCCTCACATACGTCATGATAAGATGAACCAGTCGGTCGGGAAAACGAAAGGCCAAGAGGACACTCTTGAGGAACGCCAATCCACGATGTCGTAGGCCTTCCTAAAGTCAACCTTGATAGCACATTTAGGAGTGTAAGGCTCCACATGAAACCCTGCAAATAGCTCTTGAGCCAAAATGATATTGTCTCTAATACGGCGTCCCTTAACAAAAGCATTTTGGGAAGTGCTTACCAAGTCCTAAAACATGCCTACAACCCTATTTGCCAGCACTTTAGTGATGACCTTGTAAATCATATTGCAACAAGCGATGGGTCTGAAATCATCAACCGTAGTCGCATTGGACACCTTCGAGACCATCACCAAAATGGTGTCATTAATTTCTTTGAGGATCCTCCCTGAAATAAAAAAGTCCTTTACTACTTTCGTAACCAGCTGACCCAATGTATCCCAGTTCTCCTTGAAGAACTCCACCGTGAAGCCATCCGGACCATTCACCTTCCCCCGAGCAAGGGAGAAAATGGTGTCCTGAACCTCCTGATCAGAAATGGGTCTATCAAGGACAATAATCTGGTCATCACTCAAACAGGATTGAAGAACCTCCCTAAAGTCATCGGCCGTAGGGGACTCCCACTCTAGTCAAGGCATAAGAAGGTTGTGGAAGTAATCCACAAAGTGTTGCTGAACTAGTTGAGGCTTGTTAATTTGGACTCCTGAATCATCCGTCACTGAGAAGATCCTATTCCTCAACTGTCTCTTTTTAACATAATTGTGAAAAAATTTCGTGTTCTGATCACCTTCCTTTAACCATCTTATTCTAGCCTTCTGTCTAAAGAAGGACTCTTCATAAGACCGGAGTTTGACTAATGAACATCTTTGCACTCTCTCCAAGTCGCTAGAATCGCACTAGTCGGATCTCGGGCAAGTTGAACTTGAGTTTCCTTCAACGCTTCCCTTGCTTGATAGCTTTGATAGAGATGTTAGCAAAAGAATCTTTATTAAGTTGTTTGAGATGACTTTTGAGAGCCTTCAGTTTGCTTACAAGTCTAAACATCAGCACCCCTGAGCTTGGAGCATCCCAGACTTGCTTCACAAGTGAGTCAAAGTCCGGGTGACGCATACAAAAATCAAAGAACTTGAACGGCCTTCTCCTATGAACCGAGTTTTGGACCTTAACCACCATAGGACAGTGATCAGAAATCCCAGGTGATAGAAAAGAGACCTCCGAATAAGAGAAGACGTGACTCCAAGAGGTGTTAACCAGCATCCTGTCAATCTTCCTTGCCTTGCGTAAAGACCCTAATGAGGTAGACCAAGGGTACCTGAACCCCACGTACCTTAAGTCATCCAGCTCCACCTGATCGAGGCACTGGCCAAACTCATCGAAACTTGGCAACCACCGATCCGAACCACCCAGTCTGTTCGAGGGTCTCTAATAGCATTAAAGTCGCCCATTACCAGCCAAAGTTCCTCCTACAAAGCGGAACTTGTAGCTACTAGGTCCCCTCATAACCGACGACGCGCGGTGAACAGTGCTTAGCATAAACGATAGAAACCACACAGGTCAAACCAGATTCCGCCCACCGAAGCTTTCCATGAACAACTTGATCCGAGATGGATAAAGGTTCAAAAGAAACCACCGAAGGATCCCGACCAACCTAAATTATACCCCTATCTGAGTACTCCAGGTTAGCTATCTAGCACCAGTTACTAAGCAGATTACTAAAGATGTCAACAAACTAATTATGAGGAACCTTAGTCTCAACAACCCCCACCAAGGATAAGTGATTCGCCAAGACGAGGTTTCTCGCTTCCGCTTGCTTAAGAGGGGCGACAAGCCCCCTAATATTCCAGCATCCTATTTACATATTTACAAGATGAGAAAGGAACTTACCTCCTTTTGGAGGATTTACTCTTAGTGGAAGGCGGGGCCTTGTCGCGGTAAAAGGAGGGTCCGACGCCAAGGCTAGCAGCTTTTCTTCCATGGTTGAAGGAGGACGGTCTAGCATCAGAGCTAGCATTCTATCCTCCAAAGCAGCCTTTGGCGAGGAGCATGAGGAAAGGAGATCGTCATCTGAAGAAGCTAAGATGTCTGCTGCACCCTCGCCCTCAGCTGAACAAGCCAAAGCAGGGATATCCGTATCCGATGGGCTGACTATCTCATCTAGAGGAGAGGAAGCATCACCAATCAACCCCGAGGTAGGAGGGGCTTCCTTGGGGGCCCTATGTGTATCACACACAACCGGTACCAATCGACTTCCCTCTACAACGAGGTGAGACATCTTCTTCTTGTTTTTAACTTGCCTCCGGCCTTGTTCGGTAGTCACGGGAGCTTTCGGGACGAAATCAATTGCCACATCGGGAGTTGAAGTAGCATGAACAACAGCTTTGCCTTTTTGGGCTATAGTAGGCCGAGAGGCCTTGGAGGCGGCATCACAATTGTGGCCAAATACCCCGCACTTGAGGCATTCCACAAGGCTTCCATTCGTACTCCACCTCTATGGATCTAGCTACACCTTCCACATTGACTTCCATCGTAGAGACTCTTGGATGGCTAGCTTGGATTTCAACACACACTCTAGCATAGGAGATCATTCTCTTACCTTCAGTGCATTGATCAACATGTAGAGGCTTCCCAATGGAACTAGCAATGGCACTAATCATCGATGCAGACCAAAGGTCAAGAGGGAGGTTTTTTAGCCTTATCCACACCGGGATAGAAGCTTGCTTGCTCTTCTTTAACTCCATTAGGGGCTTCCATTGCTACAAAATAAGAGGGACCCTAGCAACGGTTAGCGGTCCCTCCTCTATTATCTTCATCCTAAATACCGGGTCCGGCACATGAAAGAAATAGAAGCCTTAGTCGTCTGCCAAAACATCTACAAATTTTGGGCCCTAAGTACTCTTGAGTACATCTTTGGTGAGCTGAAAGGGAAGCCGCTTCCCCACAAAATAACTCACCAAGAATTTGTTCCACTTTGGATCAGCTACTTGCAGCACCTCAGCGGACAAGTTTACCACAGCTCTCTCCCCGACCACAATCGAGGAATGTAGGACAGCTCATACCCCTTCGCGGCCAGTCCTGCCACATTGGCCCAAAACCTGGCTTGGGGGGGCTTAAAAGGGCTTGAAGGCTTCCCTTGGGGTCTAGCACAAGGGGCCCGAGAATGGCTACAGCCCCTTAAACTTCCACCACGAGCAAGCTGTCATTTGACCCACGCATGGAGCCACTTGTGCTCGCGTCACCACATCCCATGGCGTTGGGGTGTACGGGCGGTTTACCAACAAGCCACTCAACAACCCGACGAGATGGGGAGGTCGTGCCTTTCCCTTTCCCATCACTTGGACGAGTCTCGCCCGAAGACGACGCCATCCAGCACAGAAAAACCCCACAACCAGCCCAACTAGACCTCTACAGACAAGCCAAGAGGGAGAGATCCATACCATAGCCATACTGCAAGGGGGAAGGATAGGATGGGGCTTCCTCACCACCCCAAAGCCCAATCCGAGCTTCCAAACCCACGCAAGCAACACCCACAAACAGGGGCAGTGATTGGTCGGGCGAATCTGCTGCACCTAAGGTACTCAAAATCTCCACAATGGGGAAGAAGGAGACGAAATTGTTCGGTGAGGACTTCGAGTGATCCAAGAGGAGGAAAACCTCTCAAAATCGCGGCCAAAGGATGGCTAAACCGACCGGATCAAGCGGACGAGCAGAAGCAAATGAATAGGAAAAAAACGCCCTCTTTGAGAGAAAGCATGAATAGTAGCTCAAGAAGCACCTCCCCTGTAGGCTAAGACAAAGTTTATCTATATACTTCGAGACTTTAACAAGAATTTTTAAATTGCTAACGTCAACTTCTTTATTTGAGTCTGAATCAAAATTTGTTTCAAAATCTGAGTTTAATTCTAAATTGGTCATCAAACATATCTTGACATATTCTTCATCACTTTCCTCGCATTTGGTATTGAGAGTGCTAGTATGAACAAAATAAAGGAGTTAGGGAAGAGAATAAGAACACAGAAATTATAGTGGTTCGGCTTAATCCAAGCCTACGTCCACTCTCCCACGCTAACAGCCTTCTTAGCTGGATTCCACTATGTAATCAACAAGAGATTACAACTTCGAGTGCAAACACTCAGTAGTAGATCACACTATCTCACTAAGTCACTCTTTCGGTATTTCTCTCACGATTACAAACGTTTAAGCTCTCAAGAGACAAGTATATGATCAAAAGTCGCTCAGACTTTGGAATTATAAATTCTACGCTCCGTCTCTTACTTGCTCATCGGTCCATGATCTCCTTAAATACTCCTCCACTTCCAAACTACCCGTTGGACAGTATCCGGAGAATCGTCTTCCAATATACCCATTGGACAGCTCGTATCTAGAAGATTTGATAGCCGTTGAGTGACAAAGGTAAAATCCCAAATTGATTCCGATCGCCCATACAAACGAAATCTTGGTTTCCATAAGTAAAGCTTCTTCGTGTAGAAAGTTCTTGTCTTCAAGATCCAATCGTCAATCAATTAGATTGAATCAATCAAATCAATCTTGATGTGGAATCCAAACCAGATCACTAGCCGTTGTATGATTGGGCTTGAGTTACGATTCATCGAATCGGATGTAAAGTCTCGAGTCGTAGACTTTACAATATGAGTCTCTAGACTTTACAATCTCGAGTCTCTAGACTTTACAATCTAGGTCCGAACATATCGCTTCGAACAGATTTAGCTTTAAGGTCTCGTACCGGTTCAACTTTAGTATAAAGTCGTCTTACGGTTCAAGCATTCACGTTCGATCCGGGAATTTATCGAGTGAGCAGACTTCGATGTAGAACAGACTTTGACACTAAAGTCCGGCAGTCTTCAGACTTTGAGTCTTGAGTCCGGCGAGTCTTGACTTTGATAATATCCTCTACATGTTCTAACATCTGCATGGTCTATTACTCAACCATCAAACATGTTAGTAGCCTTTGATTTATTTTGTCATCTTCAAAACATCATAAGGGATTTCCCTAACAGGTATCACTCCATATTTCGCTTTGAGAGCCTTCTTGTATTTCTCAGCTTTTTCCTTACTTTTTCTTCAACAAGGGACAGTTGGGTCGATTTGTCATTTTTTATTGCATTCAAAGCATATCACATTTTTTTTTTTGGTTTCATTTTCTTTAGTTGGTTTGTTTTGGAATCTTTGAGTGCTTTCTGCTTTTTTCCAGTTGAATATTCTTCCCTTCCTGTTCAACTTTTTGAATTTCTTGATCATAAGCACTAACTCTTCATTGTCCATCTCATCTTCTCGAGTTTGTATAATCGGGATCATCATTAGATCTTAAAGAAATTGATTTCTTACCTTTGAGATCTTCTTCCTCATTGATTTGCTCCACTTCATATTATTGAAGTGTCCCAACAAGTTCGTCTACTAAAAGAGGCATGATCCCTCGGGTTTCTCTAATTGAAGTCTTCACATGATTCCAGTCTTTGGAAAGTCCACGCATCAATTTATTGACCTTCATTTGTGACATCCCGATTTTTCTAACTCTATTTTCAGCTGATTGAGTCGGGCATTTCATCTGTGCATATAGTTCGTCTCTCTGAGTTGGCCATTCATGAGAGAACTAGCCTATTGGACGAAGCAATTAAGGGATTTTAACGCGTCAAACTTGGGGACTGATCACCCTTAGGTCGGATGCAAGAAAATTTCCCTGAAAGCTACCCAAAGAGAGGTTAGGCGTGCTGAAATCGCACCAGATTGAATTCAACCGTAAAAATTGGGATTTGATTTAGAAGTTGGAAGCCTGGTTATGTCACACATCTTATTAGGATCATGGGATAATTTTTGTGGATTTTAATTGGATTTAGTTAGAAGAGAATTGAAAGGAAAATTGAAGAAATTGACGCATACAAGGATTTGGACCCCGGCGGAAATGATATTGCACCCATTGAAGAATGTTGTGGGAGAGGAGATAGTGGAAGATGACATGGGATGATGTCATGGTGGGCCATTTAGTTGGATTAAAGAAAGAGGAAAAAGAAAAAGAAAAGGGCCCCCTCCTTCTCTCTCCTCCCTCTCTTCTTCCTCTCTCCCGTGCGACTCCTCCATGGGCACCTTCTTCTTCTTCTTCTTCTTCGGACGTTGCCAGAGTAGCAGCAACCGTCGCAGCCACCGCTGGAGCGAGATCCGCCGCCGCTCGTCGCCGCTGCCGGAGTCGTCGCCGTCCACGCCCGCTCGCCCGCGCGATCAACTAGCTCACCGCTTCGCCTCAGCCCATTTCCCAACAGATTCGAGATCTCGTGCGCAGGCCGACGGGACCAGCCGAGCTCGACGCCGCACGCCTGTCGCCGGAGCTCGCCGTCGCCGTGTGTCGTCCCGCACCCGCGCGCCCGTGCGTCGCCCCGCACGCGCCTCGCCCGGACCACCGCCTCCGTCTACCCCTGCTCGCGTATTCCAGAGCGCGAAGCTCCCTCCGGCCACCGTGAGGCCTCGCCCCGCCGCCGCCTCGCCCGTCCAAGCCCCGCCCGGTCCTCCTCCGCCCGATCCGCCGTGTAGCCCTTCTCGGCCCCAAATCGAAGCGGAAAAAAATGGGTATTACAGCCCTTCGTGGGCCGTTTTGGCCGCCTTCCCGAGCCCGGATGCTCAGCCCGCTTTGAGGAAAG
This sequence comes from Eucalyptus grandis, assembly GCF_016545825.1. NCBI lineage: Eukaryota > Viridiplantae > Streptophyta > Magnoliopsida > Myrtales > Myrtaceae > Eucalyptus > Eucalyptus grandis. The sequence continues at coordinate 26,239,681 of NC_052612.1, forward strand.
TCGATCCTCGCGTCGTCCTCGTCATTTTGGTTCGTTCGGCTAGCTAATCCGGTGAGTTTAACTCACTAAACCTTGATTAGACGGTGAATGATGCCTAAGTATGCTTAACCTAAGTTAAGTAAGCTTAGGTGGTTAAATTAGTTTATTTGATTGATGATTAGATTATGGTGTTTAATTAAGTTAAAGTGTGTTTAGTTTAAAGTTAAGTATGTTTATTTTTAATGTTAAGCTTTGATGGGACATAATAGGGTTTTATTTTTGAATTATTTAATTGTTTCGAATTCTGGAATTTTTAATAATATATTATTATTCGAAATTATTAAAATATTATTATTTAATTATTTTCGGAATAAATTTAATTATTAAATAAATTCGAAAATTATTTTGGGACCCTAAATTCTCAGAATTTTGTGCCGATCGCTGCTGTGTATTCAGATTATGAATTTGATGGTTAGATATTACAAATTGAGTGATGATTTGTGCAATTGATTATTGAATTGTTGTGTGATGGTTGAAAGACTCGGGTCGCTAGAAAGTAGTGGCTAGGCCGACCGGATCCTTATTCGCTAGAATTGCCGTCAAGAGAATGACGTGGCATGGTCGCAAAGAGTGGCGAGACCGATTGGACCTTTATTTTTCTAGAAATGCTGTCGATAGAACGACGTGGCATGGTCGCGGTAGTGGCGAGACCGACTGGACCTTTATTTTTCTAGAAATGCTATCGATAGAACGACGTGGCATGGTCGCGGTGAGTGGCGAGACCGATTTGGACCTTTATTCTTTTAGAAATGCTGTAATATTAGTAGATAGCCGACCATCGAATAGGCTGTACTCTTGTGTGGCAGTGGATAATGATGACATGGAATGCTTGCTGTGATTGTGAAATTAAGTGAAATTGATTGTGTTCTGATGGCTTACATTCTTATCATTACTGGTGCTTGAGTGATATGAATTGTACTAACTGCGGGAAGGCAAGAAGGCGAGGTAAGTCTTCGTGGCTGTGTGGCTAGACCACTCGGGGCGTATTTTCTTTCTAATAAGGGTTTAGGGGGTTGAACTTGCTGAGACATTGTCTCAGTGGTTATTGAATAACCATTTCAGGTCCCTGGTGGACGGAGCGGCCAGATAGCTTTGGTTGGCCTTGAGGAGTTGCAGAGGTGAAGCCATAAGGATTGGAGAGCGTGTCCGATTTGTAGGTCGTAGGACAGTTCCTTTTTAAGAGCCGGTCTTTTGTAGACTTTTGGTTGTAGGCCTTCGTCGTCAGAACTCCGTTGGTTTGTGTAAGTGATTGGTTGTGAAATTGTTTCTGCTTTTCTATCCCGTATTTTATTGTCGGGGTTTTATAATAGGTTACGCTTGCGTAATAATAAATGAATGGGGTCGGCGACATTACCGGGAATGTCGCATTTTGCATGACCATGGTGGGATGTTGGCGGGCTCGAGGTTCGGGCGTGACATCATTGGTCCCGAGATTGGTTGTCCTTGATATGCTAATCCATTCACAATTTCAGTGAAACGACTAAACATATCGGTGATTGATTCTCTAGGCTTCATCTTGAAGGCTTCATACTTTGTCCGAGTAGAATGTTGATTTTTGTTTCTTTTACTCGATCGGTTCCTTTATAGGTAATGTGCAGTCTATCTCAAACTTCTTTGGTTGTTTCACGGGAAGAAATTCGGTTATACTCGTAGAAGATAAGGCACAATATAAAGAGTATATAGCTTTCGCATCAAGAGCTTGTTTTTGGTTAATTATTTGTGTCATTTCGCTAGTATCTGCAACTTCCTTTCCTCTTTCGAGGTTGATGTAGCTTTGGGATTGATCCTTTTTCTATTACATCATTACAGCGGATCTTTCGATCTTAGGAACACCTTCATCTTGTTTTCCACATGTTGACACCTGAAATTTTTTGTTAACATTTTAATTATCCATTTTGCAAAAATATAAAAAAATAAAGTGCCAAGAAAAATAAAAATAAAAAGAAAACAAAAAGAAAAAAAGAAGAAAACAAAAAAGAAAACAAAACAAAACAAGAAGAAAAAATGAAATGAAATGAAAAGAGAAAAAAAAAAAAAAAGGAAAACGAAAAAAGGAAAAAGGAGAGAAAAAGAAAAATAAAAGAAAAAAAATAGAAAAGGGGATCGGGGGCATTTTTAGAATGGATTCTCTTTCTCCCGCTCTCTATCCATCATGATCTCTCTATGGGGCGTATTCTCTCTCACGGGCTCTCACGGATTCTCTCTCGCGAGACTCTCTCGGACTCTCGCTCTCGAATCTCGACCTCCTCCTCTGCACTTCCCTAAAACCCTAGAAAATAGAGTAACCGCCAGCGAAGGAGCTCGAGGTGAGGACTTAGATCCGAAGCCGATTAGCGGCGGTGACAGCGACGATGACGACGCCGGCGGTTCAGCTCCACCGGATCGATTCTTTCTCGGCGGACCTCCCTCTCTCGGTTCTCTGCTTGCCGGATCTGGTTCTTTGCTTGCTAGATTTAACTCGATCCGAAGCCGACGATAGCCGCAGCGACGACGGCGGCAAATCTGGTTCGGCGGATCATCCTCGGTTCGCAGGTGCAGAGGTTCATCGAAACTGAATCTCTCTGGATCGAGCTCACCAGATCGGTGAGCTCTCTTTCCCTCTCTCTCAATCCGTTAGGGTTTTGGCCCCTGATTTCTCTCTCCGTTCGATCCTTTAACCTCGAACGTTTTCTCTCAGCTTCGTCTTGCGTGCCTCTGTCTTGCGCATCGGATTTGACTTGCCGGAACAGTGATCGAGGGGCTTGGAGTTTAGGGCCTAGATAGTGTTGATGGCAGTGACGGTCTTTGATCATTTGCCGATTCATTCAAGGTTGGTATAGCTTCTTCAACGGCAGTTGATCCCCTGTTTATACTAGCAATAGTCGCTAAGAGAAATGGGGTGTGATTCCATATTGATGCTTGTGTGAAGCCTGTGTCAATGAAATCCTGGTGTGATTGATCAGTGGGTGCTTTACATCGATTAGGTTTTACCATTGATGATCCTTATGTCCTGATCGTTACTTCATCGTCTTCATTTTTGCTTGTTTAAAACTTGATGCCGATATAATCGAATGTGTTGTTTCTTTTGCTGTCTTTGAGTGATGATCCGAGATTGTCGATGTGAGTCTTGTGTCGATCAGAAGCCAAGCAACTTGTTTCTGAATGCAAATTGTAACCTTAAAATTGGAGACTTTAGGCTAGCTAAGACCATATCTGAAACAGATTTGATGACTGAATGTGTTGTTACTCGTTGGTACGTGCTGCATTCTTGAATTTGCAATGTTATAGTTAATCATGTCTTTGATGTTTGAATTGCGTTGACTATATGTGGGCCTCTAAATGGGATATGGTTCTATGGGATTCTGTTTAATCTGTCATGTCATATTCACTTCATGGATTCCATCTAGACTAGAACTATTCATTCTCAACTATTGCAACAGTGTTCATAATGTAGAAACATAAGGCACAGGGGTGCAGAAAATGTGTTGCAAGGGTATGTCTGAATAGATTCTGCTTCCCTCTTGATATTTTGTAATGGATGCCATGAGTTCTTGGATTTGGTCAGCATTTACTAGATTCAACAATTGTTAAAAACGGAGCTACAGTTTGTAAATGATTAAGTGTTATGTTTTCATGCCTTTAATGACCTGTGTTGTTTATCATTTTCACATGATTTTTTGTGATTAGATTCTAAAGTTGATGCCTAAATGAAAGTTGTTCATTAGGTTCCAATCTATATCAAATAAAAATTTCATGATAATTGAAGATCATTTACCCAGGTCGAGCATGTCTAGAATATCCCTGACCTTGTTTGAAATTTTGCTGTTCTGATTGGTTCTCTGTTTCGGATGACCTTTTGTGCAAATGACCTGATACGAGCTGGCTGCTATGGCTTTTTGTCTTTGATTCCTTCATGAGAGCTGAAGATGGTTCGACTAGCTTTCCAACGAGCTATAATACACTCTGATCCGATATCATTAGTCACATGAAATCTTCTTTAAAAGTCTACTCCAGAATCTGGAAAATTGTTCTGGTCTGTGCGGTTGTTTCCGTTACTGATCTGACCTCTTTGCTAAATCTCTTTGTTTGAGCTAGAAAATGATTTCAATTGTGTTCGTGACCTTCCAAGGATTCATAGGAGACTTCTCAAGCTTTCCATAGACATATTATAAGTGCAATTTGACTATCGTTTGCCCTGCCTAATGAATGTTACCATATCAATGTTGGATTCTGAAAATTCAGAAGATAGATTAGACTGATTTTCATTTGTGCTATGATTTCTATGATGATCTTTTGACGAAGTTGTCTACATGAAACTTGTGCCTCATTGTCTTCTTGACATTTGAAACACGTGTTACAAGTTTCGCATTAATGCATGGCATATCATATTTGAATCTCATTTGATGTGAATATTATGCATCCATTTGGCTAATTGCAATTGAAATTTGTCAAGCATGACATTCTTAGTTCCAAGTCACTTTGCAATGTTAATGACTTGTGTGACTTCTTGGCATTCTGATTTAGGGTTAAATGTTTACCCAAGCCTTTTCGCATTCAACCTTATGTCATGTGCAAGTTTCACATTTTTTTACATTGTCTAGGTGGTCTTATGAACCTTTAAACATGCATTGTATTTTGTCCTGTTTGTGACTTGAATTTGCTGGATTCATGTTCATGTCTGATGCCTATGTCTATTCGTTATAATAATGATTTCTATGCGTTGTCTTAGTCATATAAGATGAGGCAAGGGATCCTTGTTTCTTAGATTAGGTTTAGAATAGGATCCTCAACATGGATAAAGCGTGAAGATGGTGGAGGTCGATGTCCACTCCGACCGTTGTCATGTACTATTTGTTTTCCCGACATATGTCTCGGGTCTTATGCATTGTATAAAACCCGACGAGTTGCGGGTTTTCTTTCTTTCCCAATTGTTTTCTTTTTATTTTTTATTTTTAGAATTACATGATTAGGATTAACTGCTTTTCTTGATTGTTTACTTCCATGTCTTGCAATTTCATTTTCATTATTTGTTTTCCTTTCATTTCTTAGGAATAGAATAGAATGAAAATAATCCACCACGCATGATCATTTAGTATAGAATTGACGATCCTGAAAATATAAAAAGAAATGCATGGACATGTTAAGAAAAACACAACATACTTTTTAGGTACCGAAAGGGCGCTAATAGCAATATTAGCGTAACCCAAGTCCCCGAACCTAGATATCCGGTTACGTAGGAATCGAGGGAACACTCCCGACCCTCGATTGGGTTTCTAGCCGACCCCCAAAATGAGGCTAGTGGCGACTCCTGTCTATTTTTTAGGTTGTTATAAACAACTAGACTGCATAAATAAACCCGTTGTCACGTGGGGCACGAGCTTGGGAGAGCTCGCGATCTCGGAGAGAACTCCGTGATCAAGTACCCCTAAACCCGACCTTTTCCCACCTTGGACATTTTCGAGGGGCGGCGAGATCGGGTCGCGACACCACACATTGTATTCATTTCCATAAAAATAAGGAGGTCTAGTGTTGCTTTGACCTTTAACCAAACCTAGAGCCAAAATACTAGCCATAGATCTTTAGCTCGAAAGTAAAAACACTTCAATAAAATGACCAATTGAAAAGGCTAGTAACGACACCTAGAGAGGGGTGAATAAGATAGAAATAATTGCCTTTAGAAAAACACAGATTAATTCGGACTTTAACAATTTTAAACTTGAACAGATAAATAAAACTTCTAATAAAAATAAAGGAGTTAAAGGAAGAGAATAATAACACAAGGTTTATAGTGGTTCGGCTTATATCAAGTTTACGTTCACTCTCTCGAGCTGACAGCCTACTAGCTGGATTCCACTAAGAATTCAAAAGAGATTTTACAACTTGATGATCTCAACTTCATAGTGAAGAGTCTCTACTAATCTCTCACAGAGTCACACCATGAGTTTCTCTCTTTTATAAACAACTTCGAGTTCAGTGAATGAAATAGCAAGGAACTAAGAAGTTTCAAACTTTAAATTTTTCTTTCACGCACACTTTCGAACAACTAGAAATTCCGCCGTAAATACTCTTTCATGCCATCACAATCGTTGGCACTTTCCAAAAGAATTCCTCCTATCTACCCGTTAGATAGAATCAAATAATGAGATCTTAAGTTGTTTGAAGATTTGTTATGAAAGCTCATCAATCATATTCGCCCATACAATCAAGATCTTGGTTTCTATGAATAGAACATTCCAAATTTGCTTGCCTTCCAAAATATTTGATTATCATAATTATATTCAATAAAGATAGTAAATCATATAGGTGCTATATCTAGCCATAAGGTTATCCGTAAGCCATACCAATCAAATCATTGAAGAAATAAAGATAATCTCGCATCTAGATAAGTCTTCATTCTTTAGTCTAGAAATTGCCAGTACGGGCAGACTTTGAACCTAAAGTCTAGTAGTCTTCAGACTTTGTCACTAGAGTCTAGAAGTCTTCAAACTAGACTTTTGAAAATGTTTTGTCAACTTCAAAATAGTAAAGGAGTTTTCTCCAACAGTGTCAATTCCATATGCACATCTTTCTCTCTCTCTCCACGTGTCACTGATGATGTAGAATTTAAGCTAAATTAGATATTTTTGAAAGAAAAACCTTTGTTCTTTCTATTTCCTTTATGTTCTTTTTCTTCTTCCTCCTTTGCCACCTCCATTGTGTTCTTTTTCTATTTCCTTGCTCAACCTCCATTAATTCTTCCACCTGCTCTAACAAAGAAATACATTCTCATCCTCACAAAGACGTTCTCTTCGTGGCCAATCCATCTGAAGAAGCGAGACCAAATGACTACTGGGAATAGAACTTGCGAAACCACATCACAAAATCTAGATCGCTGTTGGTGAAGTTACAAATGTGATATAAACTCACAAGACATTTTATCAGGGAAATATGATACAGCAAAACACTTGTAGACATCACACAACCAACTCCATAGAATCTAAGGGCATGAATCTAACATCTGACCTCGACGAACAAACACTGCTAAAGGCTTGCATGTCTTAGCTCAATCTCAAGGAACAAGAAATACCATCATTATTACCAACCGCGACTTAAGTCCTTATAACTTTAGACAGTACATATTACCTAAGAGGTCCAATCGAAAAAGCCGATCCATGAAAAAATCTATAGCTGCCACCAACCACTTGCATCAGTAGAAGAACGAATGATATTTTGAGGGGCGCTGGGCGCAGAGCTTTCTGGATAGACTTTTGTTACCCATTGTCATGAACGGCAAGGATAACGTGAAGCAAAAGTAAGTTAGAACCATTGTGACCAGGGATAGCCTAAGCGGTAGCTTCAACGACAGGTTGTGGCTGTCGCGGATATCTCTGGTGAGGTAAATGATCATCTGGACCGACACCACGAATCCTAACGTGTTGTCTCCCAGGAAAGAGTGTACACCAAGCCCGCACCATAAGTTTCAGTCACGAATTCCCCTGAAATATTGTCATTTGGTTTAGTCTGGTCAACTTCTATCATTTTTAGAGGCTACGGCAAAGATTGGTAGGTTGTGCTCGCGATGAGCGCGGGAACCAGCAAGACGTTACGTATGTCAGCTGACGACTCTTTTTCTTCATTCAAAGTTTTTGATAGGGAAACTGATAATAATTGAGGAGCCTCTATAACCGATTTCCCATTAGATTGTTGACTGTTACCTCCCTCAATATCGTTGTCATCCACCGAGACTGGTCTTGATGCGGGCAAGTTTGATCTTCCTCTTCCCTGTTTGGCTCCAGCTCCTGCGAGAATTTCTCTGATCTCTCTATCTCTTGCTCCCCTTCGCGAGAGAGTCGAGACATCTAGGGCGTCAACCCACTATCGTTCAAGGCATTCACCTCCACGACCTTGGACACCATAGCGTACCCACTGAGCAGGAAGTTAACCACCTGGAACTCATTTTCCATTTTCCAGACATTAAGATAATACGTAAAGACTTCAGACATGGACAAGACATCCTTTATGCCAGTGATGATCAAAACAGACCCGATTCAACAAATTCCTTTGCCTAGAAGATCTTCGCATATGGTAGGGACACCAAAACAACACCCTCACTGAAGTGATGCACAAAGAAAAGTGCGATAAAATAAGGGAATCGAGAGACTTGCCTCAAAACTTGCTGACGGCAGAGAGATGCAAGGCAGGATTGCCTTTATGGTCCTTCCAATTGATCACCTGCTCCTTCTTGTGCTACTTCAGATGCTCCACCAACACAACCACCGCGTCAAGCTGGTTGTTCTTTACGGCGAGGCGAGGCGTTGACTCTTCGATGGATTCAGGCGAAGCACAGAGCAACAACTTCATGACATCGAGCTCCCCATTTATGCGGGCATAATGCGAAGAAATTCTTCTCTCCTGTCCCTTCACGGAGCACAAGTGTGTACCTACTCTCGAACTTCCTTGCGATCTCAACTCCACCTTGAGCTGTCGCAATGTGCAGCGGGCTGAAACCACCCGTGTTCACTTTTTCCGTGAGCTTCGGCATATGCTTTAGGAGCTCTCCGACGACATCCAAACGGCCGGCCACACAAGCGACGTGCAGCAGCGTGTAACCGCTCCTTCGAGAGCCATCTCCTTGAGGATTTGCTCATTGCTGCTGAGTGCTGATCAAGTCTTGCAGCTCATCGATATGGCCCCTCTAGCTGCTTCAAACAACCTTCGCTCCATTTGATCGGAACTGATAATGGTCTCTCTCTCTCTTCTTGGGATGCCCTTTGGACTTAGAAATCTGTCGACTTATTGATCTATTGTATAGAGTTTCCCCTATATTTCTCTCTAATTTACGGTTATCTAGAAGCTCCCAGGTGAAGTCCGGTGGTAGTTAAGAACAGTGGCAAATAAATTGTCCAGCATGCCAATTGAAGCAAGTATCTCTGACACAAGCAGATAAAAAAAAAAAAGTCGTGGGCTGAGGCTGTGTAAATAGGCATGGATGTTATATACACTAGAGACCAACTAGCAATGCCAAAATTCTATGCACATTACCACTTGTAATCCCCAACTAACTTCTAAGAATGATATTGTCTTCTTCTTTTTATAAGGAAAATTGATCCAAATAATCTTTTAACTTCAATCCAATGTATAATATGATCTATAAATTTTTAATTTATTTAATATGATCCCTAAAATTTTGGTACATGTCCAATTGAGTTCTTAGACTATGTGAAAATGTTCAATGTTGACATTGAACTTAAATTAATGGAAAGATGATATTAAATATTTTTAAATAATTCAGGTATGAAATAGAATATATAAAAATTGAACAAATTAAAAGTTTAAAAGTTCAAAGGCTATATTGCACACTAAATTAAAGTTTATGAACCATTTATGTCATTATTTCTTCTTTGAGGCATGTTATTTGTCATAAAATGGTTTTTGAATATCACAAATCAAAATGCGGGAAATTTTAAAAAAACCCTTTGAAGTGGGGCATTTTTCTCACGGTACTCTCAGATTGGGGGCATTCTTGTTCGAAATAAAATGTCTCCAAGGCTCCTCCGCCCACTTCGTCAGCCGCAACTACATATTAGAAAATTTAATAAAGGGAATTTCTTATTTCATTTATTAGTAGAATGATTTTTTTAATATAAAAAAGGCATAGATTATAGGAACTTCAGTAGTTCATTATTTCAGTGAAATTTAATTTCATAGTCCTAAAGTTCTTGAATGAACGGCACCTATGAAAATACCTTTCCATATTGTTGACGAAGTTCAAAACAAAGCACCATCTTTTGTGGGCAAAACGATTAATTCACGAGCTAAGTTTCACCGACTTCCGTAACGTGAAACTCATCCGTTTTGTTTCTTAAGGATACATCGGTCCCCTCCGAGGTCTGACAAGCGCGGGCGCTATCGACTGGTCCGGCAATAATATCTCTTCCATCGATGGAAGTCTTGGTCTTTGAAGCCCGTGATTCTTACGTCACAGTCATGAGCCTAGCATGTTGTCACATGCCACTGTATGAATCCTACCGTGACTTCTTCAAGCCGGGACTTGAATTGTCAAATTCCATTTTAGTTCGAAGCACCAAATTAACGAGCCACTTTATATAAATTGATGAACTGCTTTGGGACCCCATATCTTAATTCTTACACATTTAAGGAGCGATATAGCATGATTATACTTGCATTTGATTTGATGTCTATACTGGTGTCAAGGTCTCAATAGTCCTAGGCTTGGCATTGGAGACCTAGCATGGGTGTTGGGGACTCAATCTTAGGCACGGGGGACCCAAGCATGGGCATAGGCAGACACAAGCTTGGGCACCCGATCTTGGAAGCTAGAGCCTTGGGATTGAGTTTTAGTGTTCTATACCCGAGCATAAATTTTTAAATTCAAGCGTTGATATATAGTTATATTTTGAAAAGTTATTTTCAATTTTTTAAAGAAATAATCAATTTTCTGAATTTCAGTATAAATTTTCCATTGATCACTTAAACAAATTCTAGTTAACTTATCTTTCTAAGCAATCCAAACGCTGAAAAACAAAGAAAATGTTTGCTCAAAATATCTTTCATAAAACAAATGAAGTCTATCCAATCTCGGTCAAACTTTATTATTGGTTGACCAAACGGGTCAACTTCTTATCCACATTTATTTTTTGATTAGATTTCTATCTTCTTCTTTTTTTCCTTAATAAAAAAAATTTGGGCAAATTCCTTGCATTGTGTAATGCCACGCACATCCAATTTAAGGATTCTTAAAATCAAATCTCGTTGGAACCAATTGCTGGATAAATAATTATCAAAAGATGAGGACTTTATGCTTATGCCACCAGTCCATATTACCCTTCATCGGCGTAATCCTCATTTTGGCTATTCAATGGCAAAGTTGGGGAAATACGCCAAAACTGGTAATCGTTTTGCAGGAGCTACAATAAAAATCAAAAACATTTCAAAAGGTTCAATGTCATTACAGTTGAGCAAATCAATATTATCTAAAAAGGAATACCGGGCGCCTATGGACAATGAACTTTAGACATGAAATGACAAAGATTGCTAACTTTTTTTTTGTAGTTTGTACAAAGACGTTCTGGTAGTTCAATCACTTGATTGTCATTTGACCCATCGAATGAAGATCAAGCCATTTGAGCCATTGATCAGGGAAAAGTGTTAAAAAAAGTTCTAAACTTTTTGTATTTATGCCAATTTAGTCACAAACCTTTTGGTATCAATTAAGTCATAAACATATTTACGTTATGCCAATTCAGCCATTTCTAACCAATTTTGGTTGGATTTCGCTAATTAGACACCAGCCGGCTAACGTGGCTCGATCAGCGCTGGCGTTGACAACTTTTAATAATATTTTAATTTTTTTGAATTTTTTCTTTTTTTCTTTTTCTTTTTATTTTTCTACTTTTTTTTCTTTTTTCTTTTTTCTTTTTCTTTTTCTTTTTTCCTTCTCCTCTTTCTCCTCCTTCTCCCTCTAGCCGATCGCTAGACCTTGACGATCGGCCAAAGGCGACGGCGGTGAGGTTGAGGTCGACCTCACCGGCCCCCGCCGGTGGCCATGAGGGCATCCACGTTGGGCGGTGAGGGTTGAGCCGCCCATGGCCGGGCAAGGCTCGACCCTCACCAGAATCCGACAAGGGCGAGCTCGCGCCACCGGCGAGGTGGCCAGGTGAGGTCGACCTTGACCTCGCCAGCCATCGCTTGTGGTCAATTGCCGAGGTCCGTCGCCTTTAGCGATCACCGAGGTCTAGCGATCACGGGGGAGGAAGAATGAGGAGAAGGGAAAAAAAAAAAAATCAAAATAAAAAATTGAAATATTATTAAAAGTTGTTCATGTTAGCACCGATCGGGGCCATGTGCCAATCGACCAAGTATCTAGTCAGCAAAATTCGGCTAAAATTGGTCGGAAATGACTAAATTGACACAACATAAAAATGTTTAGAACTTAATTGACACCCAAAAATGTTTAGAACTAAATTGACACAAATGCAAAATGTCTAGAACTTTTTTTAGCATTTTTCCTCGTAGATCATATGGGATGTACGGTGGCATCCACACAATTAATAGTTTGGAAGAGATATTAGCCTACATGATTTGTAGTGGGGGTGTGCACGGACCAGGATTTTATGAAGTTTGCCTGGCCTGAACATATCGGGCATGCCCACTCTAAATCTGAAACCCCGGCCGAGACCGACAAAACATCTACTAATCCTAATACCGTAATGGATTTTTATGATGAACTAAACTATAAACATATATTGAGTGTCAAAGTACCTAATGTGCATGTTAACTAATCCCAATACCGCAATGGATTATAACTTATAGAAAAGGGAGGGAAAGCCTTTCTAGCATTGATTCTAATTATTTACATGTCAATGCAATGTCAATGACTTGAGAAATGAGTTGAAAAGCAACTTATGACATACTACATATGTCTTATCCCTATTCACATAACTTTTCCCCTAAAATCTAAATATTCCTGTACTTGAAATTGTTCGGACGGGTCGACAATAGTTTGCTGAGTGTGGATACTACGTGGTCCCTAGCTATCAATATTTACTAATAGCTGAGGAATCGTCCTTGATTTTTTTTGTAAACCCTATTATTGTAAATTTCTTTCCCTTTTTTCTTCGTATCATTCTTGCTTATCGTACAGATACTTGATGACATGACATACGCCACAGATTGCTAGGTCATTTAGTAAACATTTCGTAGTATGTGTAGCATTGCCCTTGGTCGACAATAAATTTTTCCCTACTTCTTTCTTTCTTCTTTCTTCATTCCTTGCGAACTCCATTAATAGAGCTGCTCAAGCTCAGGTCAGAGTTGCGCAACCTGGGAGTGGAGTCCTATGACCTCCGATTCAAGTTGAATGACCTCAAATTTAAGTCGCGTGCCTCAATCGCTGGTGGCAACCTCCATTGATAGAAGTGGACCGTAAGGCACGGAGTGGAAGAAACGATCTGAACCTTCTCAGCGGCATGGAAAGCTTGGGCTCGTTTTGTCATAAGCTCGGGAGTGGGTTGGGTCTATAAAGCTTCGAGGATAGCTGAATGAAGGTGGTGACCGACAAAAATGCCTTCTTTAAGCTTGAAAAATTGGAACAAGAAATAAGGGTCTCGGCCTGGCTCATAGGAAATTTTTTTTTACAACTACCAACCATCTTGTGGGGGTTGTTGAGGTCGCGGCGTGGCATTGGAAGTCTTGGCGGCGATGGGTGGGGCCCAATTAGCTGTGGCCGAGAGAGACCATGTGAAGAAGATGATGAACATTGACGAGGAGTATGAGCTTGATGATCAATCTAGGTTTCGTAGATGATCAATCTTTCTTACAATGATCCGTCTGCTTTGATACCTCGTAAGCAAGTTTCTTACCCAAAAAGCCTATATCAACGCGAGGTGAGAGATCATATGTAAATAAAGAAAGTATAAAACTCACAGATAAATATTGTAAAATATTTTAGTATCCTCTCATGTCCAAGTTAGATTAAGAATCGCACATGAAGATATGCAAAATAAATTAAGGCAATACTTGGCTCTATACCATATTAAGAATAAGCAAAGCAACGAATTGTGTTATTTTTGTATAACCCACATAAAAAAGACTATATTAGTCTATTTTTAGGCTATAGAAGATGACTAAATTAACATGATATTATAATATTGATTTACAATAAAGTAGAATCAATAAAGGCTCCTGAGTAATCAAATGAGATATATATAAAATCTGAGATATAGAGAATCAAAAGTGATTTGTAGAATCAAAGAGAGATACACAAAATCTCCTAGATACATCTAGAACTAATTCAAGTGGAAAGAGGGACGAGGGGCGAATGTGATACACAAAGTCATTCATACTACTGTTCCTGCTCAGAGTCTGAAGTTTAGTGCTGCCTGGCTGAACATTTGATCTTTTCCTTTCATCATCAGAGCCTACACTTATGCATCCACATTATGTTTATAGGTACCGAAGGAACTTGTTGGAGAGAGATATGGAATACATGTGGTTAGTGAAGCTAAAATCACTTAGGTTGTTGATATAGAAAAGAAAGGTAACTTAACGTTGTGGCTTTTGAGATTTATGTTCATAAACTTTTCCAAGTATAAGAAAATCAAACAATTAAGCTTTAATTGACAAAATTTGAGTTGACCCATTCATGATTATAGTTTAATTTCCTAAATTTAACTTCAATTTCAATATTAAATCTAGATTCTTTTTGGCATAAACTCAAGTATTTCAATTCGAGGCCAATTCGGACACGATAAGTGATATTACACACATTGGTGGTTAATTATATAAGACAATTATGGCACTAATTGAACTCAATTTCAATCAATTTGCAATTTTCCCATTGAATTGCAAATTTGATCATTTTAGCCCTTTTAGGATAAATTCAAAGTACTTATGGTTTCGACCCATTGTCTTTCACAATAATCATTCAATTAGGTCAATAAAAGACCCATAAATGACATACATAAGATTTGGATTAGCTTAATTGAATCTCCATTGGCTAATTTATTCTTAAATAGTAAAATTTTCTCTTCAATTTAATCATTGCATAAATTTTGAACCCTCGGGGTCCCAAGTGAATGAAACAGCCGAACCGACCAAATCGATCAATCAAGTGAGTCGGTCTAATCGGCTGCCGACAAATAGGATGGCCGAGTTTAGCCTTTTGTTGGCTAGTTTCTAACATCTAGTGACCGATTCTGGAATCCTTTCAATGTCAATTTACTTCAAGCACCTTCAATTTCTCAAAAATTTTGCAGATTGGTTCTCGAAATTTCATCAAATTGTAATTTGACCCATAATTAGACATTTTTGATGTGTAATTTCGATTTTGGCTCGGGTTTTTGCAAATTAAACTCACTAAATTGAAGATCCAAGCCCTTTCTCTTTAGATTTAAGCAAATGCTAAGGGTGAAGAGGTGGCTCAACTGAAGGAAGATTTGAAAAAGCTTGAAGGCATTGTCTAGTCAATGGGAGATTTCCAGCTTGTTCGTGTTCCCAAGCATTCCTGATTCCATTCTCTTTCCATCTCAACCTTTTTTTTATGATGACAAAAAGGGGGAGAGATGCGAGATTTGAAAACTTTGAACTTAAACTTGTTGAACTTGTGGTTTGTTTTGATGTTTGACTTGACTTGACTTGTGTGTCTGGATGTGGACTGAATTTGGGATTTGGATTTGATTGCTTATATTAAGTACTATATTGATATCTTATGAATGACTTTACTCACATGAAAGACTAACATATTTTATGTGGTTGCAGATTCTAGTGTTATTATTAAGCCATTTATCTCTATAAGATATCCATATTAGTTTGAGTAATGTTTTGCAGGTCAAAGTTATTCAAATCTACATGAAAGTTTTGTCACCATCAAAAAGGGGGAGATTGTTGGAGAAATCTTCCTAGAGTGTTTTGAAGTTGACAAAACGTTTCCTTCAGTCTAGTCTGAAGATTTGCAGACTCTACTATTTAAAGTCTGAAGACCTCCGGACTACCAAACTCAAGACTCAAAATCTATCCTCATTAACAGTTTCTAGTTTGTCGAAGAAGGTCTATCCAGGACTGGATGTTTCGTTAAGGATTTGATCTTATCGACTGACAAAGATCTCTTAGCTGGATATGACATAACGGAATCATTTATTCGAATCAAGATTAATTAAGGATCCGATGATTGGCGAAGTATACTTGGAAGGTTCTACTTATGGAAACCAAGATCCTGATTGTATGGGCGAACAGGATTGATGGGCTATCGACATGTTCCTTAAAAGCTCGAATGATCTTCCTAATTGATTCCATCCAACAGGTAGATTGGAGGAATTCATTTGGTAAGTGCCAACGGGTATGATGGCATAAAGGAGTATATAAGGAAGACGTTCCAGTTGTTCGAGTGTGTGCGCGATAGAAGAATTGCAAAGTCTGAAGCTCATTGTTCTTAGTCAATTCATTTGCTGAGCGAAATCTTGTACGCAAACGAGAGTCTATATTCGTGAGAAACCTTGAGGAAGTGTGGTAGAATATCTACACTGTGGAATCAAGGGAGAACATTGCTGTAAAATCTCTTTTGTTCATAGTGAAATCCAGCCGGTGGGCTGTTAGTGCGGAAAAGTGGACGTACGTTTGGAATAAGTCGAACCACTATAAACCTTATATTCATTTCTCTTCCCTACTCTCTGTTTTACTTAGATCATAATTACTTGTGATAACAAAAAGGCGAACTTCATTGTTATTGTCTAATATTGCTCATATATCTCGAGAAATTGTTTTTACACCTATTCACCCCCCTCTAGGTGCTTATACTAGCTATCTCAAAGATGAGCCAAGAAATATTAATGAGGCTCTAAATTGCCCTAGTAAAGAAAAATGGATAATGGAAAAGGAGATGGAGTCAATGAAGTCAAACTATGTTTGGGAACTAGTTGACCTTCCAAAAGGGCGCAAAGCTATTGGAAACAAGTGGGTTCTTAAAATAAAGTGTAAAGCTAATGGCTCGATAGAATGGCATAAGGCTCGCCTTGTGGTGAAGGGGTATAATCAACAGGAATGAATTGATTATGAAGAAACATTTTCTCCTATAGTGATGTTTACCTCGATTCGCATTATTCTAACAATAGTGATTAGTATAGATTTTGAGTTACATCAAATGGACGTGAAAACTGTTTTCCTCAATGGAGAATTAAAGGAAGAAATATATATGAAATAACCTACTGGTTTCATTATGAAATGCCAAGAATGAAAGGTATGTCGACTTTTGAGATCGATATATGGCCTTAACCAGTCGTCGAGACAATGGTATATACGTTTTCATGATGTCATAATGGCATATGATTTTATAATGATAGATGATGATCATTGTATATATATCAAAAGATCCAAAAATCAATTTGTGATCATATCATTATATGTTGATGATATACTAATTGTCATAAGCAATATAGAGTTTTTTAATACTGTCAAGAGTTGGTTATCTTCCAACTTTGAAATGAAAGATATAGGTAAGGCTGCATACATTCTTAGAGTTAAGATTTCAAGAGATCGTTCGAAGAGGTCATTATCTCTTTCACAAGAAACATACATAAATAATGTTCTTGAACGATTTTGCATACAAGATTGTAAACTCATAGATACTCCTATTGCAAAATGTGAAGAATTGAGTCAAAGACTGTGTCCAAGGACTCCACAAGAAAAGGAACAAATGAGACATGTTCCTTATACTAGTGTTGTGGGATACTTAATGTACGCTATGATGTGTACAAGACCTGACATATGTTTTGCAGTTGGAATGGTGAGTACATACCAATCCAATCCAAGTTAAGCACATTGGAAAGCCGTTAAAAGAATACTAAGGTATTTGAAGGGAACTGCTAATTATAAGCTGAATTACCAAATAAATGACCTGCGACTTAAAGGCTATTCAGATATTGATTGGGGAGGAGATTTAAATAAAAGGAAATCTACTTTTGGTTTTGCTTTCTTACTAAATAATGGCGCCATATCTTGGAGCAGTAAGAAGCAAACGCGTATAGCCTTGTCCACGATGAAAGTTGAGTTCGTGACATTATCAGTAGCAGTACAATAAGGTGTTTGGCTTAAAAGATTTTTGGATCATTTAGGTGTTATTGGGTATGCTGCAAATCCATTATTAGTTAACTATGATAGCCAAGCAACTGTAGCGTACATCAAAGATCCGAAATATCATGGCAAGACCAAACATATAAATACCAAGTATAATTTTGCCAAAGATATAGTTGCACGAAAAAATGTGAACTTACAGTACATTTCTACGTTTAGAATGGTAGCATATCATATGACAAAGCCAATACCTAGAAATGTGTTTTGTGGTTATGTAAAATCTCTAGGACTACGTAGAGGTTGATGTACTGAATATTGTAATTTCCTAGAAGTGTTCACATTTAATGAATTCGTTTTTTTTTCCATTATTAATGCCTATGAATCTTTGTTTGACATGTATGCATCTTAATACTTAGTGTATTATATTAAGTTGAGAAAGTATGTTGGACAAATAAAAGATTAGCCCACTCACACGAGTAATCGCATCTATATACTGTGTAATAAATAGAGATGAGACGGTTTTTAAGCTTATTATCTAGGTGATAATCGAGAGCTCAAGCTTAAAATACATATATCACCTTAACTAAGTGTTAAGATGATGACATAATATTTACTTTGTCCGAAAGTAAAATAACCCACATATTTTACTTTATCTATCTATGATGTCAGATGTGAGTTATGATGAATTCTGTGTGTGAGTAGATATGTGAACTCAAGTTAGACATTGGGTATGTCTGAACTGTCATATGTACGGTATTAAAGATGTAGACATACGCTCCATGGAAAAGGAGTTAAATACCGTAATACGTATTTCATACTACGTATGCGTGAGACGACTAATAAGAGTGGCAAAAGTTTGATCTCAACTTTTATGCCGTGTGAGACTCTTGAGAAAAAGAGTTCCTCAATATAATCCCCTCATGACTCTTATTTATTCTCAATATTTCTATTTAGTGTTTGCTATCTTAGGATGTTGCCAATGATCATGAATTGATTCGATCTAATAGGACATTTCTAGAAAAGCAAGTTGAACTGAAATTGAGAGTTTAAAGGAAAGAGGAAGATCGAATTTGGAAAATCATATTTTAGTTTTGTATTCACTGTCGACCAATTATGATTGTTTTTGGGATAATTATAATTGTGAATACAATATATCATTGTTTAAAAAGGAAATTAAAAGAGAGATATAAATGCGATTGATCGATTTAGGGTACTGCATACTAAATCTACTCAAAGTATGATGTACATTATGAGCTGCTATATATTCCTAACAAATGTATAGCAACAAGCTCTCAAAGTATGCTAGTCACACGGATTATTCACCGGTATAAATGTTGCAGAGAGGTAAAGAGGATCATGTTCGGCCCACCATGTGCAAGTGGGAGATGATTTCTTTTTATATGTGATGATGGGCCTAAGTGGGCCCGTTCGCCCATGTTGAGCCTAAAAGCCCGGCCCGCAAGATAAGGGCCCATGGAAGAACCATTGCGATGTGAAAGGCTACGTTGTTTAGATACGAGAGGATGTGTCTTTTGGAGGAACATTTTTATGTTGAAGAGTTACGTCTTTTTGTGAGGACGTTTTTAAGGGAAAAAAAAAAAAAGAGGACGTACCCTTTGGAAGTACGTACGTTCTCCAGAAAACGTTTTTCTCTCCCCCTCCAAAAAGACCAACGTAAGAACAGTATACTTACGTTCAGAGTTTTCTCCCCCTAATAGCAATAGTACGCTTCTCGGTCGAACGAGATCAGGATTCTTCCTCGAACTTCAAGAATGGTGTTTAATCTGTGGACAATAAGGTACGCTCGATTCCATGGTGTATCTTTGATCGATGATATATGTGATTCCTGAGCTCGTCTTCCGCATTCGTTTTAGGGGTTCGATTGAGTGTCGGACCGGTTTTAGGAAATCCGTTATTCCCAACAGACGCTTACCTAAACCTCTTTGGACGAGTTTACTCAGTAGTCGTGGTTGAAAATCCCACCTCGGCAATGTGGTTTTGGAACATTTCTTTCGGTTATTTCGTGAATGAAGATTTAGTTTGAAGTTGACGCTGGTGTATGTCTGGGAAGAGACCAGGATTGAAATTATTTTTTCCCTTGATGAATCAAACCCTGTGTGCAAAGAAAGAAGTATTTGGATTGTGGTGCGGTGTTACGTTGAGTCTTTTTCCTGAGATGCTCACCAAGTGTTTGATGGAATGCGTGGGTCAAATCTGTGATCCTTGCCACACGCTGTTGATTGATTAGGAAGCAAAACTGACACATTCGGATTGATTGTGTTGAACGATACTGATTATAGGATGTGGTTGTTAGTCTATGCATTGTGGATTAAAATGTGTTTCCCCATTTACTACGGATCTGCTTTCCTTTCCAGTACACTCTGTGGTCTCCAAATATGTCACCGACTATCTATTTTTGCTATTTTTTGCATCTATCCGGCCCGCATGGTGATTGTTTGTTTTGCTTGGCGGGAATCATGGCTCGAAATCTTTGCCCCATACGTTGATTAGTTGGTGAATCTCGCACTGGATGAGGTCCAGTTCTTCCCCTCATATCCTGCGTGTCTTTCTGCAAATCTTGGCTTATGCATGACGGTTAACGGACGATGGTGGTGCTCCGAGCGACGGAAGCCAGAAAACGGTGACATTCCATTCAATGCTCGAATACCACGCTCACTGATGAGGTTGAGTTTGTTTATTTAGTAGAGCCGAGCTTTTTGAGATATGCACAAGGAAGATGATAGGGAAGAAGACGATAGGAAAAAAATAAGAAGAATTAAAAACAAGAGAAATGATTGTGGATTTAGCATGAGAGGAATTGAGACAAGTATGAATTTTTGATCGAAGCCTCTTAAGGCAATAAACCTGATCACCCTTGCCCATAGGTCTTATGTGTGAGACTAGTGTTCGGCCCATGTCTGAGCCAAAAAAAAAAAAAAAAAAAAGGAGCAAAAGAGATATCATGAGGACCAAGTTAATGCATGAATCGAGGTCCAAGTATGATGTCAAAAAGTCCATGCACGTATTACACGGTTAGATTTCATTAAATATGAATCGAGGTCCAAGTATGATGTTAGAAAGTCCATGCTCATATTACACAGTTCAATTTCATAATGCATTGAGGTCCAAGTATGTGCCTATACAAGTAAAAATAGGTTAATAAGTAAACGTTACTTTGAAGTAAAATCATTCAAAGTAATGTTTGGGGACACATTTTGGTTCCCATTTTTACGACATCTCATTTTAAATGGCGCTTAATGTCAACATGAGTAATATTTAACTTGTTTATCACTTATGCTCATGATTTTCCACTAAAGAAAATAATCTAATGATTTGAAAAAAGCAATTTCGCACTTTGGAAATGTCAATACCAGATTGAAGGAAATTGGGCTGACAGGTGATTGCTAGTGTGGCTTGTGAAATTAGTTCTTGGAACAAATGACTTTTAAGCATGTGCGAGCGAACAAATTGTGATCATGCAATTCGATCTGGTGAACTGGTGAAGTAGATGAAGTCCTGAAAATGAAATAGGCCGAGTTGATTATATTGGGGCCGAAGAAGCGACACTGGCATTGGGGCTTATTTTCAGAAAGTTAGCCAAAGAATTTGGATAAAAATATTCAATCAAAATCATGGCTTATTGTAGGCTTGCAGCTTTATAAGTCATCTTAGTCGAAACACAAGGCATCTTTCAAAACTAATAAATGAAAATTCCAAATAACAGCTTGAATGAGTTTGTTTTTTTTAAAATACAGAGCCTAGAGTAGGTATTACTTTAATAATAGCTTGAAGTGACTACATTAATATGAAATAAATCTTTGACCTCGTCAGTCATTCGAATGTTCATTGGCTCATGAGCATGTGATATTTTCAAGGGTTGGAATATGAGCCTTTTTGTAACGAAAATACAATGGAAATCTATCACTGGACTCACTCTATCCTTGGATTTGCTCCAGATAAAATGATCAAAATCAACTTTGATCATTTTTCTTTCCAGAGTAAAGTTGTAAGAAGTGAAGCTACCACGAAAGTGATGAGCAAATATTCCCCTCGCTTTTGACTAAGCAAAAAAGACAATAGGAAATATCATCAAATCACATTTTTTTCATAGTGATTGGCGTAATTAGTGTGCTTGATTAACACGGAAATCCTCTTTTGGACTAAATAATTTGAATGGAACACTTAGACAAAATCTTTCTTAGGATCTCTCATCCAAAGTATCTAATGTTTTTGAAAAGGACTTGCACTTTAATTTGTCTGGGATTATCATCACTAAGCGTCCAATCAAAAGGGCCCTACTCAAGTGGAAGATCCTTCTCCAAAGTATCAAAACTAACCTATTGGTGTACCAAGAAATCGTTTACAGGTGTTCTTGTAGAAATTTTCTACTTTCTTTGAATTTATACATTGAACCAATCGTGTCACTTTCAACTAAATGTAAGGCTTGATCTATTTTCATGCCCCAGCAATGAAAGGAAAAGGTAGTACTTATCCAATTTGTAACTAGAATGTCTAGTGCATAAAGAAAAATACGACGTACCAATTATTGGTGGAGACCTACTCAAATCAAAACACATTTCTAAAATCAGCACTAGTATCTTTTTTTTTTTTGGTAAATTCAGCACTAGTATCTTCATATTTTCATAAACAATAATACATCTTGTGAAAAATATTTAAAATAATTTACATGTCAAAGCTATCCTCTCAAGTTAACTAATAGGCATGCACTCTGAATTTGGAAATCTTCATTCCCATTGTATACTAATATATCTCTAGTAAGCGAATCATGAAAGGCATACCAAATAATCATGCGAATTTTAGCCACCAAAATCACGCTCGCGACATTTGCCTGTTGTTCTCGGTGCCACGGTGCCTTGCTACACATCATCCACGTTTAGACAAAGTACTCTTTATTGTTAATAAGTTCTTCTTGGAAATGAAGAGAAAAAGAAGGATGAATAAATTAAAGCAAATGAAAGTGAGGTGGAAACCATCAAATGAGCCACATGTCAACTTTGCATAAAGGCCTCCAGAGAGTACCAAAATACCGTGATAGTTCTAGATGAATTTAGTAATTCAAGCCAATAGAGAGCGCACAAACATATATAAAAGGATTTAGTATTTCTCATTTGATATGAAAGGAGGAAAAAAACACTCAAAATCACTCCTAGTGTCACGCCCCGAACCCCGAGCGCGAGCACATCCCACTGCGGTCGATTAAATGCGACATTCCCAGGTAGTGTCGCTGACCCCATTGATTTATTATTGCGCAAGCAGAACGTATTATAAAACCCTTGACAATAAAATACGGGATAGAAAAGCATGAAACAATTTCACAACCAATCACTTACATAAACCAACGGAGTTACAGACGAAGGCCTAGAGCCAAAAGTCTACAAAAGACCGGCTCTAAAAAAAAATGAACTGTCCTACGACCTACAAATCGGACACGCTCTCCAATCCTTATGACTTCACCTCTGCAACTCCTCAAGGCCAACCAAAGCTATCTGGCCGCTCCGTCCACCAAGGACCTAAAATTTTAATCCCACAACCGGGATGAGACAATGTCTTAGCAAGTCCAACCCCCTAAACCCCTATTAGAAAGAAAATACGCCCCGGGTGGCATAACCACATCACACAGAGAACTTACCTCAACTTAATTCCTTCCTGCAGGTTAGCACAATTGTATCACACAATCTCAGGTAGTAATAATAATTCAAACAATTGGAACGCCATCACTTTCATATAAATCACGATCGCACTTAGCACGCATTCCAATTATTATTCATGCCACACAAGGGCATAGCCTACTCGCAGTCGGATATCTACTAACATTACAGCATTTCTAGAAGAATAAATGTCCAGTCGGTCCCGCCACTACTGCGACCAAGCCACGTCATTCTATCGACGGCATTTCTAGAAGAATAAAGGTCCAGTCGGTCCCGCCACTACTGCGACCCGAGTCACGTCATTCTATCGACGGCATTTCTAGAAGAATAAAGGTCCGGTCGGTCCCACCACTCTGCGACCAAGCCACGTCATTCTATCGATGGCATTTCTAGAAGAATAAAGGTCCAGTTGGTCCCGCCACTACTGCGACCCGAGCCACGTCACTCTCTTAACAGCATTTCTAGCAGAATAAGGATCTAGTCGGCTTAGCCACTACTGCGACCCGAGCCTTTCAACTAGCACACGACAATTCGATACCGATCCCTAGATACTTTACATTTCACTCACATAATCTAATTACGATATTAACCATTAACAATCCAATTTCAATGCCAAACTTGACACTTGGAATTTTCTAAATAAAATCCATACTTCTCACAATCCACACTTAATTTGCCACAATCAATCATCAAATTCAAATTCTAAATACACAGCAGCGATCGGCACGAAATTCGAGAGTTTAGGGTCCCAACGAAATTTTGAATTTTAATAAATAATAAATTTTATTCCGAAAATTAATTAAATAATAATATCCATATTTTTCACAATCCACTCTCAATGTATAATATCCAACCATCAATTTCAAAATCCGAATACAAGCGGTGATCGGCACGAAATTCGAGCAAGCTGGGGTCAAAAATAATTTTTTTTCGTTTTTTATAATATTTTAATAATTTTGGATTATAAAATAATATTATATTTTCCAGAATTTCGAAGCACTTAAATAATTCAAAACCAAAATCCTTTTATGTCACATCAAGGCTTAACTTTAAATAACTTCTTTTAACCTTTAATTTAAACGCACTTTAACATAAACCAACCTCTTAATCCAATTTATAATTAAATACACTAATCCACTCACATAAACTTAGGCCTTGTTTGGCAACACTCAAAACAGTGACTAATTCTGATTTTTGTTCCCAGAATCGTTTGGGACGAGAATCGCATTTGGTAAAAATTTTGTTCAGGGAACAAATTTGTTTCGAGAATCGGTTTTGGAGTAGATTTGAGAATAAAAAAGTTGATTCTATGTCGAGAATCAAAAAAGAATCAACACAATAAAACTCTTCTTCTTTCCTTCCGCCATCACGCGACCGTCGCCGTCGCCCCGCCGCCGTCCACCGCCGCTCACCACCGCCGCCGCCGGCCACGGCTGCGGCCGCGGTCTGGCTGGGCTCGCTTAGGAGGCTCGCAGCCGAGGGGTGAGGTCGGCGAGCTCGCCGGAGGCTCGCCACGGCGAGCCTCGCCGGGCCGGGCGAGGCCCGCGGCCACCGGCCGAGCTCGCCTAGCTGGCCGGTGGCCGGGCGGGCCTCGCCGGCCCCGGCGAGGCCCGCTCGTCCACCGGTGAGGCAAGGCCTCGCCAGATCTGGCGAGGCCGAGGCTCGCCGGGGCTAGGTGAGGCCCGCCTAGCCACCGAGCCCGGGCTCGCCTAGCCTAGCCGGTGGCTAGGTGGGCCTTGCCTAGCCCCGGCAAGCCTCACCCAGCCCCGGCGAGCCTCGCCCGGCCCGGCAAGGCCCGCCTATCCACGGCGATGCTCGACCTCGCTAGTTCCGGGGCGAGGCCGAGCCTCGGCGGAGCTAGGCGGCGTCGCCCGGCGGTGGGTGAGGCCGCCGGCGACGCTCGGCCGACGAGGACCGGCCTCGCCGAGGGCGGCGACACTCTAGTGAGGTCGCCGGCCCTCGTTCGGCCGATCGCCGGTCCGCGACCGGCCACAAGAAGAAAAGAAAAATATGAGAAAAAGGAAAAATGAAAAGAAAAAATGAAAAAGAAAAGGAAAAAATGAAAAGGAAAAAAAGGAAAAAATGAAAAGAAAAAATGAAAAAGAAAAGGAAAAAAGGTAAAAAAAAAGTAGAAAAATTATTTAAAAATAAAAAAATAATTTGGAACAGAATCAATGGACACGTGATCAAACGCAATTCTATTCTAGAATCAAAAATTTTAGACGAGTTACCAAACACCTTTTTTTTTTACTCGGGAATCGAGTTCAGGGACAGAATAAAAATAATCATTTATTGTCGAATCGGTTCAGGAGAACGAATCGTTGCCAAACGCGCCCTTACTTAATTTAAACTAAGCACACTTAGGGCATCATTAACACTCTAATCAAGATTTAGTGAGTTAAACTCACCGGATTAGCGAGCCAAGCGGACCAAAACGACGGGGATGCCGAGGAGAACAACTTTCCTCAAAGCGGGCCGAGCATCCGGGCTCGAGAAGGTGGCCAAAACGGGCCAAATAGGTGCTGCCATACCTATTTTTGTAGCCACCGATTTGGGGCTGGAGGAGGCTGCTCGGCGGCAATTCGAGCGTGAGGAACGGCGGAGAGGGGCGGCGGTAGCTCGGGGCGGCGACCGGTGGTGGCTCACGGTAGCGACGGCGACGGAGGGCGACAGCAGCGTGGGCTGGCGCGAGCTGGGCGAAGCGGGGCGGGGGGCCGCGCGAACACACGGCGACGGCGACGGCGACAACTGCGGCGGCTCCAGCGGCGAGCTAGCGGCGACAAGCGAAGCTGCCGGCAGTCGGACGGGCGGACGAAGCGGGCGTCGAGCTGCTGGAAGCGTCCGAGGAAGAAGAAGAAGATGTCCATGGAGGAATCGCACGGGAGGAAGGAAGAAGAGAGGGAGGAGAGAGAAGAAGGGGGACTTTTCTTTTCTTTTTGCCTTTCTTTAATCTAACAAATTGGCCCACCATGACATCATTAAGTGATGTCATGTTCCACTAACTTCAAATCTCTCCCCACAACAATCTTCAATCGGTCCATTTTATTTTTCCGCCGGGGCATAAAACTTTGTGCAACAATTTCTTTAATTCCACTTAATTCTCTTCCAATTGAATCTTAATCCCACTTGAATTAAATCAAATTGACCCCCATTAATTCATTCAACACCTCATCAATCAAATTGGTATTTTTTTTCCTTACCACTGTGGTGTACTTGCATCCCAATTTCATAATCTCTGGCTTCAACTGAACGAAAACGGCCCTATTTATCCAGTCGAAATTAAAACCCGAAAATCTGGATGTCACACCTAGATTGCAAGTTCTCTCAAAATCATCCATCAGTCGTACTATAACCCATGGAAAATAAAAATCTCAACCTTTCGCAATCCTTTTATCGACAAGTGTCCAAAAGCTCTTACATGATATTGTCGTCGAAAGGCAGTTGTACATGCACTAAATAATATAATTGAGACATCAAAGCAAAAGCTCCCATTCCACGAATCCTCTATACGTCATTGCTATTCAAAGTCTTAAGGTTCTAGCTTTTACCGGAAGATAAAGCCGATATCGTAATATAGTTGGTTCACAATATCTTATAACTAATGACAAACACCTTCAGATGAATAGGGGATTACCTTTACTAAGAAGTTAGGAAAAAAGAGTGTTAACATGGAATAAGAGGTTCGACAAAAATGAAATAAAAGGAACAAAGTATTTCTTAAATAGTTATTCGATCATGGATAATCCATTAGCTGAGAAATTCTAAATATGATATTAAAAATATAAAATAAATATAAAATGTCGAAAACAAAATTAATTAAGTAGTGAGATCAAAGTGATTTGGCTAAAGGGGTGATGACTCGATAATCTTTAGGCAAGATATGATATGGAGAAATTTAAATTGAAAAGTGGAGGAAAAGTGGGGAAAAATTATTTTAGGGTTTGCTTGTCGAGAATCGCTTTTGAGAGAAAAATAAGTCAAATAGTTCATTATAAATAATAACCCAACAGGCTATTTTTTTCGATTGACCCTTGTATGTTGACGCCAGAGGAGTGGGAGTATTGCTAGTTTTTTCTATTTCTTTTATTAATTAAAAAGGCAAGTCAAGTCCAGGAGCAGGTACCACGCACCTAATTACGTGTGCACGCCGGGGGCATGGGAGTATTGCTAGTTTTCTTTTCTATTTCTTTTATTAATGAAAAAGCCAAGTCAAAGAAGTAGGTTCACACGCCTTCTACAAAATAATGCTATGGAAATTATGGGTGCATTGATTGTCTTTTTGTTTTCTTTTCATCACTATCTGCTTTTTTATTAAATCAGTTAGGTGGAGATGCTTGCCGACTCGGAGCATCCTCGTTTCTTTTTTATTATTATTATTAGTAGAGAAAGCAAGTCAAGACAAGAAAGGAAAAAGAACAGGATAACACATAAATTTTATGCACCTCCCACGGATATTATTTGTGCATTGACTGTCCTTCTATTTTATTTTCTTTTGCTATCTATTTTTTATTAAATTAATTGGTGGAGAGTATGCTTTACTGACTTGGAGCATCAGAATTGTTCATCGGTTTTCTCTTCTATTTCTTTATTAGTAGAAAAAGTAAGTCAAGTCAACAGAGGAAAAGAAAGAAAGTGTCACACTCCGATCTTCGGGGACGCGCCCATTCTTCTCTTGGTCGATTTTAATGCGTGATATCCCAGGACTAAATATCGCCAACCCTTTCTATTTATTACGCATGCGGAAGCAGTTATAAATCCCCAGACAATAAAACAATGGGATAGAAAAGCAGGCCATATTTTTCATATTGAAATTCACAACCACACTTGTATTGATAGCACAACGAAATTCACAACCACACTTGTATTGACAGCACAACTCATAGTATTTTTACAATACTATTCACAGCATACCTGTCTCACACCTATCTACACTAAGACAGGGTTTACAAAAGGGGTGAGATCTCAATCCACATCCGGGTTGTACTCAAGATCTCTCTCTGGATCATCTTCTGCTTCAAAAATCTTTCTCCTCCTCAGGTTTCACATCAGTGCTCTCCTTCTTAGGTTCCTCCTCCTTGACTCCTCCTTAGGGTCCTAAAATGGTTATTCAATAATCAATGAGACCACGTCTCAGCGAATTCTACCCCTTAATACCTGATTAGTAAGCCAATACACCAGGAGCTACCTAAACACACATAAATCAAAGGACTTACCTTGGCATCAGATTCCACCTGCAAATTAAGGTTAAACACAGATATTCAAACAATTCACGACATCCGATCAAGTATTGATTAATCGACTTAGTCGATTACATGTCATTCAAACCATCTCTGGATCATTCCCACTCATACCATAATTTCCTAGTGGTGTGTACTCATTCACCAAATCATATGTGTTTCTCGGGCGTCGTTTTCACCAATGACATACTGATCACCGACATCGTGTGTTCTTTAAGGCGCCGTTTGCACCAGTGATATCCTCGATCACCGAACCACGTGTCCTTTCTAGGGCACCGTTTTTGCCAAGGTGACATCGGCCATAGACAACATCATGAGTTCTTTAAGGCGTCATTTTCACCAGTGATATTTCCTTAATCACCAAACCATGTTTATCTTTAAGTTATTTATGTGCGTTCTTTAAGACGCCGTTTTCGCCAGTGATACTTCTAATCACCGAACCACGTATGTTCAATAATATCGTACCTAATTGGTCTCAGCCAATAATATTCTCAGTTAGCTCTCACCATTCTCTCTACTATGTAGCCCATCAACGTAACTGGTGCTATATACCCATATTCGCCATCTACCAATCAAATATTCAATTACAAACAATTTAGGACAAATCCTCAAATTTCACAATTTAAATCGATTCCATATAATCAGCACAAAATTCGGTCACCGGTCATCCCGGTTGAATTTTCGGAAAAATAATTAATTAAATAATTAATTTCGAAAATTAAATAAATAAATATTAAAAATCCAATTTAGGCCCGTATTGCACGATTGGAGCTCGAAACAGTCAGGAAAAATCCTGAAATGCATTCAATAAATAACCAAACCTTTCTACTTGCTAATAACTAGGTCTAACCACCTAACATGCATCATTAAGTCACTAATTTAATTGTTCTAACCTAATCTAACCACCTAAGTGCACGTAATTAAATCTAACCAGCCCTAAGCATAATTAGCAAACTAAGAAAGCATTAGTGAGTAAAACTCACTTGGTAAAAGTGGAGATCAGGACACCGCGATGGCGACACGACGGCGGTCGAAACCTAAATTTCCGCAGCGTCGGCGGACTCTCGGGCCGGGCCCAAAAGCTAAGCTAGGCTCAAACGGGCTTCAAGTGATTTGCTGGAAATTGGGCCAAGACTGCTGGCTTTGCTGGGCTTCAGAGCTGAGCTGCTGAAACTTCTTGGGCTTCAAAACTAGGCCTGAGCTGCTACGAAACTTTCTGGACTGAAATTCACGGGCTGAGATAGGCTGTTGATGGACTTCAATTGGGCCGAACATGACGGAGTCTACGGTCAAAGCTGGGCCTGAAGATTTGCGTGGGCTACTGCTGAAATTTTGGGCCGAAGACGCTGGATTGGGGGTTGCTTCGGTGGACTCAGGCCTCTGGAAAAAACGATCGACGCCACTGAAGTCTTCAAGCGGCTGGACTCCACGACGTTGAAAGCTGACGTTGCTCAGCTGAAGACACGTGGGTTGATGAAGAACCGTGAAGATGGGGACCAAAATAAAATCAGTGCAAGCACGCTACTGCTGGAGGAGACTCGGACGTGTGGCGTTGGTGTTGCGGACGCAACAAAGGCTCGGTGAAACGTGGGCTCCTCTAGCTTCGGTCTTCGTGGGCTTCAACTCGGTGGAGGCTGGCAACTGGAGTAACCACAATCGCTGACACCGTAGGGCTGACCGCGCTGAAGATGTTGGCTTGGATTGACTTTGCTTCGGTGGGATCTTCACTGGAGAAGCAATGAATGGCAGCAGCTTCAATTTGAGGCTTCGTGGGAGTCGGTCAACCAAGGCTTCGGTGGTTCGTTTGTTGACCGAAGCAGAAGGAGGAGCGGGCAAGTGGCAACATGGAGATGGAGCGGTGGCGTGCAGTCATGTGACGTGCATGGAGATGGGGGCTTCACCGCTTGCTGACCTCCGTCCGTTGAACTGAAGACGTGCAGTTGTGGCGTGGCTACTGCCTTTGTCTTCTTGCACTGGGAATTCACGCGGACAAGTGGCCGAGATGGAGGGAGCAGTCACACAAAATGGGAATGATGGAAGGGAAGCATCTCACGGCAGCAAGATGGAGATAAAGAGGGAGAGATGAGTGAGGGCTCCACCAAGGCTTGATATTTCTACAAAATATCTTTCACACTCACTCTCTAGTAAGTATTATCCATCGCCCATGTTCACACCCACACCTTTCACAACTCCTCAATTGGTCACTTTTGGGCTAGGGGGAGGTGAGTTACGAATTTACAAGCCAACTTTTCCAATTGAACTCTCACACTCACTTAATTGAGTCACAATTGGCCTTACTAAATCAAGTGATGCCTCAATGCTTCAATTGAATATTTTCATCACCCAATAACCCACCTTGCATCTCAATTTTATGATCAAAAATCATCTTCAGCATTTTACGCATAGAAACGATCCAATGACTATTTTTTCTCAAAAAGTGTTGGGTGTCGAAAAATCTTCCGAGACTAAGTCGATGCTCCTAAAATTTATTGTGACATAAAAGAGACTTCAATTTCTAAAATCGGACTTGAATTCCTAGTTAATTTCAACTCGGCACGTTTTTAGCGTGACCTAAGCTATCGGATAACTTTCAGATATTTTTAAATGCAAATGACCCGTGGTCGATTTTCTTCGAACCACTATGAACCCACTCGAATCATTGGCGGCTCTCGATTGTCGTGAAAATCTCTACGATTCAATTACAGACATAGGGTACCAAAACAATAAGAAAATCGGTCTAGTGTTGGCGCGAGAATTTTCTAATTTAGTGGTGTCACCACACAATTAGCCACACATCTCTGTCGATCTAGTCTATCTACGATTTCAAATCGATTTTTTGTGCCGTAATGACCTCTAAAAATGGACACGGTCGGAAGTCGATTCCCGATCGAGTTCCAGTACATTGCCTTAAAATTCCTTAATAATTTCCCAGATAGTCTAGTTATCTCGAGAGTGATCGGCTTTAAGAACAACTCTATAGGCGCGTCAATGAAACGCCCGATTTATTCAAGAAGAAGACGGGGTTAAAAAAATCTAGATGTTACAGAAAGGACACGCGCAAATTTTATGCACCTTCCATGGAAATTACGTGTGCATGTTGGGTAGGGGTAAGCATGATTTTCGGGTAGAATCGGAAACCGGAGAATCAAACTGGAGGATCGGGTTTGATTTCCGATTCTAGAGAGATCGGTTCTAGTTCCAGAACCGGTCAAAGTTCAAAAAAAAAAAAAAAAACCCTAGCACGTCACTCCCCCCACCCCCACGTGATTCCCCCTCCCTTTTGCCGATTCTTCCCCCTTCCCCTTTCTCTCTCTCTCTCTCTCTCTCTCTCTCTTTTCTCCCCTTTTTCCTCCTCACGTTACTTCCTGGCCCCCTTCGACTAATTCTTCCACCCTTCCCCTTTCTTTTCTCTCTCTCTCTTTTTCTCCCCTTTTTCCTTCTCACCTCACTTCCTACCCCCCTTCTATCTATTCTTCCCCCTTCCCTTTCTTTTTCTCTCTCTCTTTTCTCCCATTTTTCCTCCTCACGTCACTTCCTTGCCCCCCAACTTTTTTTCTTTTCTTCTCTCTCTCCTTTTCTCTTCTCTTTCCCCCTCTCTTGGCCGAACCCCCTCTTCTCTTCTTCTTCTTCTTCTTCTTCTCCTTCCTTCCTCTTGCTGCTTCACCCACCACCACACCGCCGCCCCACGCCCTACTCACCACCACCTCTTGGCCACCGAACCACCACCACCCACCGCTTGCCCCACGAGCCATCTCGCCGCCGTTCCCAAGCCACCGTTACCACCTCTTGCCGCCACTAGCTTGGCTGTCCGGGCCGTCGTTGCTCCAAACCGCCCCCGCCTCCGCCTCCACTAGAACCAAGCTCTTCCCCCCTTGGCCGTGGGTTGAGCCGCAACCACCGCTGTCTTCGCCACACCGTCCGTGCTGCCGTTGGTGCCGTGAGACTCGTGTCTTCATCGTTGTCGCCGTGTGCTCGTCGTCACCGCGTACTCGCCGTCGCCAGACCTCCCTCGACACCGCCGCTGGACGCCATCACGCCTCGCCACTCAGCCTCTTGCCATCAACGCCGCCGTTGGACGCCGCTTGTCCCCCCGATGAAGGCTACTTGCTCGCCCAAACGCCCTGACGCTACTCGCCGCTCACCTAGCCGCCCAATCAGCCTTAACTCCACACCCCTCCACCTCCACCTCCATCTCCACCTCCAAGTCAGTCGGACCCCCACTCTCTCTCTCTCCTTCCTTATGCCTATCCGGTCGAGGGCGATGCGTGATGCCCTTGGAGACTCCGATAGGGGCCTACCGGCTGATCGACGACGAGACGGTAGGTTTTCTCTGCATTTTTGCTCTTTTCAGTTTTCATAATAGCTTTTCCTCCGCATTTATGCTCAAGTGACAGATTGCTCATTTGCCTAACTAAGATGAGCAACACCGACAGTTGCTCAACCTTCATTATTATGCAATTGCAGTTATTATTATGAAACACGTTAACCATAAGGAATCACCAAATTATATATTATACAATGTTTTCTCTAGAAAACTATGAATTTGGTTGTCTATTCGGATGTAAAAGATTCACATTGCTGTGTATTGGCAGGTACTGAAAATGGAGGGCCAACTATTGAATTATTTCGGCTTCGGGATTTTCGCACCCACTACGAAAACTTTCCTTAGATTCTGCAACTTACTGAACTCTCATTTGCTCTGCTTTCATTGGAGTTATTTGCATTCTAAATGAATCGAATATTTCGTTTCTTAGGAGATTTATTTGAGCAGCACAAGCAATTTATGCAGTAAGGGTCATTGATCTACTCCATGCTAGCCTGAGCTTAGGAAAATACCACGTTCCTTGATCTTAAGAAATTTAACCATTTGTCCATCAACTACTTAGAAAATCTCCAGAGCCCTAGTCTTGAATTGGAGTACTTGGCGGATTACAGCTGACATTGGTTGAGTATGAGTTCTTGAGTTTTTTTCCTTCTCTAGTTGCTACATTAGCCATATTTCTTGCTAGATGGACGTTGGATGACTCACGCCACCTTAAGTCTGTTCTCTATCTTGCATTTCTTTCATCACCACAAGCTTACAATTTGATTTCTAGGTATTAACTTACCTTTTACTTTTTGTAGAATCCAATTTTGGAATTCTACACATCTTATAAGGCATCTGACCTGAAGACTACGGTATCTACATTGCAAGACCTACAATCGAATGCAAAAGAATGCCCACTAAGTGCTGTACGTATCAAGTATCAACAACAGAAGGTACACTAGTACGAGAGCTCAACTAGAACAAATTAAAATAAAAACCACTCATGCTTGGTCGAAGTTTGTTGCTTGCATTAATGATTTTCTTGTGTTTGTCACAACAAAAGTTGCTAAGTTGCCATCCTTTTTCCAATCTTGGCTTGAGCTGATATAGAAGCTTTGATTTGTCTTTTTCCTTCCTCATTATAGTTCAAATTTGAAAATGAAACAAAAAAAAAAACCCGTTGGAACACGGAACCCGATCCAGGAACCCGTAATGGGGGGAGGTTCAAGTTCTCTGATTCCGACGAGTAGATTCCAAATTCCAAAAATTAAGAAATCAGTATCAATGGTGGATTCCAAATTCTAGACGGAACTGAATCAGAACCGGAAACCACTCACCCCCTTAATGCCAGGGGCATGGGAGTATCCCTGGTTTTCTTTTCTATTTCTTTATTAATGAAAAAGGCAAGTCAAGTCAAGAATCAAATTCCACGCAACTTCTACAAAGTGCGGTGGAAATTACGCATGCATTGATTGTCCTTTCATTTTCTTTTCTATTGCTAATTGCTTTTTATTAAATCAGTTCGGTCAAGAGTATGCTTGCCGACTTGAGCATCAGAATTATCGGTTGATTTTCGTTTCTATTTTTTATTGGTAGAGAAAGCAAGTCAAGACAAGAAAGGAAAACAGAAAGGACAAAAAAAAGGATATGACATAAATTTTATGCACCTCCCATGAAAATTACACACGCATTGATTGTCCTTTTATTTTATTTTCTATTGCTATCTGCTTTTTATTAAATTAACTGGTGGATAATATGCTTTACTGACTCGGAGCATCAAATTGGTTTTCGTTTCTATTTCTTTATTAGTAAAAAAAGCAAGTCCAGTCAACAGAAGAAAAGAAAGAAAGGACCCGCAAATTTTATGCGCCTTCCGCGGAAATTACGCATGCAATAAAGCACCTTTACTTTCGTTTCTATAGCTTTCTTTCATTAGCACTGCCGCTTGATTCGAGAAAGTCAGGGTCAAAAAGAACAAACGGCCATTTGGTTCGGTTTTTAGAGAATATATTTGTTAAAATGCAAGTATCTTTAGATGAAGGGGTTTTTCGAAATGTAAGGGATATACGCACAGGAGAGATAAAGCCGCCACCCAACTAGACAGTAATAGCCGCTTCTTCGAATATATAAGCATTCTTTTCTCCAAAAAAAAAGAATATATAAGCATTCTGCGGAAGCACATCGACTTTCATCTCCTCTAGTAGCCGCTTCTTCGAATCTGAAAGAGAAGTTCTTTCTAGGGTTCTCTCACGCTCTCTCTTAAAAGACAAAATCTCCCATAAAAAGGAAGGAAAAATTAAAAAGGGAGGGCGTTCACGAAAAGGGTGGAAGGGGAGACCACCATCTTCAGGCAGCATTTTTCTGGAAAAGAAAAAAAAAAAGCATTCCCCACCCTTTCTCCTGAACTCAACCGACCAGCCACCTCCACCATCTCCGTCCGACTACCTCCCGCCGGCGACTGCTCTCGCATTCCATTCCCGGGATCCTACCTCACTTCTTCACCGTCGCCTACTTCTTTACTCTCGCAAAAAAGAAGCAAAAAGCATTTTGGTCTTTCTCTCCTCTGGGCACGGTCGCCATTGAAGCCCCACACAAAACCTCGGATTCACAGCCGATCTACGTCGTCCGCCACCTCCAGAACATCGTCCGCCCGCTGCCATTCGTCGTCGCCGTCCCTGACCTCGGTGGAGTCGACTGAAGCCTGACACGAGTTTGGAGTCGCTTTTCTCAACCTTCGCCGCCAACGATGCCTGGGGAAGCCAAGCCAGGTAGGGCCGCCGCGATTGAGTTCTCGTTCCTTCCTTCTTCTTTTTTTTTCTTTTTGCCTCGTCCTGCTTAATTTTAAAAGAGCAAAGCAAGCTCGACTTCTTTAGTCCTCACTCGCGTCGGATCTGAATGAGTCGGTTTTCCTTAAGTTTGAACGTTGCTCGCTGATTTCTCTTGAGTTTAGTATGAGCTCGAGCTCCGAATAGGTCCATATTCGCTCTCCAACTCGCTGCCCACTTCGTGTTTGAAGAAATACCTGAACTGCTTCGAATTTGTTCCGTCCAATGCAAGACATGGGATGGAAAATTTTAGTTTGAAAGGTGAGGGAAATTTATTTTGGGATTTGCTTTTGTAGAATCCCTTTTGAAAGAAAAAAGTCAGATTGTTCATTATAAATAATATTCCAACACGCGGTGTTTTGCGATTCACTCGTATATATTAGCACAGGGAGCATGGGAGTGTTGCTAGTTTTCTTTTCTATTTCTTTTATTAATGGAAAAGGCAAGTCAAGTCAAGAAGCACCTATATAAGATGGTTCCGTGCACCTTATGCAAAATGCTGCTTTTTGTTAAATTAGTTGGTGGAGACTATGCTTATCGACTTGGAGCATCATAAATGATCTTGGTTTTCGTTTCTATTTCTTTATTAGTACAAAGTGATATCCACAAGAGATAAAGCTGCAACCCGACCAGACACTCAGCATTCTGAGGAAGCACATCAACCTTCATCTCCTCTAATGGCCGCTTCTTCGAATCTGAAAGGGAATTACCACGTCTTCCTGAGTTTCCGAGGTACGGACGTTCGAAACAACTTTCTCGGTCATCTCTATGCAGCTCTTGAGCAAAAAGGAATCTACACTTACATTGATAGTGAGGAGCTTCGGAAAGGCGAACAAATAACACCGACGCTTATTAAGGCGATCAAGGACTCGCGCATCGCAATCATCATTTTCTCCGAGGACTATGCTTCCTCACAGTGGTGTTTGGAAGAGGTGGAGAAAATCATGGAGTGCAAGGAGCAAAGAGGACTCACAGTATTTCCGGTGTTTTACAAAGTGGATCCTAGAGAAGTGAGAACACCAAGAGATACCGAAAAGCTATGGAAAAGCATGAGAGCAAGTTTGGGAAAGATTCAGAGGAGGTGAAGAGATGGAAGAAGGCTCTTTATGACGCCGGTAACTTGTCCGGGTGGGATTTGAATGATAAGTACGTACTAAATAGTGATTGATGTTACACTTTTCTTTTTTCTTTTTTTTAAATATGCTGAATACATCTTCTATTTTTTTCCCATGAAAGTTAATTATCTTTTAATTAATGTGTCAAGTACCTTTCCCCAATTTTATCAGAGATGAAGCGGATTCTATAAAGAGCATTGTGCAAGAGATCTCTATGCAGTTGGACCAAACGCCCTTATATGTTGCCAAGCATCCGGTTGGATTAAGTTCACGGGTTGTAGAGTTGGAATCAAAGTTAAATCTTGAGTCTCATGATGTTCTCATGATAGGGTTATGGGGACAGGGAGGTATAGGAAAAACAACATTAGCTAAAGCTCTTTACAATGATATTTTTGGACAATTTGAGGCTTCATGTTTTTTGGCAAACGTTCGGGAAACTTCCAAAGATTCCAAGGATTTAGCTCATTTGCAAGAAAAATTGTTGTCCAAGACATTACTAGGAAAAGGATTAACAGTGTTTAGTGTTGATGGAGGTATTAGTTTGATCCAAGAGAGACTTCGCCGCAAAGAAGTTCTGCTTGTTCTCGACGATGTCAGTGACGTAAAACAGTTAAATGCTTTAGCTGGAGAGCATGAATGGTTTGGTAAAGGAAGCAGAATCATCGTCACTACAAGAGATAAGCGACTGTTAACTCTCCATGGGATAGATAAAGATCATATCCATGAAATTAAAACTCTAGAGGATGGGGAAGCTCTTGAACTTTTCAATAAACATGCTTTTCTTAGAAGTAAGGAAATAGTGATAAGGAGGGATCTTGTGGATAGTGCTTTGCATTATGCTAATGGACTTCCTTTGGCACTTGAAGTATTGGGCTCTCTCCTACATGGTAGAAGCGGACGAGAGTGGGAAAGCGCCTTGAATAGACTTGCCAAAAATCCTGACAAAAACATCAATGATGTTCTCAAGTTAAGTTTCGATGGACTAGAGGACTATGCAAAGGAAATATTCCTTGATATTGCATGTTTCTTCAACGGGCGATCTATGGAGTATATTATAAAAGTCCTTGACAGTTGCGACTTTGACACAATGAATGGAGTACAAGTTCTTGTTGAGAAGTCGTTAATAACTATTGAGAAGCCCTTCCTCGCTACAGAGATGGAGACATTACAGATGCATGACTTGATTCAGTTGATGGGCATGGATATTGTTAAACAAGAATATCGCGATGATCCTGGAAGACGCAGCAGGTTATGGCTTTGTGAAGATGTTTGTGATGTTCTATTAGGGGATATGGTAAGTTTTGCTGGTTTAAACACTGATTTTACTCTCTTCTTCTCTGACTTCGTATACTAATTGCAATGCAAGTTCTATAAATGCAGGGAACAGATGCAGTAAAAGCCATAGTTTTGGATTTACCCACAACAGAAGCAAATACTTAGGTCCCAATGCTTTCACAAACATGAGAAGATTGAGGTTGCTCATCATGATTAATGTGCATAACTCTTTCCAAGGTCCCATCTATCTTCCTAACGAACTGAGATGGTTTCAATGGCCTGAATGTCCTTTTTCGGTTCTCAAATTTCCCCCTGGCCCAAAGAAGTTAGTCAGACTTGATGTGCGCAAAAGCAACATTCAAGTCATCGTGGACCAATTCAAGGTGCGCATTCAAATGAATCGTCCTTATTTACTTATCTCTTACATATCTATATCCGTATGCATATGATTATGATTATATATATGCATGTCTTATAGAAAACTTTGGATGCAACAATTACTAACTTTGATGATGCTTGTTAATTATGCTTAAGAAACATCTGCATCTATTAAATTGTTTATATTTGATTAAATTCTTCCCATTTTAGGGGAGTATTAAACACTTTTCTATGTGAATTTTAATGTCGACTCACACAGAAGATACTCACTAAAAAAGTTCAATCTCATTTTCAAATGTTAGAAATACTGAAATCATAAGAAGAATGGACTTATACAGTTAATAACTTTAATACCGAAAATTGGAACAAGAACTTATTGGTGACATAATTTAACGATTGAATGATGAACATGCTTAGTATTTTTATAAACATGAACTGAGGATTCAATTTGTATGCCTTTGAAATGATAGATACTAAAAATGCTATCAAAGATTATATATTTTACATAAGAGATGAGCTTACTAGATTCTTTTCAAAATTGCATATGAAAATAGAATGAGATTTTTTGTGCTCATTTGCTTTATCATTGAAGCGAATGCACGCTAAGTACAGTTGATTGAACCTTCCATTATTGTTTCTATGATACAATGCAGCCGATAATGAAAAGAGATATATAGAAATCATGTAGTGAAGGATCTTTAAAGGAGTGAAGTCTTTAGGGTAAGTCAGCCCCAAAAGTCCTGTCTATTTTTATTGTACGAACCTAATCAGAGATTTCTAGCAAGTACTTCTTTATTTTTAGGAGGAGGAATAAGCGGAACTCCAAGAAAGTTATCTTCATCTTTACGGATAAAATATTCATTTTCAAATATAACTGGGAGTTTCTCCTTCTCCTTCCAAGTATGTAACAGTTCCCCTCCTTTCCTCTCAATCGGGCCATTTGGTTGCGCCCTTACTCCATTTATTCCTAAGTGAGAAATCACAGGACGAAAAGCAACTCTCAAGGGGAGATAGATTGACCAGCCATTCCTTCCCCCGCTATTTTAAATAAAAGCTTGTAGAGTACAATTCCATGGAAGAGTCTTACTTTATAGACGCACTAGCGCACCACATCTAGGATGCTGGTAGTGCATAATGGCTTTCACGCATGACTAATAAGGCTTTCTAAAGAGAAGTAAGGGGCTCGCTTTGCTAATTTAAATATATTTTAACGTAAATCTAATCTTAAGTTATGTATATATGTATTATATTTATATTCATATAAATACTACTGTACAAAGTAAAGGTGACCTTCCACAGGATTCCAATTTAATTCCTTCCCAAAAATGTCTCGATTACTTATTTTACAAATATTGTATTCATTGAGAGGTGCATAAATTATTAATCTATTTGATCTCTCACATGTTTCACAGTCTAAATTTTAATCTTTTCTATCCCATAACAAATTCTTATTGCAAATTTTAATCTTGAAATATCCTACATACATTCTATGTTTGTGTATTGTGTGTTTACCAACAATTTCTTTCCATTAAAATTTCTAATTTAGTGGTTTTGCTCAATTTTTCAGATATCAATTTTTTTCAAATCTCGTGCATACTCTTTTAGTTTTCTCTTCCCATGCCTCAAAAGAGACAAACTTCATGGACTTTCAATTTTGCTGTCATGCTTGTCGGCCACATTGACGCCGGAATGTGTTGAGCGAACAAATAAATAGAAGGGGTTTTTCAATCTCAATGAAGTGGAAAAACCCCACTATGGAGGATAGATAGGAAAGAGACAACATACACTAGGTCTCCCTTGGCCAAATCACCGCCTTTGTAGGCCAGTCCAAGGATGCAGCACTCTCTCGTTCACTCATGAATCCCCTAAAAGGACAGAGAGAAAGACAGAAAAGATAGAATGAAACTTCATTTAATAGATTAATTGTGTTTACCGTGAGATACCGAGAGGGCACTTATAAGTAGAAGCTTACCGTACCTTTGAGTAACCTCCAAGTAAAGAAAAATGAACCTGAAATACAAAATTCAAACAAGCTACAATCTTATCACATTGTAATCGAGACTAAAACAATCTTAAAAAGTATAAAACTGGCTCACTGATCAAGAAACATATTTTGTCCCTACTATTCTATTCAAAAGAGAGAATCTTGAAATCTTGAAAAGACTCCTCCTCGAGGCCAACTTCATAGTGATAGATCAGCAACATTGAAACTAGTGGAAACACCATTCCCTCCACAAAGCTTACTTTTGCAGATGTTATTATCGATGTGTTCCAAACTAGAAAAGAACCGTCCGTAGCACCACGACTAGGTGGAAAGCACTCTTCTCAAATGAATCCAGACAAGATCACCTTCTTTAAAAACAGCAGGCTTTTCTATTTTTTTATTTTTGGCTTGACTAGGATATTTGACATTTTGCTTCGAAGTTCTCTTCCTCACTTCCTCATGTAACTTATTGATTGTCTTAGCTCTTTCTCCATATTGGTGGTGGATAATGGTGTAAGATCCAAAGGACTTAAAAGATGCATTCACTACACAACGTAAGGAGTTGTCTTTGGAATACCATGTGGGCGCACAATTTCACTAATGTAAAGTTCAGCAACATATAACGGATCAAGGGTCTACCACATTCAACAAAATGTGTGATTCTCAAAAATCAATCAACCAAGCACCATGACCTAATAAGTGATGACACAAGAGATTCCCAAGCTTCCCCCGCCATTATGGTAGGTTTGCATATCTCTGCATAAGATTATAGGTCCATCAAGTGTCACCTATGTTAACTTAAATTCATGTCATGAATTAGCTGGCAAAGGATTTGACCATGGCTCATGTGCTCCCACTTGAGGTCACACTCTCTCTCTGAATTACATGTATTGATTCTAAACATATACATAGTAGAAGTGGCCACGCTACTTAGCATTGGAATGATTTCTCTTGTGTGTCGCTTGATAGAGCTTAGTGTGTGGTGAAATTACGAGTAGTTTTCTTTTT
Source organism: Eucalyptus grandis (assembly GCF_016545825.1). Lineage (NCBI taxonomy): Eukaryota > Viridiplantae > Streptophyta > Magnoliopsida > Myrtales > Myrtaceae > Eucalyptus > Eucalyptus grandis. Next base: position 26,281,061 of record NC_052612.1, read on the forward strand.
TTAATCTTCTCTTTTGGCCAAGGATCGCTTAATAAACTCATATTTATAAAGGGAGTGGGAGTGCTCTGTATACACCTTATGATCAACTAATTTCTGATCACACGAGTCTTGAATGATGATCAAGTGTTTTTCATTGAATATTTTTATCTTCATTTTCTTTCCATGTGGATATTTCTTGCAGGACTTTAAAAATTTGAAGTTCCTTTACCTCAGTGAATGTCTGTCCATGGTTTGTATGCCGAACCTCGATTTTTGTCCAAATCTCGAGGAATTGGATCTCAATGGGTGCAAAAATTTGGAGCGTGCTCACGAATCAGTTGCATATCATGCCAAGTTGAGGTTGTTGGATCTAGAAGATTGCTCTAACCTTCATCATCTCCCTGATTTACTCCAACCCAAGAATCTTCGATTTCTCAATCTTCGTGGTTGCTCAAAGTTGCGAAGATTCCCTAATATTCCGGATAAAATGAAAAGCTTTCGACGACTTTTTTTAGATGGTACTTCAATTGAGGAACTTCCTGCATCCATAGAAAATTTTGTCTCTTTGGAAACTTTCTGTTTATCTTATTGCAAGAAATTGGTAAACCTCCCATCTAGCATTTACAAGTTGCCAAATCTTTTGAGCTTGTCGCTTGATGGTTCAAAACTAATCAAGTTTCCAAAGTTGGAGGAGGATTTGAGTGATCTGCGTAGCAAGATAGGATTTCCCAAGCTAGAGTTCTTAAATCTTAGAGGATGCAATCTACAAGAAGTAGAGTTCCTAGAGAATCATTCATGTTTTCCATCCTTAGAATATTTGAATTTGAGCGAAAATAATTTTGCTAAGCTTCCAACGTGCGGGAACCTACATAATTTACTTGGATTGGATGTTTCGGAATGCCGACAGCTACAAGAGATTGGCGAGGAAGAGATTGGCGAGGTTTCAGGGCAATTGCATAAATTGATGGCAAGGAATTGGCAATCTCTAAGCAAAATTCCCTCCGTCATATTGTCCGTTAATCGATTATTTTGTGATTCGGTCCGTAGTAAGGTTAGACTCTCCCTCCCTCCCTCTCTGATTACTACGAAGTCATGTACATATATCGGTAATTGTAGCTAAATTTGACTCATTGAAACTCCTTTTTCGAGTGTGAAATTCGAGATAATATCTTAACAAATTACTTTTACGACAGCAATTTTGGGAATCGTGTTGCATATCGCCTTTGGAAACTATTTTGCCTGTGGGAGCTACTGAAGGAGAGATGCCGCAATGGTTACTCCTGAATAAGGAGGGTTATATATCTTTCACAGCTTCAAAGGATTTGTATGAGAAGTTCCTAAGATTAGCTATCTGTGTTATATTTCGAGTAAAGGAAGGGAAACGAGAGGACTTTAAGCTCAGTTCATACATTAATGGCAGATTCCGACGTAGGTCCTTCGAGCCATTGAGGTTCCCCATATTGCGTTTGGAACATGTGTTATTACGGTTGCATGCAGTGAGGGACCTATGGGGAGTAGACCCTTTTGATCGAAATGACTCAATTTCTTTGCGGTTAGGGTTAGGCATTAAAGCATCGGATGTTGTAATTGTAAAAGAGTGCGGATTTCGATTAATATGCAAGTCACTAGAGGACAATTTGGAGGCTTTGAATCAAGATGATGAGTTGTTAGATCCAAATTTGTTTTATGAGATTTGGCATCACGATGAAGAAACGACTAGAGAGGAAGAAATTTCGGCCGATCTCTCAGATCTGGAAAAGGTCTCTCCCTCCCTCCCTTCCCCACCCCCTCCACGATTGTGGTGTGTGTGTGATTGATATGGGTGCTTTGTGTTTTTATAATGCAAAACTGCAACAAAACAAACTAATATATTGTGAATTTGCACCTATATGTAATAGCAGGGGATAAACCATGAAGACAACTACCAAACAAGCTCAAAAGAAGGCAATGGTAGGGATGACTCCTCGCCCGTCGATATCATGGCTGACTTTTCAGTTGAGGTCTCTCTATCTCTCTCTCTCTCTCTCTCTCTGCGATTGTGGTGTGTGTGTGATTGATATGGGTGCTTTGTGTTTTTATAATGCAAAATTGCAAATGGCAGTAAACAAAACAAGCTAATATATTGTGATTTTGCACCTATATGTAATAGCAATTGTCCCTCAATGAAGATAATCACCAATCAAGGTCAGAGGCAGACAGTACAAGTGAAACAGAAACAGACGAGGAAATCTTGGATGACATGTCATGGTCTGACTTATCAGTTGAGGTCTCTCTCTCTCTCTCTCTCTCTCCCCGACCCCCGGGGATACGCACGGATTCATAAGTGCATGTGTTGATTTGTTGTTGGAGTGTATGTCATGCGCACTGTGTTTGTATAACACAAAAATTGAAAATTCTATACAAATAAGCAAATCTAACGTAGAGTGATTTCTGCACCGTGTGCTACAACAATACTCGCAAGTGAAGTGATTGATTTCATGAGTATTACATATAAGGCAAGGAAAGATCGATATGTTTAATTATTACAAAAACTCTAGCTTTGGTTAAATTACCAGAAAAATTCTCAAATCAAACTCTTCTATTTTAACTAATTATCAACTTTAGTACGTCTAACAATTTACTGATATAACAGAAGTGTCGCTATTCTGAAATTGCTCCTCACTACATGGATATTCTTCCCGGAGGAGATATGCCAGAGGAGCTCATCATTGTTGAAGGCAGTACCATATCTTTCATGGTTTTACGAGACTTCTATGATAAGTTATTGGGATTAGCTCTCTGTATTGTTTTCACTGTAGAAGATGGCGAAAAGGAAATATTTTTCAACATTGTGCCTCATCTTAATGGCCAAAAACGGAATGGGCTATCAGGATCTCTCGGTTCATTTAATTCGAATCACATGTGGATTCAATATCTCAAACCAAATGTGCTATGGGGAGTGTTGGGGGGAGCTGTTGATTTTTGTGACTTTGGTGAGGATTGCTTACGATTTAGCCTCACACTCAGTGTATCGGGTGGAACCGTAAAAAAATTGGGATATGTGCTAAGATGCAAGCAAATGGATGATGATTTGAAAGACAAGCAATTAGTGAATCCAGCTTCAATCTATGAAATGAAGCTCAAAGAATTCTTCTACAAATTTCTCCCACGCCATATGGAGCGAATGGAAGCCATGCAAAGTCGAGTACGAGTACGAGTACGGGGATAGGTACAGCAGCGACAGCGAAACAGATTAAATGGGAAGAGGCGAGTGTAATAGTGCTGGCGTGCAGCTCTAAAAGAAGCAATCATTAAGCCAACACAACAAACTGGGGGTTGGCATATGTTTCCTGATACCTTGGGACATTTATGTTTGTTGTTGAAGTAAGAAATGGCATTCACTTCAATCTCTAATGTTAGATTTGGAAAAATGAGAGAGGGTGACTTGGCACACAAGATACTTCAATTTAGTAGAACGTGGCTTCATGTTTGGCTCAAATATCTTTAGCACGTGTAGTCAAATCATATCAATAAATGACAAGTCAATATTTTTCGTTAGTCATATTTGGTGGAGCTGACAAAAATACTTAATTGTATTGATTGGATAGATTTTAAGACTTCATTTCACTTTTTGAAAGTCTTGGAACTTGATTATACTTTCGTAACAAATTTTATGACTTCGGAATACTTATTTATAAACAAATTGTATTCATATTTCATCTCCCCAAGCATTGTTTCCCATTACTTGGGTAATTTAAATTTTTTTTTTTTTATGCAGTTTTATAGATGAAGCAAAAAGGTTTGCGGAACTAATGTGTTTCTATACATATACCGTTATAGCGGTATGTTAAACTTTGCTCATTGCCAAAAAATAATCTTTATTATGCCCTTATGTTAATGTTAGTAGTTAGTAAACTTAAATTAATAAATTAAATTTCATCAAATGGTCGTAATAAATAACGAAATTTCCCGGTAAATATTCTAGAACAAGTGTAAATCACCCAAAATCCTCAAAATATGGTTATTAACTTTGCAGTATAACTTTGCATCACAAACATCCCTTTCGTTATTACTAATTTGTAAGCGTCATCATTATTCAATTCTCCATTGATACAATATTTCTCCTCTTTATTTGTAAATGAAAATATTTGTAAATCGTAAGAATTTTTCCGATAGTCATAAGTCCCATGAAGACCTCATTATCATCATTACATCTCTAGTTAGTATCTTTCTTTTGAGGTTAGCAATTTGATTGTAGAGTTTATCTCTTGATGATCCTATCACTTAGGAATTATCCAATAACATGGTAAATTCCTTCATCAAACCCATAAGCGACAGTATAGATTTTTAGTAACTACAAAGTGCATATCAACAGCGGTATTTGCTAGAGAGTCCTTGCAACTTTAGGTGCTGATAAATAGCATTTCTTCAAAGGGAGTAGGTTTCTAAAGTTCTCGCAAGCTTGGGAATTCTGGCGTTTGAAAACTTTTCGAGGGACCACCTCTTTGTTTGAGAAAATTATTTTATTCAGTAGTCAAATCGCTAACAGCTAACGTGATGGACCAGCCAATTAAATCAATCGTATAAAATGCTAGTCCTCTTACTTGATGCTTAAATTTTGAAATTGATTTGCTCGCCACACCACACGTCCCTATCGCGTCGTATAACATCATGACATTGTCCCTTGTACTGACACACCTCTTTTTTGTGGTGATTCTAAACTTGATTAGCACTCTTCAAAAAAAATATAGATATATATATAGTAAGGATCTTTTAGATGAAAGGTTCGCTTAACTCCCTGTGTTAATAGAGCAGCATCACCATGCAAGGTTCAATTAAGCTGTTAGATGAAGCAAGGATCTTTTATTTCCCCATTTTGGGACAAGGTAGTATACAAGACTAATAAGGTACCAGCCTTTGAAGACAGAAGATAACCTCAGACTAACATGCGCTCTATGTTGCAGCTAATAGAGAATGAAAAGATTTATATTTGAGGCAAGCCAAGAAAAAATAATGAGTAACCTCATAAGTTGCTCCAGGAAGAAGCTCAAGTTATAGATTCTTTCAGCATCAGTTTCCTGCTCACAATTCGACTCTCTCCCCACTCCCTCATGGATGCAATAACTAAGCCGCGAGATTGTTGTGATTCTTGAGAACTGGACAAGCCCCATCTGACACAATGCAATTTCACAAAAACAATAAGAAAAAATTCAGGATTATTGTGGGATTATTGAAAATCTACTACTAAAACTTTGCAGGCGCTCATGGTCTTTACACACTATCCATCACTTAGGAGCCTTGGAAACTTAATTCGTCTAAATGATGTTATGATGATATATCAACCAATGAAAACCAACAAAAGATCTATACTACTTTTTTGCCAAAATAACCAAAGATAATTGTCAGTCAAAGTTGTTTAATTTTAGAAATCTGCACCAATTTGAATGGTAGAACTAGCATATGTACTATCTGTGTCATCTCCAACTGCAGATGGATTGCATTTGGGTCCTTATAGATGGAGCTTAAGTGCATTTTGGATCTTACCCGTCTTTCATCAATTACAAGAAGAAGTGTGCATAAATGCTTAGTGCCTTTTTTGTCAAAGAAATAAAAGGAAAAGGAATGACATCTTCATGGGAACCCCAAACTACGGTAACAACAAAACCATCACTTTGGAATGGAATTTAGAAATTAAACCATCACTTGTCAAATTCATGTGATGTCACTTATATATTCATGAAAAGGTTTAAGCCCAGGGACAGCAATAACTGAATTTCCTTATCTCCTTCCCCCTTTGACTTCTCACCAAACTCACCTATGCCAATGCCAACAAATCTACCAGGGTAGGTGTTATATGCATGCACAACAGTTATGTGTATGGAGAATCTCCAAATTACAATTGCCAGTATAAAATGCATCAAACGGGCAGACTATCCAAGAAAAATAGCACCATTGAAAATTTTGTACCTATAGATTTTTCTAAAGTTGGCAACAGGTGGAAAAAACTAGAAAGCGCACTTATCCCAAAGATCAAAAAAGAGATGCATGCATCAAATTCATGCTAATGGAAGTAGAAAAAAATTTGTGTCTAATCAAATATTTGAAAGACAGCGTACTGATATCTGAAATTCAATAGATGATGGTGCACATACTTTAACAAAAGATCAGATACAAAGAGCCCCCATATCAGGTGGCCCTCCATCAGATCCACTAGAAAGTGCAGATGTGTCAGACCCTCTCTTGCCTTGCTTCTTTTCCTTTCTACCTTTTCTGGATTCAAGAGCTTGATTAGTGCAAAACAACGTTTAGACATAAAAAAGGAGAAATCTTCAGTGCTGTCTTTGTTCTTGTAAGTACAAATTTATATTACTCATGTATGAACATTTTTCCAAAGTGAACCCATTATTCGACAAAGCATAGGAGTGAGAAAATACTCCAGACTTGAAGTTAAGTACGATACGATGTTGGATACATAAGCCATAATTTCAAGATACGTATGAACTCGAATCACACGGAAACAGGAAAGGTACTTCAACAAAAGACAAGCTTAAACTATAACTTGACATATAAAGCACTGAGAGAACGAGAAATACTTGGAAATTGCAGAGACTTTCCCTGTCCCTGACCCGCAACAGGACTTGTATTTCTTTTTGAACCACATGGACAATTCTTGTTTCTTGGAATTTTCTGCATCTCAAGATAGAACAAGCAAATAAAAATGAAGGAGCGCATCACCAACAGTTCTCACGTTTGAGCTAAAACCAAAATGGTAAAAGAGGTAACATAGTCATCTTTTGTGGAAACCTTGTCTTCTCGCCGGGCACTGCCATCATCATGAGTCCATTTAGCGCTATTGCTAGGTGGATTTTCTTTATTGGCCTCTTCCACAGGTTCCTCTCCCTGTTCCTCAGAATTTCCACTGGCATCATCACCTAAACACCACAAAGAATTATGAAATAGTTTTGGGTGTAACGTGTTTGACTACCCCAAATATCTATGGTTGACAAGACAAAGCATGCTAATTCTACCAGTTGCATCAAAATGACTCCAAACAAGCTTCTCGTGAAGCTCAACATGGTATCTCTGAAACTGCAAGGTTAAATTATTAAAGAAAATCTAGAGAGATAAATACTGACCAGTCGTTACCATGAGAAGCATCTGCATTGCAGGGAGACCGGACAGCTTCCTCTGAAAAATCTTCAATACCTTTTTCTGCTATCAAATACTCTATGGCAGCATCAACATCCCCATACATTTGCAGCAATGTCTGTAAAACTATCGCATGTCACACAGAAGCCACAGAAAGGTCTTGTGTTCTAATTCTAGACACCCAGCATATGAGAGGAAAGCATTTAATGCAAACAAGCGAGAGCAGAAGCAGCGAGGACATAACCTTCTCAACTTTCTCAATGTTCTCACAACCACTTCCAGCCATGACTAGCTTGATGGATCCAGCATCAGTAATATCCTTACCAGCTCCTGATTTAGAGTTGTTTGACCCAGCTTTTGCTTGGCGAGACGATGACGAGAGATTAGAATCAGCCTTTCAGCAAAAGAAATTATCAAATCACATACTTAAATTCACAATTTGTCCAACTTCCCTACTAACTTAGTAAATTAGAATGAAATTTCAGTAGCAACCTTGATTGTAATTGGCCTAGCTGGCCCATCTCCAGTGTCTTCCTTCAACCTCACACTGTTGTAATGTTCCTCATCATGATAAGATCTAATAAAGCAAAGCAAAATATATAAGTTCAAATAATAAAACACCATCAGTACAAAAAGAACATAAGATTTTCCCTATCCACAAAACAATAATGGCACAACGCACATTTTTTATGCTTACTGGTTTCACATGATGACACTTATCGAAGATAGTAAAGTATGGAATATCATATATCCACTAAATTTCATGATCCTCGTGACAATCCAAGGTCACGATGGCTACTACCTAGACAGATCCATTCCATCTTAACTTAGAATATTAAGGGATGCCATTCATTGAAGGATTATGAATGGGAATTTCAATAAAATAATTTATCGAAGAACAAAAGCTAAAGTGACATTTCGGTCTCCTACCACATATGCTCAGCCAGTAATTTATCCCCCCTCCGACCACAGCAAAACGTCTCAAACTAGCAAAAGAACTTCCATGGTTAAATAACAACACCCAACTACACTCGGATCTGCAACTTATGAGATGCTGTCCTCGCATGCCAAAATAATTTCACAAATCAGCAGTCTCCCTGAACAAGCTGCAGTACCTTCTTTTGTGTAATAAGCTGGTTTGTTTGGATGACTTGTACTTATAGCTTTCGTTTTTAAATAAAAGATCTTGCAGCTCTTGCAATTTGACTTTTATGAAACTCAAAACACCTAAAACCTTTTAAAAATAAACAAACTTGACCAGGAGAAATATATAATCTATTCATAATCACTTAAAAAATAAAAACATTGTTTTATTTTCAAATCTTTTGAGGGAAAGTAAAACGTAAGAAAAGGTCATTTATTTAAGTGTATACAAACAGAGCCAAATCTCATCCCAGTATTTGAGCACTTGCTTAGCAAAAAAAGCATCGGTCTCTATATTCAGAAAACTCACAAATGGATCATACGAGCACCAGGCTGATCAAAGTTGCGTATGTACCACCGAGGTGACATGTTCTGCATCAAGTAAGGAGTGAGATAAATTGTTCCATTTGGCGTCAACAAACAGATATTTGCATGCACAGCATGCATCAAAACTAATTAGTGCTGTGTAGATTCATCAAGGACATATAGAACACTCAAAAAGCCAGTAATTTTGTAACAAGTTCGATATATTAAGTCTTCTTTGAATTAGGATTATATGCACCCATCGGAACTCCTTGTGCTAAAAGGTGCAATATATCTCTGAAAAGATCTTTTGCACATCACTATCAATGGTCCTTCCACATGCTTTCACCACAATAGACATCGCGAGACATGCCGGATATCATTGCGCTTCAGATGAGTCAATTTTTCAGTCTAAAGAGTAACAAATTATTACCAGACAGAAAAGAACAAGCTATAACCATTATGAGAACAACATCCTAAGTGGTCTTTTGATCTAAACAATGATGGGGGAATAACTTCTCAGATAAAGGAGGGCCATATTGGGGAAGAAAGCCGTTATATGATTAAGTGGAGGATGAGTCTGGAAACCAATAATCATGGGTTCTTCAATGGTCATCGAATTCTAGGATGCATGCTTAAACAGTGAAACTTCAAATCCGGTAGCAAGGCTAACAATTGACGAGTTTAATGACATCCTCATTTAGTCTGGATGTTTCTCCCAAAGGAATGAAAAGACCGTAACCAACAAAACTTCAAGCAGGTGATGTTGATGACTTCATTGTCAGTCTTACCCGATGAATGCAAATGTTACTGGGTGTAACAAGAGAAGCTGCTTGCAATTCCATATGACCAGCCCATGTGCCATCATTATCCATGGTTTTGCAATACTCCTCAAATGGTGCATCATCCTCAATAAATGGTTCAAACATTTCACAATTTTTCTGTCATTAACAATTCCCATCTTAGATGCATATATCAGGTCCATTCTTCAGACGAGGATTTTATTTCCTTAAACACATCACTATGAGAAAAAACCAATGAAAATAAAGGATTCTGTTGAAACTTGAAACAAGGAAGACTATCAATTTTTGCCATTGCAAAACATTAAAGTTTTATCATGCATGGTAAAAAGTTGACTCATTCTTTGTTAGTATCAATTCTCTAGTGTTTTATTTTCTCAATATCTCCTCCAAAAATATGTCGGTTTGCATAATAATGGCACCCTAAAGTAGCAACTGCACATTCCTGTAGGCTAGAACAATACGGGTAACTATAAAGTCCAGCTTCCTCCTGCACCTGTCAGTTTAGGCCAAGATACACCATCCAAATCACAGTTAACACTCAGAAGGTTTTCCTCTCTAGTAAAATAAAAATGTCAAATTGCTCACAAGATACTTGTGTTAGTAAAGCTCAATGCAACTGTGAATGTGAGCTGAATATTATCAGGAATAACCATTGGCAGCAGAAATGTAAGCCTCAATTTATAATACCCATTTTAACTTGGTTTTTTTCTTTCAAGGGCATACTATTTCAGTGTGTATATTAGTGTGGAATCCATCAATACTTATAAAAAAAGTTCAAGAACAAAATGCACCAAATAAAGTTCAGATTTGGATCACTGAGGACTAATACAAATGAGGACTACATCACCATGTAAACCCCCCCCGGCGCCCCCAAAACATAATTCTTACAGTTTGAAAAAGAGAAATCTGCACTCCACAAACCAATATGTACTGAACAACCATACTACGGTACTTCCCATGTTCTTCTTCATTGCCTTCCCAACTGATCTGCAAGGGCCCTGATTAACAAGAGTGGACAACTATGAAAATTCCAACCATAGCAAAGGCGTTTCTATAAACAAAAGCTCCATACAAGGCTGTAAGATTACCTGGACGATGGATAATTCAGATATGTGGAATGAAAACAGGAATGAGGCACATGGTTAGTTTCTCAAGGCGTTGTACAATAGCAATACAATAGTGATAGAAATTTACAAAGTTACTTAGTTAAATAACGGAAGAGTTAATCTAATATCCTCGAGACTCAGTTAAAAGAGCTACATTCCCTGACAAATAGAGCTCTTCTTAGAGATATATTTCCAGATGCAGTGTCTCGAGCAGAATGATACATTATACGAAAAGCAATAATTTTTCCAACTGAGGAATTTCTAGTACATCGATGATAGTGTTCCAGAACCAGTGTACCATAAAACGCACTTTGTGTTGTGTTCTGACGATAGAGTGGTAATGCAATGATCATACCAAAAATCTTCCAAAACAGAGAGGAATACTGTTATCTAAAAAAAAAAAAAAAAAAATCAAACCCAGGAAACATTCAACAGAATCATGAACAATACGGTGATCTTTTTCTAACAAGGAACACAGACCTGAAAAAGCAATTACCATTCTGCAGTCACCTGGACAATTTTCAGGCCCAGAGCATCAAGCTGAGCTCGGAACTGCGTGTTATCCGCTTGCTTCCTGCTTTTGACCTGTTCATCAACGCATACCACATTCACGTCCACTCAGATTCTGAGAACAACCACCAACGAACACTTCAACCAAGAACTTAGCCAAAAGCACGTCCACCAAAGCTCAATTCAGGGGCCTCGGCGCAACAAACAGATCATAGAAGCAATTGAAACTTTCGAATTTCTTCTTCGGAGACAAAATACGCCGCCTCATCGAAGAGCAAGCAATAGTCACGAGTGCGTAAACGGATGCAGATTGCAACCATGAGAAGCGAAGAAGACGGCTTACGTGGGGCTGTTTCTTGGCGTTGGACTTGTGGTGCTGCTTCTGCACCATCACTGCGGAGAGAAGACGATCAATGCCGCCGGCGATGATCGGGCGAGGTCGAGATTTGCCGCCGGGGGACGGCGCTCGAACACCAGAGAGTTGCGGCGGTTCGAACCGGAGCGAGGATCGCCCAGCGAAGAAGACGGAGACGGATGCCAGATGGGCCGTGGGCTTTTCCCTTTCGGAGACCAATTTGTTCGTCATTAAAAGACAATGATGGGCCGAGGAGCTAGCCCAATTCTATGCATATCTCTTACTCTTTTTCCTTTTTCAATTAGATCACGATGCTTAGGGTCAATTACAATCTGGCCCTTATGCTGTCAATTTTTGCAACTAACCCCCTTTCTTTCTTTGTCTATCGCGTCGTGAAATCGTCTCGAATGTGCAATTGATTGCTTCTAGTTTATTCTGGTCGGAGGTCTGGACTCAGATACTCATCTCGAATATATCCAATCAACATTTTGTTCCGCATACATTGTTTTAAAAGGAATTTATTAGGGGCACCTCGAGGACATATGTTAAGCCACAATTTTTTGGAAAATTTATAGTTTCCAATTTATTATTTGTCCTCATGTCATGCACAATCAATACTTTGAAAATCAAATTATCCCAAATTAAGTATGTCAAGCACTCATTAACATGATCGTGTTTACAAAATTTAGGGGTAGCTTAACTTTTCTGGTGGCATTGTTGGGAGCACTTGAGAAGTAAATTCTTGAAAACACTAAGTCAATGTGAATGAGGACACCCTTAAAATTGCTTGAGGAGAAGGACTGATCGAGATTCATGAAAACTGTCCAAACTCTATCTTACCATTTAGAAGAAAAAGAAAAAAAAAAGCGTCAATTTTAAGTAATTATTGAGATTATGTTGGCTTGTTCAGCTCATGGCCACATCAAATGAGTTGTGTGACAATGACCTGCATAGCCATTATGGTATCGCCCTGCAAGTCAAATGTACTCATTAGCAATAACTCCTCAGGAATATATTTTGCACATCTAAAATTCATTTAAAGTAACTTGAAAAAAAAAAATCTCAAAATCGAAATCCTTATTATACAACTACTCCAAATTAATTTCCATCTTAAAAACAATCTTAGAATTGGTAGCCCTTGACATATTAATATCGTCTCATGGAAAATTCCATACTTCCGACCCACATCTACCCCGTCAGCATCTAAGTTCAATATCCCATTAAAATGCACAGATAAAATCTAATGCAGAGAATGACAAATCCAATATGGAAAATCCACATACGTTGACATATTTGCCTTTTAATGACCTAAAGGAGGCAAATATTGGTCAGAGATACCAACTTGAGTTTTTTTCATGAGACAAAAATTAATTTTCACATGTACGAGACACTCTTTTTTTGGGTAGGATGAAAAATAGTTGTCGACGAATGTGTTGTGAGGATACTGGCTTGAAATTTTTAGTGGCATCATCAGTCATTGACAAAAAGTCCTTATTAATTAAGCGACGCAACGAGGCTATCTCAATCAAACTAAAGCGAGGTTAAAGCGAGGCTGTCACTGACCCAAAAGTCGCGCTGAATTAAAGCAGACAAAAGACCGCTGAACATCATGATTGGTGTATGATCATCGCGTCCGTCTCGATTCCTTTCACGTTCTCCATTTAATTCCGGGGGCGGTGGTTGTGGTGTGGGGATTGCTTCACGAGTGCGCCACCTTACCATGGCGAATTATTAATATAAGTAAAGCTTCCACATTCCTAACTCCCATTTTGGACCGACCTATCTATTCAAATCAACATATCGTAAACAACCGACTGAATAAAACAGAGAAAAGGGAATGATGAGGAGGAGGCTAATTTATGGGAGAACTTTAGTTGAATGGTGGTCCTCTTTTTGCAATTCGGGGTGGTTGACAGCCATCCCAGCTTTATAAATAATTGAACATGTATGGAACGATGAGCAGCGATGCTTTGCCACAAAATGTTCGAAATTGAAAAAAATTAAAAATTAGAATAGGGATTCTGTGCCCATTGTTTGATCATGCCGCCTTTTTTTTATTATATTCGATGAATCGATAGTAGTTTATAGTGGGTATTGTCTTTTCGAGTTTTTTTTGGTCTTTTTAATTCACAGGTTAGAAGTGGGTAGGTGCTAGAGAAAGGCGCTAGAGAACGACCACACGTGACGTGAAGCGAAGGACATTGATGGTCCATCCGCTGAATTATTGATTCTCGTAGGCACAAATTGGTCAAGAATTGGAAGTGACCACAATGTCGAGTGTGAACCGTACTACAAATAATTCAATGTGTGCTTTTTATTTAATTATGATAAAAGTGGCATCACTAATTGGAAACTTTTGAGCTGGACTCAATGATAGGATGAGTGGATGAAATACAAGAAGAATCATGAGTTGTGAGCATCCCTCGTTTAGTTAAAGTGTCAAAGAAAAAAATAGAGGTGGAATTGGAGCTATTATTATTTTTAGTAATTATTCATCGGCTCATGCTAACGAGTTTGAAGGTACCTTTTCAAAGATGATTTTGTTAACAAGTACCTTACAACCAATTAAGGGAATTTTGCAGTTTTAAATGCACTGATAAGCACATTTAATGCTTGGAAATTGCATTATTCCAAATCAAGTATTGTTAATGAATGAGCACTCATTAACAATATCTACAAGTGTCTATTATGTTAATATATTGAGTTATGTGATAAATTTTCTATAAAATTTACTTATGCATTTATATGTCAATAAGTTATTTAATATCGTAATTCCTTTAGATGAATTTTAATATATGAGGAACAAAAAGGGGGGTTCTCGGTTGAGCATTCACGGCCCTAGTAATTGGAATTGAGATTCCTGGGATATCTTATCTTTATCCTATCTTAAATAAATAGACTTAGACTTCACTTAGATAGGTCGATCTAATCCTACCACTGATTGCACTTAAATTGTGATGGGCCCTATACTAACTATAGTTCATAGTGCTCCCTTTAATCAATGTGACACATTACTCAAAAAAAAAAAAAACAAGTATTTAGTTACTAACGAATTTACACTTCATTATACATATTTGTATTTTTTCTTCCCCTTCTCCATCTAAATGAATCTAGTTGTATATATGATTCATGAGAAATCTCTTTTCATTACGGCATGGTCAACATCATTCGGCAAAGATTTGATTATTGATAATTTTTTCCCCGCCGATCAAAACTTAGTTCTTCACAAAATGCCACCTAAATGCAATGACTATAGACATCATATAATCAAAAGCACGAGTAGATCATTAATTCGCAAGCGTATCATTTTCCATTTGTATCTAGCTATTAGGAAATATATTGTCATGTCAATCATCAGTTCCATTCAATGTCTACTTGGAGTCTTGTAAAATTAACTAGCATAATTCAATTAAATTAAACTTTACAAATATATTACCATCTACTCTTTCAGCAAAAACGCTTTTTGACCTATCCATACAAGTACAATTCACTTTTTTTATTCGTCAAAATTTCTTAAGGTATTTTCATTTGTGAGTGTGGCCAAAACAGCTCGAAAACCTTCCTTTCTTTTTACCACTACAAGGCGCAATTTCGTGTATTTCTTGTTAGATAAATATAAGTTGACTATAAGGTAACTAACCATCGAACGTGCACGTTATTCATCCGTCGGAAATTTTTTTGCCCCACTGCTTAAATTTCGTATTTTCGTATCAAAATGATAGCTTAATTTCATCAACAGTCAAGCGCAGACACTACCCTGAAACGTCGCCGTCCTTTTCTCCCGTGAGCAGTCATGGTCCGTCGACAAGCACCCGCGTTCTTCCGGTCCGTTGGATCAAAGCGAAAGCGAACGATAGCGATCGAGAGAGAGAGAGAGAGAGAGAGAGTCAACCAACCAACGACACAAGAAGCCCCAACAGAACTTTAACAAAGTTTCCATTGACTACTCCACTTCAGCGCAAGGACCACCCCGCACCCATTGACTACTCCACTTCAGCGCAAGGACCACCCCGCACGCGTGCCCAACCGTTAATCCCACGCGCCATTTGTTTCTAGTGCTATAATCAAATTTTGTTGTTACCAAAGACAAATTGCCCATTGACCATAACGGTTAATACTACAAAACAAATTCAAAGTGATTAATTTGTAATGAATTTATTTTAAATTAATTTTTTAATCATCAAAGATTTTAAATTTGTATACTTGAAATTATGATATATTTGTGATTTTACTATCATATTGCAAAGTCTTGATACTAGTATGAAATTTTACCTACCATTCGTAGTATTAACTTAATATAATATAAAGATAAATTTATTATATATCGAATTTGGATTTAATTATTATAAATAAATATGTCACGTCGATATCAATCTTAATCATAACTCTCTCGAAGTTGAGAAACTCTTATAAGCAGACAAGTGTCTACGGACCAAAGGCAAATGGCGACACTTTCTCGTAAGCGTAGAAAAATTCACATGCGGGCCTCACATTGTATCCGGCCAACTGGTCCGAGCGCGGACAGGCCACCGTCGCCTGGTCTGTCAGTAAGTGGACCGTTCGACCCTAAACTCTGGAACCGCGGCCTAGTCGGGACCGTCGGTGGTCCCCCGAACGCTGTCCAAATTGTCCCAAAAAGTGGCCGTACTCGCGTCTCCTGTGATCCTCCCATCATTCTCACTTTCCCTCTCTCTCTCTCTCTCTCTCTCTCTAGTTGCAGTTCAGTCAGCTCCATGTCACCTCCTCTCTCTCTCTCTCTCTCTCTCTCTCTCTCTCTTTCGGGGTTTCTGGTTTTCGCTTTAGTTGAGCTCTTACTCCACAGCTACTCTTCGGCGGTGACGTGGAGTCGATTGTCTGCAATCGCTCGCGGTGATTGTCGGTGAGACCGCGCCATCTCGCTCCCTACGGCGACGTGTTATTAAATTCGGAGCCGGGCTTCTCCTCCTTCTCAGGATCGCGATCTCTTCTTCTTCTTCTTCTCCTTCTCCTCGCTTCCCCGGCCCATGCTTCCCGCTCCTCCTACCGCCGCCGCCGCCGCCCGATCGATCCCGTAAGTTCCCCAGCTCCTCTCTAGATGCTCGCGTTGACCTCGCACGGTCTCTGGTGTCATGTGTAGCGTTTGGAGCGTCACGAGAGGACTCGCATTGGCTGCTCGGAGGCCGTGCTTCGCGACGCGGTGCGGTTGGGACGATGATCGCTGTCTGTGCTTTTTCTTTTTCTTTTTTTATGGTTTTGGAAGTCGCGTTTAGGATTGAGTTTGTCGTTGCATGCGACCGTTACGGCGCTGTCTAAAGTCAACCTTGTTCGTCGCGGCGCTCGGATTATTCTGTTGAAGTTGGAGCTCGGTGGAACTCGTCCTTCGCTCGGTTACGCTCCTCGATGTTTGGTTCATACGGTTTGGCCGGAGGGTGGTGTTAAAATTCAGCGGTGTGCTTGATTCGAAACTTTTATTGCTGCAAATGGGTTGATCCCGGCCTGACTGATACACATAATGTGTGTCTAGTGTGTTAAAGATCACCGCCTCTCTCTCTCTCTCTCTCTTGGAATTCTCTAGATCTCTCTCTAGAGTTCTCCATATCTCTCTCTCCTCCACATTTCTCTCTCTCTAGATTTCTCTAGAATGTTCTAGCAAAATCCATCAAGAAAAGCTACACCACTTCTAGACTTCTCCAAAGAAATCTAGTTGTGAGGCTATAATAAAATAATAATAATATTTCTAGAATAGTGTAGAAAGCTAGGAAAGTCACCAACTTTCCATCCTATAAATAGGAGCAACTTGCTCCTCATTTGTGTGTCCAACTAAGAGTGTGTGAGTAAGAAGTCCAAGAAGGTGTGTGGGTGTGTGTGTAGGGGTCTTGAGAGTGTGTTGAGTAGAGCGTGCTATGTATGCACGTGAGTGAGAGAAATTGTGTAGAGTTGTCAGAGTATTGTATGTGGTGTGAGAAATTATTGTAATAGTAAAAGTTATATTTGAATCACGTTTCCGCAAGGTTCAACAATTGGTATCAGAGCCAGGTTTCCGCAAGTTACAATGCCTGGAGAACGAGCTCCTCTCAATCTCGCAACAAAGTATGACGGTAAGTGTGTGTGTAGGGGTCTTGAGAGTGTGTTGAGTAGAGCGTGCTATGTATGCACGTGAGTGAGAGAAATTGTGTAGAGTTGTCTGAGTATTGTATGTGGTGTGAGAAATTATTATAATAGTGAAAGTTAAATTTTGTGAGTTATATTTGTACCACGTTTCCGCAAGGTTCAACAAGTGGTATCAGAGCAGGTCGTCGGAGGCTGTGCGAAGACAGTGGTCGGGGACCATTGTAAGTGAGCAAGGCGGTCAGGGATCGTCGAGCCAAGGAGCGAAGAAGTGAAGGACGTCGGAGTTTTGCCAGTGCATAATCTGGGATTGTGAAGTCGGTTGGTCTGGGACCAAGCTTACTTGGTATAGTGCGGGGCATTATACTCAAGTCACCATGGTGGATTTCTCGAGTCCGGTGAACGGGATGGAGAAGCTCAATGACTTTAATTATAATAATTGGAGTACTCGCATGCGGTATTATTTGCTTGGACAAGATTTATGGGATATTGTTGGCGGCAACAACACCACACCACTCACAAATGATAGTGATTTAAGAAAGTGGAATGTCAAGTCAGGTAAGGCTCTTTACGTTCTTGCCGTGACTGTTGATGATGAATTATTGCAACACATAAAGAGTGCGAAGACCCCGAAGGAGGCTTGGGATAACTTGGCGATGCTGTTTGCGAGGACAAATGATGCCAAGTTACATTGCCTGGAGAACGAGCTCCTCTCAATCTCGCAACAAAGTATGACGGTAAGTCAATACTTTTCTAAAGTTAAATCTATTTGCGAAGAAATTTCAAAATTAGATCCTCAAAATGCCATCTCTGAGACAAGAATGAGAAGAATAATAATTCATGGGTTAAGGCCGGAATATAACGGTATCGTTACGGCCACTCGTGGATGGGCAAATGAGCCAACTCTAACTGAGTTGGAAAATATATTGGCCAATCAAGAGGCCTTAGATAAACAAATGCCTAAGGTCTCAATTAAGAATGATGAAAGTGCCCTCTTCAGTAATAAAAGAGGGTTCAAAGGCCAGAATAGAAATAGAGCAGGTGCAAGAGATGGCAAACCATGGAAAGATCATGGAGATTGGTGGAGGCAACCCGAAAAGAAGGGTTATCAGCCAGGGGGAGCTCGTCAAGATCGTGACGACAATGACGATGAAGACAAGAGCAACAAAAGGCATAGCAAACGGTGCTACGTTTGTGGCAAGGTAGGACATATTGCCAGATTCTGTTGGTACAGGCGAGAAGAAGGAAATGTCGTCACTTCCTGCAAGAAGGAGATTGAAAGCGAAGAAGAATGGGACTTTCAAGCGCCTCTTGCAATAAAGGAACGAGAAGAGCTTGCAACAGCTTGTGTAGTTGAGTTGGATAATTCGACAAGTTCCATCACGACCCCGAATAAGATCAAGCCAAGGGAGAACTTGAAGAAGCAACTAACAATGCCAACAAGCAATCATGAAAAGAAATTGCATGAGATGCAAGATATGATAAAGAAGCTGAAAGTTGAGAAGGCAAAGATGGAGAATATGTTGAAGAAAAGGGATGAGATGATCAGGCAGAAGGATCGAGAGCTTGAGGCAAAATAAAGGGAGCTAGAGAAGTTCCGATGTGAGTTCAAGAAGCCGCAAAAGGTTCAGGACCTCAAGCCCGCTATGATGTTCCCAATTGGTCATACTGAGAGAGATATCAAACACATGAAGGAGAAGAAGAAAGGTTTCTTTGAGGAAAGGAGGCCATCTACACCCTACATCCCATGGTGCAAAGATAGGTGGAATAAGATCGAGGAGAAGAAATTTTATGAGAAAAAGGATCAAGAGGTCTACATTGAAGTGCTTCGGATGGGACTGAATCGGTTGAAGCACAAAATGAAAGTCATGAATGAGAGGGTTGACCAGGTGAGTTCCAATCTCAAAATTCTTAGAGGAGATATGCTGAATACAAAGACCGAATTGAGTAAGAAGAAGGAAAAGGAGACTAAATGGCAGAATGAATTGGCATTACAAAAATTCAAGAATCACAAAACTCAATGGAAAGTCGCAGCAAGAGAAGCAACTGAAGATGGAGCCATAGAGCCATCCACAACTCAGAAAGTTTCGCAATATGCTGAATGGAGGAAGACAGTTGAAGAGTCCAAAAACAATATCAGCACGGCTACTATATCGAGAGAGAGTAGTCGGTGAGGGGGAGTGTTAAAGATCACCGCCTCTCTCTCTCTCTCTCTCTTGGAATTCTCTAGATCTCTCTCTAGAGTTCTCCATATCTCTCTCTCCTCCACATTTCTCTCTCTCTCTAGATTTCTCTAGAATGTTCTAGCAAAATCCATCAAGAAAAGCTACACCACTTCTAGACTTCTCCAAAGAAATCTAGTTGTGAGGCTATAATAAAATAGTAATAATATTTCTAGAATAGTGTAGAAAGCTAGGAAAGTCACCAACTTTCCATCCTATAAATAGGAGCAACTTGCTCCTCATTTGTGTGTCCAACTAAGAGTGTGTGAGTAAGAAGTCCAAGAATGTGTGTGGGTGTGTGTGTAGGGGTCTTGAGAGTGTGTTGAGTAGAGCATGCTATGTATGCATGTGAGTGAGAGAAATTGTGTAGAGTTGTCTGAGTATTGTATGTGGTATGAGAAATTATTGTAATAGTGAAAGTTATATTTGAACCACGTTTCCGCAAGGTTCAACATAGTGTGGCTTCAAATTTCAGCTTCTTCATGCTCAACTTAATGTTAAATTCTACATGTGGTTCTCCCTCATCTTATTCCGCATTTTCGGCTCCCTGTTCTATTTCCCGTCCGTTTTTCTTTTGCATGTGAGAGGGAGCATTAATCTATCCCGCATCGATTGTTAGCTTCCTTAATAGCAAGGTAAGCTTTTAGGCTGGAATGTCTTTGCGTTGAGTTAAGGAGTTCCGTGATTATGAAAACTCGAGATGCTCTGGCTTGGTACCCGACGTGAATTCTCTGATGGGAAAGGAGGTTCTGCTGTAATCTGTCGGGGGTCCATTTCCAATTTAAGTAGTTTTTTTTTCCCCTTTGATTTAGTACAAAGTTTCATTCTGATGCTTTTTTGACCAATTTACCATCACAACCCTTGCTTCGGTATGTACATGTTGAGAGTGGGATATGATGGTGTCCCAATGCGATACTGTATGATTAATTCCTATGTGCAGACAGACGCTGAAATTAACATTTGAGGACAATTGAAAACAAGGGTATTTTACATATTAAATTGCACCAGAATGTGCAATCAAGGATGAACTGATGCATAAGAATCTATAGTGCACAAATGCAAAAGCCTTTTTTTTTCCTATTGTTGCGGAGAAAAGACGATCAATGCGGCTGGCGATGATCGGGCGAGGTTGAGATTTGCCGCCAGGAGACGGTGCTCGAACGCCAGAGAGTCGCAGCGGTTCGAACCGGAGCGAGGATCGCCCAGCGAAGAAGATGGAGACAGATGCCAGATGAGCCGTGGGCTTTTCCCGTTCGGAGACCAATTGGTTCTTCATGGAAAGGTCGGGATGGGGCAGAAACGAAAGAGGAGGAAGGACCGAGAGAGAGAGAGAGAGAGAGAGAGAGAGAGAGAGAGAGAGGATCGGTGCGGGGGGTGGAGCCGGAGGTGTTTCGAAGAGGAGAGAATTCTTTCGGCTCGTCGGTGGTCCGCCTCGATCACCCTCGCGACCTTCCGGGGAAGCCGACTCGCTCGTCGCCGTTCGTCGCAGCAAGCTTTCGAACCTAGATGTGGTATTCTGAGCTGCACATGAACTATTTGACGGAATGTCTCGATGAAAAATCGAATTCAATTTTAGCGAGATGCATGTTATTTTTTTTTTGTACTCTATTCGTTATGAAATCATTAAAACCAAGACTGAATCGGCGTTTTCTTTGATTGTTGCCGGCATATTTCTGATCGTCCGAGTCTGGTCGTAAACACTTCTACGGAGATGCCATTCCTTTAGCCGGATAAGCCCACGGATCGTTATTATTTTTTTAATTGACAGTATTCAGTATTTGTGGATCGTAATTATTTTTCGAACTATGTAAGTCCCGTGCAGTCTTCGTGATCATCACAGTGCTTCTAGTTAACAACTTTCTCTTAAGATTAGTAACTTAATTGTAGAGTTCATATCTTCATGATCCTATCACTCATAATTATCCAATAGCATAGTAAATTCCTTCAACAACTCGTAAGTGACAGCATCTATATTTGGACTAGTAAATCATATCGATGATGGCACCTCATGTAAAGTCCTTGTAACTTTAGGTGACAATGTTAGTGGCATTTGTCCAAGGAGAGTAGATTTCCTCAAAGTTCCAATGAGTCTGGAACTTCTAGCATTCAAAAATTTTTCAAGAAATCACAAAGAATTGAAAGTTCTCGCAAAATTTTATGATCTTATATCCTTAGTACATTTACTTCAACGATCACACTATCGACAAGCAATTATCATTATATTTCATGATTTTCCTTAACAGTGCAACTCCATGATTGCTTGTAAAATGTAAACTTTTCCAAGGATTGAGCTGATCTAATAACTCATATGTTTTCCCATTCTAATCATACAGATATTTCTTGATGGGCACTCTTGCAAAAATTGAATTCACCAAGTGTAACTACCCCTTGTTTGAGAATAATATTGTGTCATTGCTGATGCTGACTATTATGCCGATATGATGTAACCAATCATTTTTATTTATGTTTGTCAGAGATAAATACCAAGGTTGGCTACTTCAATGCAACTCCTACGAGAAGGTAAAACAAACAGGGGAGGACATCTCTGTTAATTGGTCTTTTCAATTATTTGGTCTTTATCCAAAAAAAAAGTGTTTTGATTTGACCACATAAAGAAATACAACGGTGGTGGTCTAAATTCCCTTATTATGATCATACAAAAGGTGTTCGTCTTTTGTCGTACAATGGCCGTCATTCTTCAAAGCCACAGAAAGATGAAGGGATATACAGACGCTTCTCGGATCAGCTGTAATGAGCTCTTGTTTTTGTCATGCACAAGAAATTGAACATAGGGTGATTTTGTGCCTTGAGTTAGGAATATCAACGGTTCGGTTCGGTTCGATTTTTTTGAAAAACCGAACCGAACCGAACTGTTAAAAAAACTCATCAACTGAACGAAATGAGACTCGAACCGAACCGAAATTTTGGTTTAATTCAGTTTTTCGATTTTTGATTTTCAGCTTTTGATTTTTTTTGTTTTTCTTTTCGGTTCTTTCTTTCATTTTTTTTTGCTGGATGAAGCGGATAAAAAGTTGGGACGCTCGGAAACGGCGAGGATGATAGCCATGGATGGTGTGCGGATGCGGGACATCGTGATTACCCGTGCAGGCATTACGAGTCAAACCACTTAAACAGCGTGTAAAAGCCCAACAAAAAGCTCAGCATCTCAGCATCTCTCTCTCATTATTCAAGTTTTATCATCGTTTTTCGAGGACTCCGCGACTTTGGGTGCTGTCTTTGCCTTCGCCAGAGACCCATTTTCTTGGTTTTTTCTTATCTTTCTTCTGCCACCCAAAGTCCAAGGCCCATCTACAATCGTATCTAGCCTTTTCGATCTCGCCGAGACTTGACTGCTTCTCGTCGAAAGACCACTTCTCTCCTCTCCTTCGCGACCGGCCTCCATTGCCCATCAGCTTTTGGTTTTTTCTGTTTTTCTTTTCGGTTCTTTTCTTTCTTTTCGGTTTGTTTTCAGCCTAAACCGAATGAGGCCAAGACGGATCTGGTTCGGGCATTATGTCAAACATCTAGTGGTTGTCGACCGAATGGGGGCGTTCAAAGACATCCGAGACAAAAACTCAAGCCAAAATCAACATCCAGCAAACAAAAAATGCTCAAGGTCGACTCAGAAACAATTCCTTCACATTAAACATGAGCATAAACGAGGAACAAGGAGTCCCCCCTCGGTTGAAGCGAGATAGGGCAAGACAGAGCATCAAACGGGGAAGTGGTCCAAAGGAGACGGAGTCGGGAGAGAAAAATCAAACCATTAAAATTCAGTTTTATTATCGGTTTGTGGTTCGGTTCGGTTCGGTTCGATTAACCGATAAAAATCGAACCAATAAAAAAATATTGGTTTTTAATGAGAACCGAACCAAAAACCGAACCAAACCAAAAAAAACCGAATTTTTTGGTTCGATTTGGTTCGATTTTCGGTTCGGTTCCTAACACCCCTACCTTAAGTTCTACGTCAAAGTGAGTAATTTTATCTATAAATAACATTAGTTTTGGGGATAATCTAGATTTGAAAAATACTTAAGCATGGGAGCGATTATAACTCTTTAATTTTTTAATTGATTATTGAATTATTTGTCACTAACTCTCCCCATAAAATAAGTACTAATACTTGAATCGGTCCACATAATTGTCTAGTTTTATTTATTATTTATTGTAATTTCTTTAGTGATTTCACATTGATTTAATTGTAAAGTCCAATTATTTCGGCATTAATTTACAACAACTCGCATCGATGAATTTACAAACTTTAACATAAAATTGTAATCGGCTTTAACATTCTCAAATTACTTAAGCTATATCTTGGATACTCTTCACAAGGAAGACTCACTTCTAACATAGGAAAAAAAATCTAAAGTAGAAAACTTTCAAACTAGGAAACTTATTCAAAAATTTTATTTTATAGGCTCAAACTCAAGACATACTATTAATAATTTAGTTCCTTTGGGAAAAAAAATTGTTGTCCGAGGTATTATTAGAAAAAAATGAAATCGTCAATAATGTTCGTTAGTTAAGTTACATGGACTAGAGGACTATGCATAGGAGATCTTCCTTGACGTAACCTATCTCTTCAAGGAGCGATCTACAAAATGCATTATGAAAGTTCTTGGCAGTTGCAACTTTAGGAGCAGAAGTTCTTGTTGACAAGTCCTTGACAATTGAAGATGAAGGACACTATGTATACATGACTTGGTTCATTTGATGGGCATTGATATTGTTATACAAAAGTTTTGTGATGATATTGAAAAATGCAGCAAAATGACTTTGTAATGATGTTAATTATTTGTCTAGGGATGGTAAGATATGGTGGTATAGACACTAATATTGCTCTCTTATTCTTCAACTTTATATATTTATTTGTTGACACTAAAATTTTGGCTAAATATTTAGGTTTGAATTGCACAAAAAGTTACAAATCAATTTAGCCCTAACAAAGAAAGATTTTCACATCACATTGACATTAATATTATTTGCATCATTTATTTTATTTTATTTTTATGCACTTTGGACAAATAGAAAAAAATTCTAAAAATATAAAAAATGACTATTAAATTAATTTTTTTTAAAAAGAGCAAAATGGCCTGGGGCTGGGCCTGACCCCAGCCCCTTTCTTTTTTCCTTCACCCAGGGCTGGGCCCATTTCCGCTCATTCTTCCCCTCAGGCCCGGCCCCTCCGCCTCCTTCCCTCTCCTTCTTCTTCCTCACGCTGCAGACGAGGCGCGCGCAGGACGACCTACGTACGGCAGAGAGAGGAGGGTAGACCGGCGACGGATTGGACGGCGAGGGGACGCCGGTTCGGCCAGGAGGAGGCCCGGTCGCCGCGCTAAGGACCGGTGGTCCGAACACCTCCGTCGACCGGCCTCCTCGCCTATAAATAGAGGGCGGCGAGCTCAGTTGAAAGAGGGGGCGGAAGAGAGAAAATCGGGAGAAGGAGGAAGGTCGAGAAAGAGGGGGAGCTTTTCAGAGAGAAAAACCGAGCGAGATTCGAGAGAGATCCGCGAGCGAGAGATAGAGTGCATGGTAGGGGAGAGTAGCCGGCCGCCGTCACGCCTCGTTCGCGTGGAAGCCGCAGTAGGTTCCGTTCGGGTTTGTCTCGTTTTTCTTCAATTTGGGGCCGGTTTCCCGAGGATTCCGGCTCGGAGATGAGCAAGGCGGATGGACGTAGCCCTATGGATCGAGCTTGTCCGCCGTCCGACGCCGCCGACCCGGGTAGGGCTCCTTCATCCGAGCGCCCGTCGTACCCCGTTTTTGTGCCCTGTGTCGGGCCCGTCTACCAAGCCGCCGTCGTTCGGGTCGTGTGAGTTTCCGGCCTCATCTAGGTGCGGGCTGCGGTTGCAAGGCCTCGTTTGTCGTTTGCTTTGAATCCCGGCTTGAGCTCGGGTTCGCTGGTCTGATTTCTAACCCCTATTTGCCGATGCACCCTATATATGTTGGATGAAATGCCTGACGGAAACGTATGCATTTGTTCGTGGATCCCCGTCCGTTTCTGGTGTTCGTAGTTTGTCAAAAGCATCATGGTAGATTTCCGCCGATGTCCTTTGCGTTGTGCGTTCTTGCTCCGCGGTATCTTTCACTACAGAGCGCAGTTCCGCGGATGACCGGTCTCTGCGGCTGGCGAAGACGAGGGGCGATGGTAATTGTGGCCACGAATGTCTGCCGCGCGATGACTGGCCGCGGTTTGTGCTGTGCATGCCCAAACTATCTTGATTAGAGCTCGAGTCTTTTTAATGGTCTGCATCCGCTGTTGTTCTTGGCCCTCGGGGAGAACTTGAAGCAAGAATGCTTCTGCGAGGTCGCAAGGGCGAGAGGGGAGATGGGCGAGAGACGTGCGGGGTGAAGAGAAGTGAATAAAAAGAACAAGAAAAGGAAACAAAAGGGGGAGGGGCAACATGATTATAGAATTAAAAAAAGGGTCCTTCTATTGTCTCTTGCTCAATAAAGTACAAAAAGTGTTGGTCCCAAGCATGACCTTAAAAAGCTTTGACATCCAAGGATAGAGGGATGGGGACTCTCTAGTTTAGTCCGATCACACGCAGAGAACAAGACAAGAGAGAGGGAAGGAGAAAGAAATTAAAAGTAGAAAAGTCAAAAATTTGAAAGGACAAATGTGGGGCGGGCTCTTCTCCGGCCATCCAGAGGCGTGACACAGGTCGGCCGGGGCGGATCCGAATCGAGCACTCGCGGTCTGGTCGACCTGGTCGGTTTATATTACATTGTTATGTTAATTTCTTTTTAAAATTATGGAAAGGTCTGAAAATGGTTTCGAATATATTTCTTCCACAATTGCGAAAAAATCCTTTAGAAAAAATCATCAAATCTCAAAGTTTAAACAAAATTAGGTCGTGGAAGGGCAATAGTTGATTAATTATAATAATTAAGTTCTCGATTCTAATTTATTAATTTCTCTAGTTGCATAAGCAAAGCATTTCTTCTAATGTTTTACTTAAGTTTCTAATCTACCTATCACAATGATTAATGGTGACTCATAAATGAAAATGATTTGTTGGTCAAAAATTCGGATCATAAGTCGTGAATTGGTGTATATGGGAGAGTACAGACTAAGCCAAGTTTATTTGACCTCTCTTATGTTTCAATATCAAAATCAGATTTTTTTCTATCTCGACAACAAGTTTTTTTTATTGAAATCTTGAAAAGTCTTTCATTTTCCACTAACTTTTTCTATATGCATCTCGTGTAGTGTAGGGGTGTGCAAAATACCCGGAACCACTGTGAGCCGCCTGGAACCGGATCGGAACCACCCGAAACCGACGGTTCTTGAGGAAACCGGTCCAGCCTCCTAGTTCCACTTATGGGAATCGGTGGGTACCGATCCGGTTCCAGCTTCCTGTTCCCGGTTCCATGGGCATTCGCCCGCCCACCCACCCGAACCGGACCGGACCGATTAGTATTTAATAATAATAAAAATACTAAAACAAACCCTAGCGAAACTGGACCATTTTCCCTCTTTTCCCTCTTTTCTTCTTTTCCCTCACGCTGGCCGGGCCCAATCCATTTTTCATCTTTTTTGCGGTCCGGTCCTCTCCTCTTCTTCTTCCTCCTTCCTTCCTCGTGTTGGACAGTGAACACCACGCTTAGTAAAGACTAAAGGCACGCAGGACGACCTAGGGCAGAGAGAGAGGAGGGTAGACCGGCGACGGAGGGGACGCCTCACAAGAGCCATCAATGCCACCGAACGAAGCAACACAAGATCCGGCGAGAAACCTAGATGGAGGGGACGTCTTGGTGTACACCTTCGATGCCGAGCAGGCCTATGCGGAGAAGATGGGCTGAGACGCCGGTTCGGCCAAGAGGGAGGCTAGTCGGCACGCCCAGGATCGGTAGTGGAAATGCCCTTGTCGACCGGACCCTCCAGCCTATAAATAGGGCCTGCTGGAGCTCAATGAAGGGGGGTCGAGTAGAGATGATGTGAGAGAGAGAGAGAGAGAGAGAGAGAGAGAGAGAGAGAGAGATTTGTGAGACGTTGAAAAGAGGGGGAGATCGAGTGAGATCTGAGAGCTACGAGTAAGGGTAGAGTGTGAGGAAGAGAGCCACCATCGACCACCATGCTTGAACCGTAGCCGACGACCCACCCCGACTTCTCTTTCGCATCAAAATCACGATAGATTTCGTCCCCCTTTGTTCTCGACTTTTCCGATATGGGGTCGGTTTCCCAAGGATCTCGGCTCAGAGTTGCGCAAGGCGGACGGACGTAGCCTAATCTATCGAGAGCTTGTCCGCCGCCTGATGTCAAAACCCTAGTGACCCGCGATGCAATAGCTCGCCTCCGTGCCAACCACCGTGCCAGCAGCCGCGAGTGCCCTTTGCCTGCTCGCTCGTCACCGCGATGCCGCAGCTCGCCTTCGCGTCAAGATCGGTTCCATGGATCCACCCGGGAACCGGACCAGACCGGTGGTCTGGTTCCCAAGTGGATCCATGCAACAAACGGGTGAATCCCGGTTCCAATTTTTCGAAACCAGTCCTTAGCGGGCAGGTCCCGGTTCTAGGTCGAGAACCGCCCACCCGGACCATGCACACCCCTAGTGTAGTGTATATTTTATCAACAATTTCTTTCCATTAAGTACTTCTAATTTAGTGGTTTTGCTCAATTTTTCAAATATAAATTTTGTGCATGCACTTAACATGCGTGCATATAGTAGTATATATGTAAAAAGTCCCTTAAATTTTTCTCTTTTTATGCCTAATATGAGACATAATTTTTGGTCCTTCAATTTTCTAGTCATGCTTGTCGATCCCATTGACGTCGAATTGTGTTGAATGAACAAATTAGGAAAAAGGTTGTTTAATCTTAGTGAGGTAGAAAACCCCACCGCGAAGGATAGGAAGGACAAGGACGAGATTAAATAACTCAGGTCTCCCTTAACCAAATCATCATATTGGTAAAGCCACTCCAAGGATACAGTACTCCCTTGATCACTAATGAACTCTAGGAATCTCTTTTTGTCTAAAATCACAAGAGAGGATCAAGAAAACATATTATATACCTATTATGGAAATCACAAGAGAGGATCTTCATGATGTAGTGATAGATACAGATACTTCCAATGTCATTCTCCCTCTGTTAGAAAAGACTATCCTTAAAGGCCAATTCCATGAAGTTCTTGATCTTCATGATGTAGTGATAGATCAGCAACACTGAAATTACGTACTTTTTATGAAGCTCACTCTGATAATTGCTTGATTTCCTTTCCTCTTTCTTTGGACTCTTCCTCACATCCTTACATAACTGATTGATTCCTCCCGTAACTGCTCAATTTCCTTAGCTATTTCTTCGACATCTCCACTAAATTGATGCTTATTGGGTTATTAAAAGACCCAAAGGATTGGAAAATGAGTTTTCAGTAGTTTGACTCACTGAATTGTCACATGCAAACTAATTTTTTTTTTTAAATGATTAATCAACCACCACTTCCTAATAAGCGATGACTAAAAGAGATTCCTAACCTTCCACTACCTCTACATAAAATTCCATATATTAGCTTAAATTGATGTGATAAATTAGTTGTCAAAGGATTGTTCATGGCTCGTGGGTTCCCACTTGAGATTTACTCTCTCTCTCTCTCTCTCTCTCTCTCTCTCTCTAGTGAAATTGATAACACTACTTGCAAATCGATAACACTATGGGCAACTAGTTGCAAATCTCTAAGTAGAATTCTCTTCAATTTATGTGACGCTGAGATTGTTGAGGTTGGACTCCCTCCCTCCCTCCCTCCCTCCCTCCCTCTCTCTCGTTTAATATGGAGTCATGTACATGTTGGCTGCATTGAGTGTTTTTGTATTATAAAAGGCTGAAAATCCTGAATTGGTGGGCTAATAAACAAACCAAACATATGGAAAGTGATTCTACATGTATATGTAGTGGAGGTTCTATAAGGCAACGCAAAGGATATTCTCTTTATTTATGGAACTCTCGTTCACTGTTGAATTACAAGGATCACCCAATGAAAAACTTCAATAATACATGTTCATCCAGTTGCAAAATCTTCAATAACACATGTCTAGTCTCCACAAATTAAGTGCAAAAAAATAAAAATTCTCTGTAATGCTATTGCTAATTATATCTAAACTGTAGGACTACCCACTTAACTAATTGAAACTCCTCCTTTTAGGTGCTAATTTAAAAAAAACTAATAGTCTACATCTATGACAGACATTCCATCACAAAACATATTGCCAAGTTATTCTAATTGGAGGAGAGACACCAAAGTGGTTGCTTCCCGAGAGTTATATATCTTTTGTGACTTCAAAGGACTTGTATAATAAGATTCTAGGAGTAGCATACTGTGTTGTATTTCAAGCAAAAGGTGATCTCCACTTTGAGCTTACAGGATCCATTAATTGCAAAGAGAAGGTAAACACCAAGCATCTCGAGATGTTTGATTTTTCCTTGTCAATCACATCATGATGTCACTAATAAATGTCTGCACAACATGCTTAACTACGTGTAAACACTATTGTTTACTAATTTCAATGGCATTAGTTTATCTTTGTAATAGTCATGAGCAGCGAGCACTTTTAATTGGACTCCAGATCATTTTATCATAATTGCACCTACTGTCTACTAGGAACAATGTTTTGAGCATGGTTAATTTCCTAATATGGCTCGTAGATTTATCCCATTGATAAAATCATATAACTAGCAACCTATTAATAAAGTATACTCATAGTAATTTATCAACAAGAAATGCGATAATTAACAATCAACTTTTTCATAGATTTATCACTCAAAACAAAAACTTAGTGCTGAACATAGTAATTTACCGATGAAACTAATAACTCATCGACATAGTGTCATTTTTTAAAAAGTAGCAAGGAATCACCGAAATAAGGAATTTACCAACTTTGAGTGATAAGTAAATTATCATATGTAGAAATTACCACTTAAAGCATAAACTTAGTAGTGAAATTAGCAACTTATCCACATAGTCTGCTTACAACTCGTTAGTTATCACTAAAATAAGGAATTCGCCATTATGGATAAAATCGAAGTTAGTAAAAATAGCGTCAGATTAAGCAACTTGCCAATGTAGGCCCACTTTTACTATAGCATGTCACCTACTATATGAGGAATTTGTAGAATCCAAACTCAATGGTGAGTCACCGAGCTATGTAAAAATGTGCCATTAGAAATAAAATTTAGATCCAAGTTAGTGCTGTTACGGAAAAATTAATAACTCATCATACCAATGCAGGTTGCCTCGGTGGTGGGCTTGGTCAGAGCAAAGAGAAAGGAAAGGACAAGGAGTTATGAGGACTTTAGCTCTGCATGTTCCGTCTGTTGGGTGTGGGGTCCGCTATAACCTAATCATGTCACATAAAAACATAATATGGCCACATTGAATCTCATATGCCTGTTTTTACATTATTTGTTAAGGATTTATGCTCAAAAGTTTAAATCATTAAAAAGTAATTTGTTTGTGGGCAACTAGGGATGTTCCTTAAGAAGCGAAGCCCGCCTGAAGAAGCAACAGAGACTAGTGGCTTGTGATATGTTTTTGGGTCGATTTATCACTAGCACCTTGGCACTAATCCATCCTTGAGCGGCTGAGCCCGCCCCCAAACAAAAAAAATAAAAACTCAGAAGAAATTTTTTTTTTGGTGACTAATACAATATATTTAAATGATAATAAAATGAGTCTATCTTATATATTTCTTTTTTTGGTGGAAAGATCATATGTTATAGCCTATGTTATGATGGGGATTCATTTCTTTGAAAATCCACTTGCCTACAGCCCCTTTTTAACTGCTCTAAAGTGTTGACACCTAAAATTTTAATTAGGTTATTAATTTCTTTTATATTTCCTTTTTCGGATAATAAGCAAAACAAATAACAAAAACAACAAATAAAAACAAATAAAAACAAGAAAAGCAAAAAGCAAAAAGCAGCCAGCCCCCTTTTCTTTCTTTTTCCCTTCGCACGACCCCCCCTCTCTCTTCTTCTTCCTCCTGTCTTCTTCTTCTTCATTCGCCTCTGCATCTCACGCGTGGTGGCCGGCGACGCGCTCAAGGGCAACCTACGGTAAAGAGGAATAGAGGTAGGCCGCCGAAGGAGAGGACGACGCGCATGCGCCTTCAATGCGCACCTTTAATGCTGAGATGAGACACCGGTTCGGCCGCGGACGTCCGTTCGGTGTGCGAAGACCGGCGGTCGAATCCTTGTCGACCGGCCACCCCTTGCCTATAAATAGGCGAGGCACCACCTCCGTCGAGGGACAGGAGCGAGCTCCGAGATCTTCCCACTGAGAGACTTCGGGGGAGGAATCGAAGAGCGAGCGAGAGAGAACTCGGGTCGCGAGCTCGGCTGACCTCCCACTGAGAGACTTCGGGGGAGGCCGCCGGCGAGTGAGTCCGAGGAGGTTAGATCCTGCCGGTGGAGGCTCGGATCTGGCCGGAGTGAGAGAGACCCGAGCGCGAGGGGTTAGATCTACGAAGAAGGGGGCTGAGCGAAGGGAAATCAGAAGAGGGAGGCTCGGATTTGTCCACCGCCGTGCCGTGATCCCTCCCCAACGCCGTCGTCATCACTCGCCTGCCACCGATGAAACCGCCCGCGCCCATGGCCCCGACGCCGACCAGCAACGCCCCGCCGCCGTACTCCCTCTCGCAGATAGGTATCGCCCACCGCATGTCGTTGTTTTTCCACTTGAAGCCCTGGTCGCCGTCCCTGTCTATTGCCATAGCTTCGCCGTTGCTTCCCTCTCGAGAAACCAGCAGCCGCTTGTCGTCGCCCTAGTCGTCGTCACCGTGGAAGACCGCTCCGCCGCCGCCGTCGCCGACGCAAGCCGCCGCCTCGTTCCTCCATCGGCGCCGCGTCCAAGCCAAAAACGAGGGCGCCGCGTCGGATCAAGCTCGTGGCGTAGCGGGTCGTGGCCGTCGGCCGAGTCGGGCGGGATTGGCATCCGGGTAGGGTTTCCCGGGTTGGGCCTTCACGCGTGGACTAAATTCGCACGGGCCTCAAAGAAGTGGTTTTATTTTTGGGCCGGGGCTTGTTCTCTAAAAAAAAAAGGTGAAAACAATTAAAAAACCGAGTCGGGCCCGCAACAGTCTCGTGGGTTGCGAACCGGGTCGGTCCCAACCCGGAACCCGACCCGCTCGTTGTTAAAAAATATATTAATATTTTAATATAAAATAATATTTTAATAAATAAAATAAAATAAAATCAAAAATAATTTATTTTCCAAAAATAAAAAAATCGAAAATGTCCATATTTTTCCCAAAAAAAAGCCAAAAAAAGTCAGAAAAAGCCAAAAAAATGATTTATATTTTCAGGAAAAGATTAAAAATCCAAAAATGCTTTTTATGTAAAAAAAAATGAGAAAAAGACCCGAAAAATGTTTTTCTCTTCACAAAATACATGGAAAATCCCTCAAACATCCAAAAACCTCGTGGTTTAAACAAAGATTAGGTACCGAAAGGGCATAAGTGATTAACTAGTGTAATCAAGTCTCCGATCCTAATTTCTCTGGGTTGCAGAGCGAGTATTTCTCCCGATACTTCGCTTGGGTTTCTAATCAACCCACTCCAAATTGATTAGTGGCGACTCCATTTTAAAAATTAATTTACAGGTTAAAAACTTGAACCATTAAGTCGTGAATTGGTGGACTTGGGAGAGTCCGGGCATAATTAAATTCAGCCGAGCCATTAGCCTCCTTAGGTGCTCGTACCCGATTGCGGGCACCGGAAAAAAAGAGGTCACGACGGCTTGGCGACTCGGCCGGGGACTTTGAGGACTTAGGCCATTTTATCTTTGTTTCAATGCTTTGCTGACTTGGCTTTTTTTTTCTTTTGTGCAGGGTAATAGCTTAAAGTTTTTTTTATTCTGTTAAAATAAAATTTTTTTGTGATTATAAACTGCTATGCATCCTTAAATGTTTTAGCATTACACATGGCACACACAACTCGGCCGCCGGACCTGGGCCGCCATAGGATTTCTAGGATGGTGTTAAGAAAGATACGACCTCGAACGCGAGATTGCGATGAAGAGGTTGCCTTTCTTTTCCCGAATTTCTTAGCCGAGGTTAGAGGGTATGTTGCTAACGCGAGACTCGCGATGGGCGGATATCCTTTTAATCTCATCAAGCCTTCTGAGTTAGAAATCGAGCCGCACGTCCCATGCGCATGTCTTTGTGCTTGCCATTTTTCTTTAAAAGCAAAGTGTTTTCTTTACTTTTACTTAGTCTTTTTATTTGGCCCGTGGCAATTTAGGATAAGCTTTTCAAGTCCCAGTTTATATGCGATGGGGAAAGACGATATCCAGTTCATTCCGCTCCCAAGGCGGAGCTCTTCGATGGTGGGGCCGGGCGGATTAGATCAGTTTGCCCAAGAGCGTGTGAAGGCCAAAATCGGTCATCTCCTATCGTTGATCCAAATCACTGTTCACCCTGAAGTCATACAAGCCATAGCACATTTCTGGTGCCCGAAGACGGTTACTTTTATGTTCGGTAGGTTTGAGCTAACCCCAACCCCGGAAGAATACAGCATCATTATGGAATGCCTCTTGAGAAAAAGCTCGTCAAACCATCAATGGCCTCATCCCAATACGTGGGTTAGCACGGCTTTTAAGAATCTGAAGTCCATACTATGATACAAATTCTTGAAGATAAACATAAAACCTGCCCGCTGGAATTTATGAATGCATGTTTCCAAAATCAGCCTATGACTCGGAAAAGTGAAATTTTCCTCCTGGCCTTTTTCGGGCTCATCATCTTCCCCCATCAAAGAAATACCATAACTCCCAAGATGGCATGGATAGTTGATCAGATCTTAAGAGGGGGAATTATGTCAACATGATTTTAATGAAACATTCTTGTCCTTTAATCGTTTTAAAGACAACTCGAGAAAATCATGCGAGCCTCTCTTGAAATTTTACAAGTCTGGTTCTTTTCTCACCTAAGCGAATTTCGAGACTTCATGCGATCATCTGAAACAAATGCTTTTAAAAACCCATTACAAAAATGTATGGTTTTAGGACCGTATATTCCCAATCAAAGCTATTTAAATTGGGTAAACTTCCTAAGAGACTCAGCTCCTGAGGCATTCCAATGGTGTGCTGGTTAGTTCCATGAAAAAAGAGCTCGCTTCGCTTATAAGCGTGATCTCCCAATTCCGTTGCTTGGCCACACCGGCGCCATTCTCTATCACCCTTATCGGGTAGCACGACAATATGGAGCCCTTCAGGAGATCCCATCGTCTTCCATCAGGAAGGTCTCTTCAGTTCTTTTCAATACAAGCCGTGACTACGAATTCGAAGTTTCTACCGCTCAGGAAACTTGGGACAAGTGCTATCGCAGAAGGATCGTGGTACCTGAAGGGCTTGAGGGAGAAGAAAAAGCCCACCATGCCTCCATGTCCTACATCCACAACCATCGCATCCCGAAAAAATGGAATCCATCGGTCCCTCACTCAATCGCCGAGAGCAGCCAACACGAGCAAGCAGAGCTCATGGAGAGGGATTTGGGAATGGACTGGATGCACACCTCAGAGCCAGCCCAAGAAAGCAACCATTCTCGCAAGAACAAGGCTCCCCGTCGCATATAAATTAGCAATCATGTGCCCCTTAGTATTAATAGTGTGAAAGTCTCGTCCCATTGTTTAGGGACTTTTGTTTAATATCTAGTATTTCATTTCTGTCATTTCAATTTCAAGTTTTAAATGTCAGAAGTCTGCAGTCTATAAAATCCTCTTTTGATAAACAAAAAAGCAGTTAGACCATTGCCATGGGTCAATCTTTGTTTACTTTCGTGCTCATTCATTGTTTTCACAACGAACAAGTAACTATGAATCGCCAGCCACCAATCGCTCGCGAATGGCCTCATACGATTGGGCCCGATCAGAATGATGTACAAAATCGCATCATCAACATTGAAGACGGCGTAGGACAGATGTCCATTGTCCTTCAACAACTCTCGAGACAAATGAAATCCACTCAAGCCGAGCCCAACTCTATAGTTGCCTCAAACACCGTCATGACACCCGCAAATTTGCCGAAAATAGCCGCACCATAGACAGTTTGAAAATATCATGAAAAAGTTAAGCCAGCTGCAAGAGCAGAATCTCATGGACCTGTCCAATTACGCCGGCATTGAGATTCCTGAAGAGCTCAAAGGACCTGAATGCGAAAGGTATGCTGATACCCCCCGTCCGAGACTTACTTACTGTGCCTACTCGGGTTCGAAGGATGATTCAATCGTACCAATCGAGCTTGACTGGCCCTGCCTTGCGATGGTACATTGTCAGGAAGATTAGTCCCCTTAAAACCTAGAGGGAACTAATTCATGTTTTTCACCAAGAATATGATATTGACATCAGCCCTGACATAGCCTTGCCCTACGAAGAACTGATGATCGCGGAGCACGAGGAACCGTTAGTCGCTGAGATAGGAGAAGAGCATGTTAATGAAGCCTTGCATGATAAATGGGCAGCTGAACAACACCCTATTACTGGAAAATTTCCCACTAGGAAAGGCAAGGAGCCTTTGTATGAGATCAAAGACACAGAGCCTGTTCAAGACCGAGGCACGACTGGACAACTCCCCAAGCTTACTCCAAGAGCTAGGGTCCAAAGAATACCAACCCCTATCAACCCGGAAAGTGAATTAGACAGTGAAACTCTAATGTCTCTCACTTCCCTTAACAAAATCGAGCTGGCAAAACGAAGGGCCCTACTCAAAAGATCTGGACCAGGGGCCAAGAAAAGAAAGCTTAAGCAGATCAATTCAGCATCTACTGACGAGCCACCGCACCAAAGCTTCGAGCTTTCCCAAGAATACAACTTTGAAGGCTACCATCATCTAGAGTACAACCCTAAAGACTTCCCGGCCCTAGAATACAATCCCAAGGACTTCCAGCATTATTTCGATAATGAAACTGACGATTCATCGTATAACTGTTTCCTACTCTCACCCGGGGATGAAGGCCCGTCAGAAGAGGAAGCATACGTCTTTATCCGCTACGATCCTAACGAAGTGCTAAGCTTGTCCTCTGACCATGAGGATAGCTTCAATACTTTATCCTCATTCGGAAATTTTGACCAAGAAGAAAGCAATGGGATAATCTCGGTAGAGTCCAATTTCCCTGAAGCAGAAAAATTCACCACTACAACGAATATGCAGTGGGAAAACTAGTGGCCTAACCAAGACATACTAGGCTCGTCTTACCCTCATAGGATCATGACCCCCATAGAAATGTGGATACCCAATTTCCGTAAGTATAACGGCACGACTTGCCCCGTGGCCCACTTGCAGTACCTCCATGCTGAAATGAGTCGGTACTATGGCCCGATGTCATTCACAACTCAGGCCTTCCAAGAAAGTCTTACAGGGTCTGCATTGCAATGGTTCGTCATAGTAGATATTAGCCTCATGAGGGATTGGAATGAGCTGTCTTCCACATTCCGCATCGCACTCAGCACCGATTGGAGCCGAACTGCCTTGCGAGAACTTGGTTCACTTTAGAAGAAGACCAATGGAGGATTTTCGAGCATATGCAAGGAGGTGGGAAGCTTTTATGATGCAAACTTACCCTCGCCCGGGCCGAAGAAGAA
Organism: Eucalyptus grandis; assembly: GCF_016545825.1. NCBI lineage: Eukaryota > Viridiplantae > Streptophyta > Magnoliopsida > Myrtales > Myrtaceae > Eucalyptus > Eucalyptus grandis. The sequence goes on from NC_052612.1 coordinate 26,318,265, forward strand.
ATGATAAAGCTGTTCATAGGAGCTTTACCCCGCAAGCATTGCTGTTGGTTGCATGGGTTGCATTTCCGTAGCTTCAATGAAGTGGTCCTCTCATGCGAATACTTCGAGTCTACTGGAGGCGAGGAACTCAAAGGCGCTTGATTTCAAAACCAGCACTATCAAAGTGCTCCTTTTCATAAGAGTTTTTATGGGTGTTGCTTGTTTTTATAATTTCATGTTTCTTATCCTATCTAGTGTGCTACTGTTGTATTTTCCATTCTAAGTACTCTATTGTATAGTTCTAATATTTTGTTTTAAGTGCATGAGGCGGTACTCCAAACCAGCCCGGTGATGCTATCCAACCATGAAAAGAAAATATCATCCAAGGAGAATACTGAGGGCTGGGCTTCCTCATGCTTTTTCTCCCCGAATACATATTTTGAAAACAAAAAAACACTTCATCACCAAAATCTTTCAAAAAGATGATAAATTTAATCATGTTTGTCTTTCGACTCACTCAATTCATGTCTCGAAGATCATTCCCGTCCCCTTTAACTTAGTGTGACTGGGGGCATTTGAAGCAAGCACATCAGGTGAACCCACCAAATTCAAAGACACCCTTCCAAGAAAGCGAGGGCAAACAGAAAGGATCATCACGCTTCAAAATGGACTTGCAGTCTCAATGAGCCAAGAAGCACAAAGAAGGAATTGCTTCTCTTCCTTTAAAGTGATTATGTCAATAGAGAGAAAATCTAGACAAATAAAAGCGATCTATAGCCCCACACCCTGGACAATGACTTTGGAATCTAGAAACTTCACTCTAGACGCATATTCTTCCAAGGAGTAATTGCCATCAGAAAGCTTGAGATTTTTTATCTCAGATTCCATAGAAGCTTGAAGTACATGACTTTGCTCAATGCTGCTATAGTCAAAGACAGAAGAAAAATTCCGCAGAAGGAAGGCGTTGAAGATAAATCGACAACCATCAATCATACATACATGGCCATGAGTGAGGAAGGCCAATCGAAAGAAGTGTCAAATTGTGCCAAGACGAAAAGGTTGTTATCGACATTCAAATATCCCTAGGAGTCAGCAAATACAAACTTTGGAAAAGAGTAATTCGGTATCGTTTCCAATACTCCCAGTGTCTGAACTCACTTTTGACATGTTTTCTCCTATTGACAGGAAGCATAGGATTCAAGAAACAAGCTTAAAGTTTAATTTGGACAAATCAAGTGACCCATATCGATTTACCTAACTTGGTATAAAAGGACGTGTCGTCCTGGAGCCGGTTCAGTTAAATAAAAAAGGAAGCGCCCTACGGACACCATCGGCGCCTCTAGCCGAGTGGTATCCGGGAAGAAGCAAAAAGGTCCGAAGTCGGGGGGTTGAATCCTTGACGCGGCAGTTAGCCACTTGGTAAAAAAATAATTAAAAAAAACTTTTCTTTTCTTGCACTTGCAAATTACAAGAGAACATGTAACCTAACAAAGCAAGGGACATAGGACTTCGTGTCCCCATCTCACTTCAAGTCCATCCAATCATCTGCAAACCAGTGAAGGGTAAAGTTGTATCGATTCCAGTTATTCGACTCTTGAAAGAGTTCATGACTAACAAATTCCCTCTTGTTTGTTGCAGGATTACCTGACTGTCAAAAGCAAGGATAACAAATCAAAGAGAGGCATGAAACTCTCCCGAGCAAAATGGCGTCTCAAGTATTGCCAAAGCAAATGACAGAAAATCTTCAGGCCTCAACTCACATTTGATTTTGGCCAGACTAATTGATCTATTTGTACATCTTCTCTTCTGCAGGGGCAAAAGCAGAGATGCTCGATCAGATTCCCAACCCCGACTGATCATTCATGTGTCATATTCCTAATCAATAGGGACAACCATCGACGTCCATTTGCGAATAACCCTTTTGATGTTAAAAAATTAACATATTTGGAAACACCATTATGTTAACTCCTAAAGTTGTCAATAGGGTCTTTTTTGAGTCAAAACCATTCACTTGTTTTGAAGAGTTCAAACTCCATCATATTCAAAATGTTGCATGTTGTTTCCAGATGAATTATGCATGATGATTTTGTCTGTCTAAGTCACTGATTCCACTAAGGATTATTAGAATAGACAGCTGAGTGAAGAATACAAGATTAATTGAGCATGCTGGATGAGGCGCGTCAGAATGATGAAAGGCAAGCCATATCCTACACACAGTCCCCCATCTATACACTTGTGAGAGGAGTGCAGAAGATTCCATGACTGTAGGGTAAAAAGTTCTCTCGCGAATGGTACGATAACCAAAATAGTGAGAGGCATTTCATTGCTCACCCCTTTGAGCTCCTTACACTGGTGAAGCTTCTCTCATATCCTCGTCAAGAACCACCCCACACTGGGGCAGATCAGAGGCAAAGCAACATCACAAGGTGAGAAGAGAGATAGAAATTTTCTTGCTTGCACTTGCATCAATCTTTGAGTGTCTTTATTGCATATGAACACTCGCGTTAATTTAAGTGCCCTAGAGTCATGAAGAACAGCTCTTTCTTTATACACTTGTATCCATTGTACAACACAATTGAGTTTGTAAATTCACCCTCACATGGAGGCAAAGCAGAAGCCACTACTGTTTGAGCAGCATAATCAGAAGTACCGGCAAAAGATGAAGACTCAATAGTCTAACAAAGGCGTTTGCTTGAACTTATTAAGATCAGCTCTCAAGCAACAAGAAAGAAAAAAACATGGGCATAAAAAAGCAGTGTACCTGGTAAAAGCAAGGTCAATGCCCATAAATGAAAAACTGGAATAAAAATAGGGCGTGAAAAAAGTGTGCCTCGGTAAAAGCAAGGCCAATGCCCCCGATCAAAAATGCAGCCAAGAAAATATTGCTATTGTGGTCCATAGAACCTCCATTTGACAGTGAGAAGAAAGACTGGTGACAAATGCCAAGGCAATCACCAACTCTACCTTTTTACACATGAATCAAGCTTACGTTGCATCCCATTGTAAAAGTCTCTTCAGACTAGGGGCACTTCAATTAACGTAGGATTTCATATGTCTATAAGCATCGCTCGAAGAAGTACAAGCAAGATTACTCTATCTCTTTTCGCAGGGTTCTTGACTTATAAACCCGGAGATGATCGTGCAGCATTTTCGTCCATCAGCTTCAACCTTGATGGTCCCCTTTGATGAGCCACTGACCAAGACTTCATCACAATTTCAACAAAGACCTCTCACATTGGTAAAGTCGTACCGTTTGCGAGAATACTCAGACCCCTACTGACATGATGACAGTGAGATAGTGTGGTCCTTATGAATCCTGCATCAATGGTCAAGATAGCCTTTTCCATGAGAATGAGCGGAAAGTCCTTTCAGACTGAAAGTCCCTCATCTGGCATGCTCAAGACATCTACATTCTAAATGAAGGTTATCTTTCAAAATCTTTCCCAGTGGAAATCAAAAGATGCAGAACTGACAAAATTATCATGCATGAATCTCATTTGAACTCATGAATTTACAACATATACAACATATGTGCATATTGTGCAAATAGCAGACATACTCTTAGAGATCAGAGATATTGCAAGGTAAGCATATCTCTATCCCCATTTGTCTTAAGGTACCTATCACTGTCCAGGTACTCTCTTCTTGACACTCGACCTATTCGAGTCATCCCTTGAGTTTGGGTGCTTGCAATTGTCTCAGTATCCCGTTGTCTTTGAGTACCCACCATTTGCCGGGTAATCCCTCTTAATGACACTCGACCTGTCCGAGTTGTCCTCGGAGTATTGATACTTGTGACTAACCAAGTATCCCTTTATCGTTGAATACCTACTACTATCTTAGCATCCCATTATTTTTTAGTACCGGCCACCGTTCGGATACTCCATTTTCCTGACACTCGACCTGTTCGAGTTGTCCCCAGAGTATTGATACTTGTGACTGACCAAGTATCTCTTGGAATACCTACTGCTGTCTAGGTATCCCCATATCGTCAAAGTACCCACCGTTGTCCAGGTACTTCCTTTTCATGACACTCAACTTGCCCAAGTTGTCCCCAAATAATAGCAGCTGTTCAAGCATTCCACTACTTTGTGTGCCTGCGCTTACCCAGCTACCCAGGTGTCCCAACCTTTTAAGTGCCTGCGGCAATCCAAGTAAGCCTAGTGCTACATTCAAATTCCCTTTACCAGGAGGTGAGAGACCTTCACGAATATTCGAGGCACGTTCTCGATATTCCCATTTACTAGGAGGTGAGAGACATTCATGAATATGCGAGGCACATCCTCAATATTCCCAATTACCAGGAGGTGAGAGACCTTCATGAATATCCAAGGTACGTCCTCGATATTCCCCTTTACCAAGAGGTGAGAGACCTTCACGAATATCCCAGGTACGTCCTCAATATTCCCCTTTACCAGGAGGTGGGAGACCTTCACGAATATGCGGGGCACGTCCTCGATATTCCCTTTACCAGGAGGTGAGAGACCTTCATGAATATCCTGTGTACGCCTCGATATTCCCATTACCAGGGGAGGTGAGAGACCTTCACAAATATCTCAGTGTACGCCATCGATATTCCCACTACAGGAGGTGAGAGACCTTCACGAATATCTCAGTGCACGCCTCGATATTCCCATTTACCAGAGGTGAGAGACCTTCATGAATATGCGAGGCACGTCCTCAATATTCCCATTACCAGAGGTGAGAGACCTTCATGAATATCCAAGGTATGTCATCAATATTCCCAATTACCAGGAGGTGAGAGACATTCATGAATATCCAAGGTATGTCCTCGATATTTCAACTACCAGGAAGTGAGAGACCTTCACGAATATCCCAAGTACGCCCTCGATATTTCCCAACTACCAAGAGGTGGGACACCTTCACAAATATCCAGGTATCCCCAAAGAGTTTGTACATGTGATCATCCAGGTACCCCTTCAATACTTGTGATCATCCAGGTATCCCTCAAGAGTTTGTACCTGTGATCGTCCAGGTACCCCTTCGATACTTGTGATCATCCAGGTATCCTCCAAGAGTTTGTACTTGTGATCGTCCAAGTACTATCTCCCAACAAGCAAATGCCCTGAGAAAGGTCGGTGCATCTCCCGTCAAGGCGACCGAAGAAAGGTTCGGGTCCTAGACAAAACAACTTATTACTCTAACAGGCAACCGAAGAAAGGTTCGAGTCCCGAAAAGCAATTCCCGTCAAGGCGACCGAAGAAAGGTTCGGGTCCTAGACAAAACAACTTATTGCTCTAACATGCGACCGAAGAAAGGTTCGGGTCCTGGAAAAGCAATTCCCAGTCAAGGCGATCGAAGAAAGGTTCGGGTCCTAGACAAAACAACTTATTGCTCTAACAAGGCGACCGAAGAAAGGTTCGGGTCCTAGACAAACCAATTTATTGCTCTAACAGCAACCGAAGAAAGGTTCGGGTCCTGAAAAGCAATTCCCCGTCAAGGCGACCGAAGAAAGGTTCGGGTCCTAGACAAAACAACTTATTGCTCTAACAGCGATCAAGAAAGGTTCGGGTCCTAGACAAACCAACTTATTGCTCTAACAGCGACCGAAGAAAGGTTCGGGTCCCGAAAAGCAATTCATCAAGGCAACCGAAGAAAGGTTCGGGTCCCGGAAAAGCAATTCCCCGTCAAGGCGACCGAAGAAAGGTTCGGGTCCTAGACAAATCACTTATTGCTCCAATAGGCGACCGAAGAATGGTTCGGGTTCTAGAGAAACAATCTCCTCATGCAACAGGTAAGGTGACGCCTTGATACTTGCCAAAACTCGGGGTTCACACCCTATCTCATTCACTCCCGGTAAGTAACTACAGGTATCTTCTTATCTGTCTTAGTATAGGTAATGTTATATTGCTCATTTTCTGCATAGGACACTAGGTCCTAAATATCATATAATCTATTGCATATGTATAGACAAAATTTAGGTATCAAGTTTATCTTTGAATGCAACCTCTGCGAACTCACCTTCAAAGAGGGACAGCTGTTGACACCTAAAATTTTAATTAGGTTATTAATTTCTTTTATATTTCCTTTTTCGGATAATAAGCAAAACAAATAACAAAAACAAAAAAAACAAATAAAAACAAGAAAAGCAAAAAGCAGCCAGCCCCCTTTTCTTTCTTTTTCCCTTTGCACGACCCCCTCTCTCTTCTTCTTCCTCCTGTCTTCTTCTTCTTCATTCGCCTCTGCATCTCACGCGCGGTGGCCGGCGACACGCTCAAGGGCAACCTACGGTAAAGAGGAATGGAGGTAGGCCGCCGAAGGAGAGGACGACACGCATGCGCCTTCAATGCGCACCTTTAATGCTGAGATGAGACACCGGTTCGGCCGCAGACGTCCGTTCGGCGTGCGAAGACCGGCGGTCGAATCCTTGTCGACCGGCCACCCCCTCTCCTATAAATAGGCGAGACACCACCTCCGTCGAGGATAGGAGTGAGCTCCGAGATCTTCCCACTGAGAGACTTCGGGGTAGGAATCGAAGAGCGAGCGAGAGAGAACTCGGGTCGCGAGCTCGGCTGACCTCCCACTGAGAGACTTCGGGGGAGGCCACCGGCGAGCGAGTCCGAGGAGGTTAGATACGGCCGGTGGAGGCTCGGATTTGGCCGGAGTGAGAGAGACCCGAGCACGAGGGGTTAGATCTACGAAGAAGGGGGCCGAGCGAAGGGAAATTAGAAGGGGAGGCTCGAATTTGTCCACCGTCGTGCTGTGATCCCTCCCCAACGCCGTCGTCATCGCTCGCCTGCCACCGACGAAACCGCCGCGCCCACGGCCCCGACGCCGACCAGCAATGCCCCCGCGCCGTACTCCCTCTCGCAGACAGTATCGCCCACCGCATGTCGTTGTTTTTCCGCTGAAGCCCCGGGTCGTCGCCCCCGTCTATTGCCATATCTTCGCCGCCGCTTCCCTCTCGAGAAACCAGCAGCCGCGTCGCCGCCCTAGTCGTCGCCGCCGTGGAAGACCGCTGCCGTCGCTGTCGTCGACGCAAGCCGCCGCCTTAGTTCCTCCATCGGCGCCGGTCCAAGCCAAAACGAGGCAGCGCCGCGTCGGGTCGCTCGGGCGTGAAGTGGGTCGCGGGCGTCGGCCGGGTCGGGATGGATTGGCATCCGGGTAGGGTTTCCCGGGTTGGGCCTTCACGCATGGACTAAATTCGCGCGGGCCTCGAGAAGTGGTTTTATTTTTGGGCCGGGCTTGTTTTCTAAAAAAAAAAGGGGAAAAACAATTAAAAACCGAGTCGGGCCCGCAACGTGGGGTTGCGGAACCGGTCGGTCCCAACCCCGGAACCCGACCCGGCTCGTTGTTAAAAAATATATTAATATTTTAATCTAAAATAGTATTTTAATAAATAAAATAAAATCAAATCAAAAAAATAATTTATTTTCCAAAAATAAAAAAATCGAAAATGTCCATATTTTCCCAAAAAGCCAAAAAGTCAGAAAAAGCCAAAAAATGATTTATATTTTCAGAAAAAGATCAAAAATCCAAAAAATGCTTTTTATGTAAAAAAATGAGAAAAAGACCCGAAAAATATTTTTCTCTTCACAAAATACATGGAAAAATCCTCAAACATCCAAAAACCTCAGGGTTTAAACAAAGATTAGGTACCGAAAGGGCATTAGTGATTAACTAGTGTAATCAAGTCCCCGATCCTAATTTCTTTGGTTGCGCAGGAGCGAGTATTTCTCCCGATACTTCGCTTGGGTTTCTAATCAACCCACCCCAAATTGATTAGTGGCGACTCCATTTTAAAAATTAATTTACAGGTTAAAAACTTGAACCATTAAGTCGTGAATTGGTGGACTTGGGAGAGTCCGGGCATAATTAAATTCAGCCGAGCCATTAGCCTCCTTAGGTGCTCGTACTCGATTGCAGGCGCCAGAAAAAAAAGAGGTCACGACATAAAGTATCAAAGTGCTCTCTGCCTCTTTTCATGTTCGGGATCTTCAAGATTACAAGAGGGTAAATAGCCAGACGTCAGCTGGATTGGGCGGACAAATCCATATTCAAAACTAAAGGAAAGCCGGTCATCCAAAAGGTAAATTGGCCGGGTAAGCAGCCCTGTGTTGTAGGTTAAGGATGATCTTCTCCTTTTTTGGCCATTTCTGAAATCCTGTAAGAAAATACTTAAAACACAACAATGTACTTCTAAATAATGAATAACATACGTGAGTGCATTTTATGATCAACAAAATTAATCTAGTGTCAACATAGACCTAGCTGTATAATTCTCGAGGATAGTTTGAGAAAATTTATCTCTTATGGAAATAAAGTGTATTAGTCTTTTAATGAAAATATTTGCATGAGTGAAAAGTGATAGTTTGGAGTCTCACGGAGATTAAATTGTTTTTTGCAAGTCTTTGAAGTGCAAGGATGACCCCATCTTACGTTAATTATTTTTGCAAATCTTCGCTCGACTCACATGAGGAATATTTCTTAGGTGAAGCCGTCAAAATTTTATTCAAGTCCTGCAAATAAATTAGACCGTGTTGATCATCTTGCGGTCGAAGAAGTGGCTTGTTTCCGGAAAGCTGGACGAAGGAATTGATAAAAATAGTCGGTCGAAGGGGTGGCTTCTTGCGGCTTTCAAAGTTATTAGTCGAAACCACGGCTAAAAAGAGTCATGCAACCTCTACTTCTCAAGAAAAGTTAAAAAGCATGAATGTCGAATCACACTACTTGTATTTACCAAGCTCATGGGCCAAAACCTTTCATATATATCATGTGCGGACATCACAAAACCACTTAACGGGTATAGAACAAAAAGGATTTGAATCATGATTCGATCTTGTTACCAGATATTCAACAATGTAAACATAACGCATAATGCAAAGATTTGAATTAGTATAAAATTGAAACAATGTCTTCCTTGTTGTACATAATCCTAAGAAACTAAGAACAGCATGTGAACAATAAAATGCCATCCATAGAAGATAAGACATTGGGATGAAGTTTATCAAAATTGAGTTGAGAATGAGATGGATACATTTGATTAACAACTTTCGCAATTTTACATGTCACTATAAACTTTACTGACACACGGGTATTGACACTTGAATTTTAGTTGATGAATGAGATATGCATTTAAGTGATAAAAATATATAAAAAAAATGAGAAAGAGAAAAAGAAAAGAAAAGAAAAGGCCATATCCATCAATTCGTATGGCCCCATTCGCGCAGCACTGGCCCATCTATAAAACCTGCCCATTTCAGCATCCTCAAGGGGGATTGGGGGACAACACGTGAAAAAAAAAGAAGAAAAAAGATGGAGATCTTCTTCCATATACAGTCTCCTCCCCTCCAGAACTTGAGGGGGAGATCAGATAATATTCATCGTCTTCTTCATCATCATTGCTAATTCTCTCTCAGACCTCTCTCTCTCTCTCCATAACCGCTCGCACAGAAGACGCGACGCAAAGGAGGGAATGTCGGTTTTTTTCTGAGCAAGACGGGACAGAGGATCGTGTCTTGGGGGGAATGTCACAGAGAAAGAGAAAGAGAGTGAGGCAAGAAAGCGAGATAGAAATTACTCTAGAAGTAAAAACACAGAGCGGGGATGAAAACCAAATTTTGAGAGCACTCCTGGAGATTTTCGGACTCCGTCCTTCCCAGTCGGACGTCTTCCGTCATCACTCGCGACCATTCCCTTGCCATGTCCCAGAAACTCTGTTACCCTCTGTTTTTACACTCAATCCATCCGAGGGAGTTGAGCCTTTTGCCCGAAGCCACCGATCACTGTAGCCGGCGTACTTGGAGTACCGGTTCTGGCATTCAATTATTGGTCGTCACTGTGGATCTCTTGTTTCTGTGAAGTATCGGGAGAAGCGTTGCCTTGCCTTGTTTTGTAGGCGAAAACTCTGAAGCTGTCAAGTCCCGCTCAATCTCCGTGTATCGATCTCAAGTTCGTTGATTGACGCTTACCTGAACCTCTCTGGACGAGTTTACTCAGTAGTCGTGGTTGAAAATCCCACCTCGGCAAGGTTGGTTTTGGAACATTTCTTTCGGTCATTTCGTTAATGAAGTTGACGCTGGTGTATGTCTGGGAAGAGGCCAGGATTGAAATCATTTCTTTCCTCGGTGAATCAAACCCTTTCTGCAAAGAAAAAAGTATTTGGATTGTGGTGTGGTGTTACATTGAGTCTTTTTCCCGAGATGCTCACCAAGTATTTGGTGGAATGCGTGAGTTAAATCTGTGATCCTTGTCTCGTGTTATTGATTGATTTGGAAGCAAAACTGACACATTCGGATTGATTTTGTTGAACGATACTGATTATGGGATGTGGTTGTTAGTCTATGCATTGTGGATTAAAATGTTTTTCCCCATTTATTACGGATCTGCTTTCCTTTCCAGGACACTTTGTGGTCTCCAAATATGTCGCCGATTATCTATTTTTGCTATGTTTTGCATCTATATCGCCCTATGATGATTGTCCTTTAAGCTTGGCGAGAAACGTGGCTCGAAATCTTTGACCCATACGTTGATTAGCTTGGTGAATCTCGCGCTGGATGAGGTCCAGTTCTTCCCCTCTCCGTGTCTTTCTGCAAATCTCAGCTTATGCATGACAGTTAACGGACGATGGTGGTGCTCCACGTGACCGAAGCCAGACAACGGTGACGTTCCATTCAATGCTCGAATACGTCGATCACTTATGAGGTTGAGTCTGTTTATTTAGTAGAGCATAGCTTTTTGAGATATGCACAAGGTGGATGATAAGAAGAAGACGATTAGATAATAATAATAAAAAAAGAATGATTTTTTATCAGAAATTTTCCTGATTCTTTTTTTTGAGAATAATTTCTGAAAAAAAGAAAACGCTTGGAAATTATCCAAAATTTCCATTACTCGATAGAAATGCGTTTAGTAGGATTATTAATTTTTTTGTTTCTTTTAATTTTTAATACTTTTACTATCTTTTTCTTATTTTTCTTTTTTTTTTTCTCTTCTTCTTCCTCCTTCTTGGTAGCCGATGCCCAGCGACCGCCTGGGGAGAGTCCCGTCGCCCGCCGAGCCTCGCCTGGGTAGAGCGAGGTCCGGCTGGTGAGGCTCGTGAGCCTCGCCTCACTAGATCTACACGAGGCCAAGTCTCGCCGGTGGCTAGGCGAGCCTCACAGCCACTAGTGAGGCTCGACCTGCCCAAGCGACACAAGGTCAACCTCGCCCTAGCCTAGCGGGGTCGAGCCTCACCTTGGCCGGGCGAGCTTAGCCTCACTGCGGGCCTACAACTCCAACCAGCGATGCTCCAACAAGGTCGCCAACCCCGGTCCGGGCTGGCCACCGGCCACGACCGAGGCCGACGACGCGCCAAAAGGAAGAAGAAGAAGAAAAGGAAAGGGAAGATAATTGAAAAAAAAAAATAGAATTGATTATAGAAATTATTCTTGGGAGCAAGAAACAACTTTTTCTACTTCTTGATTCTATTTCAAATCTATTCCCGAGAACAAAAAGAAAATTGATTTTTGTTCCAAGAAACAAAAATTTACCAAATTGATATATATATATATATATATATATATATATATTACTTTCAGGAATAAAAGAACAAAATCAATTGCTTTCGAAAATGTTACCAAACAGACCTAAAAAACCAGTTTGAATTTTTTATCAAAGCCTCTTAAGGCAATACACCCGATGACTTGTGCCCACAGATCTGATAAGTGAGATTAGTGCTTGGCCAGTGTTGAGAAAAAAAAAGGAACAAAAAAGATGTCGTGAGGATCGAGTTAGTGCAAGAGAAGTATGATGTCAGCAAGTCAAAGCACATATTACATAGTTCGAGTTCATCAAATACGAATCGAGGTCCAAATATGTGCCTATACAAGTAAAAATAGGTTACTAAGTAAATGTTACTCTAAAGTAAAACCATTTAAAGTAATGTTATGGGGCACATTTTGGTTCCCACTTTTACGACATCTCATTTTAAATGACGCTTAATGTCAACATGAGTAATGTTTAACTTGTTTATCACTTAAGCTCACGATTTTCCACTAAAGAAAATTATTTAGATGATTTGAAAAAAGCAATTTCGCACTTTAGAGATGTCAATACCGAATTGAAGGAAAGTGGGCTGAAAGGTGATTGCTAGTGTGGCTTGTGAAGTTAGTTCTTAAAAGTAAAGACTTTTGCGCGCGCGAGCGAACAAATTGCGATGGTGCAGATCGAACTAGTGAACTAGTGGATTAAAATGTTTTTTCCCATTTATTACGGATCTGCTTTCCTTTCCAGGACACTTTGTGGTCTCCAAATATGTCGCCGATTATCTATTTTTGCCATGTTTTGCATCTATATGGCCCCATGATGATTGTCCTTTATGCTTGGCGAGAAACGGGGCTCGAAATCTTCGACCCATACGTTGATTAGCTTGGTGAATCTCGCGCTGGATGAGGTCCAGTTCTTCCCCTCTCCGTGTCTTTCTGCAAATCTCAGCTTATGCATGACAGTTAACGGACGATGGTGGTGCTCCACGTGACCGAAGCCAGACAACGGTGACGTTCCATTCAATGCTCGAATACGTCGATCACTTATGAGGCTGAGTCTGTTTATTTAGTAGAGCATAGCTTTTTGAGATATGCACAAGGAAGATGATAAGAAGAAGACGATTAGATTTAAATAAAAAAAGAATAATAAATAAGGTAATGATTTTTTATCAGAAATTATTTTTCTTCATTCTATTTCCGAGAACAATTTTTAGAAAAAGAAAGCGCTTAGTAATTATCCAAAATTTCTATTACCGGAATAAAATGTGTTTGGTAGAATTATTAATTTTTTTGTTTCTTTTAATTTTTAATACTTTTATTATATTTTCTTTCTTTCATTTTCTTTTTTCTCTTCTTCTTCCTCATTCTTAGTAGCTGGTGCCGAGTGACTGGTTGGGGCAAGTTCCAGCGAGCTCGCCAGAAATGAGCCTGGCCTTGGCCTCGCCAGATTTACACGAGGCCAAGTCTCGCCAATGGCCAGTTGTGCCTCACTAGGCCACCGGTGAAGCTTGACCTTGCTAAAGCGGCGCAAGATCAACCTCACCCTGACCTGGCAAGTGAAATATGATATTAGAAAGTCAAAGCACGTATTACACCATTCGAGTTCATCAAATACGAATTGAGGTCCAAATATGTGCCTATACAAGTAAAAATAGGTTACTAAGTAAACGTTACTCTAAAGTGAAACCATTTAAAGTAATGTTAGGGGGCATATTTTGGTTCCCATTTTTACGACATTTTAAATGACGCTTAATGTCAACATGACTAATGTTTAACTTGTTTACCACTTAAGCTCATGATTTTCCACTGAAGAAAATAATTCGATGATTTGAAAAAAGTAATTTCGCACTTTGGTGATGTCAATACCAAATTGAAAGAAAGTGTGTTGAAAGGTGACTGCTAGTGGGGCTTGTGAAGTTAGTTCTTCGAAGTAGAGACTTCTAAGCAAACGCGATCGAACAAATTGTGATGGTGCAGTTCGAACCAGTGAACTGGTGAAGTAGGTGAAATCCCGAAATAAAATAGGCCGAGTCGATTATACTGTGGCCGAAGAAGCGACACCGGCATTGGGGCTTATTTTCAGAAAGTTAGCCCAAGGAATTTGGATAAAAATGATCAATCAAAATCATAGCTTATTGCACGCTTGCAGCTTTATAACTCGTCTTAGTGGGAAACACAGAGCATCTTTCAGAACTAATAAATGAAAATTCCAAATAAAAGCTTGATGAGGTTATTTTTTTAAAAGAGAACTTAGAGTAGATATTATTTTAGTAAGAGCTTGAAGTGACTAAATTATTATTAAATAAAAATTTGAGCTTGTCAGTCGTTCAAATATTTGCTGAGTGGTGAGCATGTAATATTTTCAGGGGTTCAAATATGAGCATTTTTGTAATAGAAATGCAATGGAAATCAGTCACTAGACTCGCCCCCCACCCTTGGATTCACTCCACGTATGAGCATCAAAATCAACTTTGATCATTTTTTATTTCTTAGAGTGAAGTGACGAGAAGTGAAGCTACCACGAAGGTGAATGAGAAAATACTCCCTTGCACTTTTGACTAAGCAAAAAGACAACAAGAGTTATCACAAATCACATTAAATTCATAATGATCAGCGTAATTAGTACGCTTGCTTAATGCAGAAATCCTTTTTGGACTAAATAATTTGAATGGAACACTAAGAAAATAATCTTTCTTAGCAACTCGTCAAGAGTATCTAATGCTTTTGGAAGGACTTCCACTTTGATTTGTCTGAAATTATCATCGCTAAGCATTAAATGAAAAGGGCCCTGCTCAAGCGGAAGATCCTTCGCCCTAGAGCATCAAAAACTAAGATACTAGCATACCAAGAAATCACTTACAGGTGTTCTTGTAGAATTTTTCTAATTTCTTTGATTTTATGCATCAAACCAATCGCATGACTTTCGACTAAATAAAAGGCTTGGTTTATTTTCATGCTTGAGCAACGAAAGGAAAAGGTAATACTTATCCAATTTGTAACTGGAATGTCTAGTGCATAAAGAAAAATATGACGTACCAATTATTGGTGAAGACATACTCAAATCAAAACACATTTCTCAAATTAGCACTAGCATCTTCATCCTTGCATAACCAATACGTCTTGTGAAAAATAAGACCCTATTTGGTAACATTTCTATTTCTCCTAATTTTTATTTTTTTTGTTTCTTAAAATAAAAAAGAACATAAATCCATTTGGTAACGTCCATTAATTTTCTATTCCCCAAGATAGAAAAGTGACCAGGAAATAGATTTTGAACAAAAACAAGAAGTAGAAAAAAGTAACTTATTGTTCTAGAAAACAATTTTTAAAAATGAATTATTTTTTCTTTTCTTTCTTCTTTTCTTCTTCTTTGTTGACTGCCACCCGCCGATTGGCTAACCACTGTTGCCGGCTGACCTCCGACCGCCGACCGTCGCCATCGCCATCACCATCGCCGACGCCCATCATCGTCACCCATCGCCCGCCAATGCTACCACCGCCGCCGCCAATGGTGGTAGCAGGCAGCAACATCAGCGGTCATCAATGGCAAGCGGCAGTCATCAATTGATAGTGGCGGCGCCGCTGGTCGGCGGTCATCGGTCAACGGTGACGAAAAGAGCCGATCGGCAAATAAAAAGCAGATCGATGAGGAAAAGTAAGAAAAAGTTAAAAGAAATTCTACATTAGAAAAATTTTGTGAATCGTACCAAACACATTCATGTTCTTTTTCTATTTCGAGAATATAAATTTTATATATTTACTAGACACATTCTTTTACTAATAAATTATTATGGGGAATGAAAATAGAAAAAGACTATTTCTGAAAATGAATCATTCTCCAGAACAAAAGCGTTATCAAATGTACCTTGATTTGCACATCAAAGCTATCCTCTCAAGTTAACTAATAGGCCCGCACTGTAAATTTGGATGTCTTCATTCCCATTATCTATTGATATATCTCTAGTAAGCGAATCATGAAAAGGCATACCAAATAATCATGCGAATTTTAGCCACCAAAATCACGCTCGCGACATTTGCTTGCTGTTCGTGGTGCCGCGGTATTTTGGTACACCTCATCCTCGTTTAGACAAAGTACTTTTACTGTTAATAATTTCTTCTTGGAAATGAAGAGATAAAGAAGGATGAATAAATTAAAGCAAACGAATGTGAGGTGGCAAGCATCAAATGAGCCACATGTCAACTCTCTATAAAGCCCTCCACAGAGTACCAAAATACCGTGATGGTACCAGATGAATTCAGTAATTCAAGCCAATTGAGAGTGCACAAACTTTATATAAAAGGATTTAGTATTTCTCATTTGATATGCAAGGAGATAAAAAAAAAAAAAAAACACTCGGAATCACTCCTAGATTGCAAGTTCTCTCAACATCATCCACCAGTCATACTATAACCCATGCAAAATAAAAATCTCAAGCTTTCGCTATCCTTTTATTGGCAAGAGGTGTCCAAGAGCTCCTACATGAGAACATCGCCGAAAGGCAGCTGTGCATGTACTAAATAATATAACTGAGACATCGAAGCAAAAGCTCCCATCTCACGAATCCTCTACACATCATTGCTATTCAAAGTCGTAAGGCTCCAGCTTTAATTGGAAGATAAAGCTACTATTGCAATATAGTTAGTTCACGATATTTGATCACTAATGACAAACACCTTCAGATGAATAAGTGATTATCTTTACTAAGAAGTTCGGAAAAAAAGAGTGTTAACATGGAATAAAAGGTTCGACAAAAATGAAATAAAAAAGGAAAAAGTAGTCCCTAAATAGTTATTTGATCGTGGATAACTTATTAGTTTTTTTTTTTTTTTTTTGGTCGGTGGATAACTTATTTGTCTGAGAAATTCTAAATGTGACATTAAAAGTATAAAATAAATATAAAATATCAAAAACAAAAATAATTTAAGGAGTAAGATCAAAGTGACTTAGCCGAGGGGGTGATGACTTAATAATCTCTAGGCAAGATATGATGTGGAAAAATTGAGTTTGAAAAGTGAGGAAAATTTACTTTGGGATTTGCTTATCTAGAATCCCTTCTGAAAGAGAAAAAGTCAGATTTTTCATTATAAATAATAGGGTTAATATATTGAAAAATCTCAAACTGGTACACCTGTGACAAATTTACCCCAAACTATTTTTTTGACCACAAAAACCCCCAAACTGGTATACCTTTGACAAATTTACCCTAAACTGGTACACTTGTAACAAATTTACCCTCTATTAGTTTTAGTTAAATTTTCTTGTTAAATTATAAAGTTAAATAACACGTGACAACTAAACGGTATATCAATTTGAGATTTTACACTCTGTTTGTCATAGTTTATAATTTTTGTGATTTTTTGGTGATATTAATCTAATTTTTCGGAGGGTATATTAGTCACAAATTTACTAGTTTAGGGGTTTTTTGTGGTCAAATAAATTAATTTGGGGTAAATTTATCATAAATGTACCAGGTTATGATTTTTTATAGTTAGTTGGGGTAAATTTGTCACAAGTGTACCAGTTTGGAGTTTTTCATGGTTAAAAAATAGTTTGGGGTAAATTTGTCACAAATGTACCAGTTTTGGGTTTTTTAAGGTATTAACCCTAAATAATAATCCAATAGGCACCACCTCATGTGGTGGTAGCATTGGTTCGGGCTTTGTCCTACTTACGACAGGGACAGGTTCGAATCTCAGAGTTGTCATTTGTCGACTTACCCGTGGCGTCGGGGTGGTGGTTCTTTAGCGTCCGGGTCGTTGGGCTGTACGGAGTTTTCGGATCATAAAAAAGAAATTAATAAATAATAATAATAATAATAATAATAATAATAATAATAATAATAATCCAATAGGCAATGTTTTGTGATTGACTTATGTACACTGGTACTAGGAGCACAAGAGGATAGCTAGCATTCTTTTCTGTTTCTTCAATTAATGGAAAAAGCAAGTTAAGTCGAGAAGCACTGCGCAGAGTGATTCCGTGCACCTTCTGCAAAATGTTACTTTTTATCAAATTAGTTGGTGGACAATATGCTTGCCGACTAGAAGCATCAGAAACTATTCGTTGGTTTTTGTTTCTATTTCTT